>NC_141703.1:75940489-76305489 GCF_971803275.1 Cyanistes caeruleus
TATTTTCAGGCTCAACTTCACCTCCAACTCTCCTACCTCCAGGTAGGACTGGGGAATAGGGTTTGTGGCCAGGTTTTTATGCTCCTTCCTCCTCCTGCTCTTCACCACAGTGGGGTGTCTCCCATAGTAAAAAGTCTTTCATGAGCTTCTTAAACATGGGTCCTTCTCATGGGCTGCAGTTCTTCAAAAAATGCTCCAGCAGTGAGTTTTTCCCCTGGGGTACAGTCCTTCAGTAGTCGATTGTTCCTATGAGGGTTCCCCTCCATTGGCCACAATTCCTGACAGAAAACCCACTCCTGCCTGGGATCTGCACAGGCTGAAAATGCTCCATGGTATGTCCATCTGCTCTAGGATGGGATCCTCCATGGACTGCAGCACAGGTATCTGCTCCAGTGTGGACCTCCTCCTGCAGGGGAAGCTCTGTTCCAGCAGCTGGAACACCTCCTCCCCCTCATTCTTCCCTGACACTGGTGTCTACAGGGCTCACACATAATTTCCCCTTGTCTTCTAGCTGCTGCTCAGCAGATTTTCCCTTTCTTAAATATGCTGTAATGGAGGAAGCTCCACTGTTGCTGATGGGCTCAGCTTTGGGCAGTGGTAGGTCCATCTTGGAGCTGGCTGGAGCAGGCTCTGTCAGACACAGCAGCAAAGAATCATAGAAAGGCTTGGATCGGCAGGGGCCTTGGAGATTGTAGATCTGAAGGATCCACCTGGGAAATCCACCCCATTTCAGTGAGCAGGGGTGATCCCCATTAGATCAGGCTGAACACTTCCAGGGATGGAGCATGCACAGCTTCTGTGGGCAGCCTGTTCCTGACATGGAGGCAGATCCCAATATCTTCTCACAGAGGCCATCCCTGTGGACCCCCACTACCAAAACCTTGACACAAAACCCCAAATTTTACTTCTGTGAAATTTCATCAGATGGGAAATTAAGATAAAGAAGATGAAAGTCAAGTCATAAATATTTTTATGGTAAAGCTCCCAATTTTTAACCCCCATTAAACCCTTGACATTTTATTTTGTGGAATTGTTTTATGATTGTTAATGTCTTTAATGGCTATTTGCCATTTTCTGCAATCTGACTTGTGCAAATTTATTTCACTGTCAATAATTTTAACTGCTAGTTACTTAGTGCAAACACTGTGAAGCATAGAAGTGTATTTTATAGATTTACTGTTCAGTTTGTGAAAGTGATTGGCCTGGTTACGAGTGATAAGTAGGAAATTGCTCTTCTGATGTAAAGCGTTGTCAAATGACCATTTACGAGTTGCAGAAGGATACGGTTTCATTTAATTCTCAAATTATAATGAATGAATAGGAGACACCTTGACTCATTTTGCAAGTGCACAAATGTTAAATGGGGGACAAATCCCCCACTATTAAGAGTGGGGGAATTGAGGGACTTGTATACATTTAAATGAAAGGAATAAAATTATGCTGGGGTGATATCACTATACTTGCTAGTAGATTACTTATTGAGTGATTTATTTCTCAGATATTGCAGTGCCTATATGTTTATGCATGATGAAAAACAGGGAGAGAAATGGTTTTCAGATGAATGAAGTAGAGGTACTGTATTTGCCATCACCAGTGATTCAAATCAGTCTGAGGATGTCTGTTTGACATAACTGTCAATGTCATGTTATTGTGGGATTTCTTACCTGACAGATGCATGCATTTTATTCTGAAATCAATAAATAAAATGGACTGCAGCCTCTAAAATTCTGGTGACAGTAACAAGCTGCTGAAAGTTAAGCTATTGAGTAGATACAGTTCTTAGACATTGAATCCTTTTGTGCATGGTTTTACCACAGAGAACCTTATGACCTATGGTTACAGAAGTCCCTTTCATTTATGCACAAGCTCTCTGGCAGAGCTTGTGCATAATACTCGGCAACAGATCTCATGTGAGTAATTCTCGCTCAGTGGTTAATGTCTCTTGTTTCCAGCTTGTCTGATGCCATGGTAATGTCCTCATACAGCCACTGTAATTTCTTTGTATAACAGAATCAGTGTTTCTCCTCCAGCCTCCTTTAAGCTCAATTACCTCTTTTCGTCTTCACATTGTTTTCTCCCAGATTTATGTCTTCCACTTGTGTACACACATGCACATGCTCCCCCTCCCTTTTTATGACTTTTTTTTTGTTTTCATTATTACATGATTAATTGTGTCTGGTAATTGTTCATATTGTTATAGGATGTTGAGCATACACTTCTTTGCAGGAGAGAATGCAGATCAATATAGTCAGAAACTCAAATCTGGAAGAAACAGTAACACAGAATTAAATAGCTGGGTTTGGGTTATTCTCCAGTGAACTCCACCTTGCCTGTAACACTCAGGATGCATTATCCATTCACCAGAGGAATTGTCCTGCTGAGCCCTCATTAAGATGACTTTTTTAAAGATTTTCTTGGGAACTGTGTTGCTTAGTTGTGGAGTAGTTCTGTGTTTGCTGCTTTTAGGTTTGTCCCAATGATATTACCATGGCCTCTGTCTTATGTCAAAACTAAACAAGAAGTTGTTTTCTTTGATCCAAATTGCACGAGAGAGACAGAGAAAGGATTAAATCCTGGTATACATTTCTGACAATTTGAGTGTGAGGGCAGACAGCACATGCTGGGATTACCTTTAACAGATGACCCCCTAAAAGGTTTACTCATCTATTCTGTGTCTGAAAAAAAATTAGAAAAAAATTTGATGTGTATTCACATTGTTTTATCTGCAACAATTACTAAAGTTTTCTTGAGCAAAGAACAGATTGGAGTCCTATGCTCCACAGCTGGTAAGTTGAGCATAAATGTGATGAATCTAAGGTTTCTAAAGCTTCTCTGTGTTATATCTCTTTACAGACTGTCTCAGGAGCTATGAAAATATGCTACAATTATACATAACATTATGAGTGCAAAGTCATTTCATCTCTACTCAAGCCTTTATTTTGTCCCTCCTGGAGATAAAGACAGGAAGGAGATCATGTATTTACAATTCTGTGCAGTACAAAATGCTATATAAATCTAAATGTTTCTTAAATGTTTTGTCATGTTTGCTTATTTGGGGCCTGAGAATTACATGAACTTTTGGGTACAGTGTGCTTGAGTGGTAATTCTTAATTTCTCCTTTAAGCATAGTTACATTTGGTACTCTGTTAAAAGGATGACACATTTGTTCTGATCTCCACCTCTCCTCTCCTCTCCTTACCCTTTACTTTTAACCTTCTTACTCTGTATATGGTGTTTTGTTTTGGAGAATGGATAATGATTGTGTAAACACTGTGATAAAAAATCTTATGAAAAAATGTTGCTATTTATCATGACCTTTGATATCTGAAAAACAACTGTGATCAATGCACATCTGTGATGTAGAACTAAGGTTATAGATTCAATTATTTTACCCATAAGTAGCTGAAGCATTCATGTGATAGTTATTTGTTAGGACTTAACCTAGACCTTCCGTTCAAAATGACACGTTCAAATATTAGAATAAAAGCCAATTTATCTGTAAGGTGGTGGTACCCCATGGGGATCACACTTTCAAAGGATTCACATCAGGACTTTGCAAACATCTGTGTGTTATAAGGACATTCTGGCTTCAAATATGAAACAGTGCCTCTTGGCTCTTTTGTGTCTCTGTGACTCTGTGTGTCTGTGGGTATGAATTTCTTTTCACTGTCACACAATTATCTTTGTCTAGCAGATCTGTGTCAATTTTTTGGTGTTTCAGATGCATAAGGCTGTACCTGCTTTTTTTTTAATACTTTCTTCCAAAACCTGCTAAGTCAGTGTCTTTCATTTTACACTCCTGTGTGCTAGCTCTTCCCCCTGGATGCTTCTGCATGTCCTCTTGACTTTATTTTAGGATTTACTGTTTCTGTTCTTGTTTCATCTTTTTTCACTCCCCGGAGAGTTGTAGTTTCTTTTCTCTTTCTCAATATTTTTATAATCATTAGATCTAGTACCTGTGGCATTTTCTATGTCTGATAAGGCATTATTTCCACGGAGTTGTTGTATGTGATTTGGAAATGTATCATTATAAACCACAGTAATGAAGCTGAATGTTTGATGTTCATTATGCTGACAGCATTTGGCTTCATGTTGTTTCTATGAAAATAAACAGGAAAATATTAAGACAGAAAACAGGAAACTACAATGGAGGATTATCAGAAAAAAACATAAAACTAGCTGAATTTTATATCTGTATTTGCAGTTTTGGAAAGAGTCTCTGAAAGGTGACTCTAGGAATGTTGTTCAGAGATATATGAATTAGATCTCCTCTCTATAATTATAAGTTCAGTAGCAGTCTTGTGACATATTTCTTTTCCTTGTTTTCCCTTACATGCAGACTTAAATACATCTTCAAAGGAACAGCTAGCACTTATAAAACATGGATCAACTATTGGCCCTGCAGCCTTGCAAGCAAAACACATGACATTTCACCATATTTCTGCATTCTTAAGCTTATGCTGCTTATTCATCTTTTTGAAGAACTCGTATTGCTGTTCTCAGTCTTTTTAATAGTGAATAAAGGTCTGCCACTCAAGGAACAGCAATAAAAGTGGGGCAAGATGTCAGTCATATCCGAGAGCTTAACACAAGTTGATTTCAATAGTAAGGAAATGTGCAGTTTCTATTTTAGCTTTTGAAATGGTACAAAACCTCAATTTTAGTTCTACTTTAATGCCACTCATTTGCTCGGTTCATAATTTTTAAGTGGCAAAGAATTAGCTTAAAGAATTTTTGGATTCCTCATTTTTTATTTATATGGGTAAGATGAGGGAATCTCAGCAATCCACATATACCCAAAAAACTGGCTTTCAAAGGCTTTATCCATATAGTGAATTGTTGTAATTATATTTTCATATTTTTTCAATATTTCACATTTTTACACAGTTCTGTCCTGGAAGCTCTGGATTGGCAGAAACATATTATTCTGAGAAATTTGAATGGATCTAAAAGACCAATGAATTAAGTTTTAAAGTACATATGTGTATACAACACCTACAGCAGCAAAGCACATGAATGCTGCGAACGTGTCTTTTTACAGAATTACTCTCTGGGAACTACATCTCATTGACACAAGAAACATCAGCAGTGTAAAATGAAAGTGCATTCTGTACTATTATGACCATATTTGACATAATCAGAATAGTTCTGGCTCTTGTGAGAAAAGTTTCATCTATATTTGTAATGATAGGGTTTTTTTCCTAGTTTGTTCCCTCTTTACTACAGCAGGGGACATATTTGTCTTGTATGAGTGATTTAAGATGATTTTCTGCTTGGACAGTAGACCTAGTTAATATCTGACAACAAGACAATTTACAGTATATATAAAAAGTTGAACACAGATAGACCATAGCTTATTACTGGGGACAAGAACAATTTATTTCCCAAGCCATGTCTTAACGCTGTGAAACAGAGTCATAATGGCATTCTCTAATTCTTCCCTTTAATTTTTATTCTACACCCTCAACTTCCTTCACTGAACTCCCTACAGGGACACACAGCTGGGGTGTCCTCGGAGCAAAAGGTAAGTTGGCAGACTTTTTATCTTGAGTAATAGAACTTATAGGGATGACAATGTAATTTAAAAGTGGAATCAGAAAAATCAGTGTCAAACTCTCAGTTACCACACTACAGAGTTTTACTTGATTCATGGTGGCTCACAGGCAAGTATTTAATTACAGTTAGGCACAGGTAAAGAAACAGGAATCAAAATTATTTTCCATTATTTAAATACATATATATGACTCTCTTCCAGATGGAATCTCCTCAATTCAACTTAATATTAAATTTAAATTAATTCTCTATGGAAGAGACTACTGCCTGGCCAATATCGCATGGTGGCCTTTCTAACCTCAACTCTAGGGACTATTTTGCTTCAACCATTTTGTAAGAAAACATATTTTCTATGATGAAGGGTAATGCTGCAAAACAAAATAAAAGGGACAGATTTTGCCTCTAACTCTTGAATAAACACTTTCCTAGAATTTTTCATAGGTAAAGATAAGTGTAATAATGTCCCCATAATAGGAACATTTCAATGTGTTTTTAACATTTTAAATTACCAATAATTAAACATTTAATACCTCTGTGCTAATATTTATTTTTCTTTTATACTTTCATATTTTCCAATTGTTATTTAGGTATATCTGTAATCTGTGTGTAGAAACAATATGTCTAATCTCTAAGGAAATAATACTAAAAGAAGAATTGCATTTTGGTAGGTATAAATAACCATGTCAACAAGGGGTAGTTTAGAGTATGCAGTGTCACTATTGGGATTTACAGAATTCACTAAAAATTTCATACCTCAAAAGTGACTCTTCATATGTGATTTCAACTGTGCTAAAATTAAAGCCTCTGGCATAACATTCTGAAACTGTTTAATAATATTCAGTAAGACTATAGGTGTTTAAGATTGGAAAGAAAAGAGAATGCTATGGCAATAAATGATTTTTATATTTTTTAGCTGAATAAAGATATTTTGGGGCCTGTACAGAATTAATTTTTTAACCTTCCTGATGAGATTGAAGTGTTTTGCTTTTGGTGAAAAATAATTTCATTTTTTCCTAACTCCATAAATGTTAATTTAAAAACTGATTTCAAAATCCTGCAATTAAAAAAAAAAAAAAATTAAAAAAGGCTAAAATTAAATTACTTAATTTTTTGCTGTGTATGTCTATTTTGCTCAATCTGTTAAGTTTTTGTAGGTGTGGTTTTATCTCAGTTTGCAGCTCAGCCACATCCATCCTCTTGCTCACTGTCCCCCAGAGGGATGGGGGAGAGAATTGGAAGAACAAAAGAAAAACATGTAGGTTGAGATGAAGGCAATTTAATAGGTAAATAAGAAGTTGTTCAGGAAAGCAGAGGAAAACAAGGAATTCATTCACCACTTCCCATGGGCAGGCAGGTGTTCAGCCAACTCCAGGACCACAGGGCTCCATCATTCATAACTGTGGCTTTAGAAGAGAAATGCCATCGCTCCGAATGTCCCCTGCTTCCTCCCTTCTCCTTCCCCCAGCATTGTATGCTGAGCATAGTGCCACATCTGGGGCCAGCCAGCCCAGCTGTGTCCCCTCTGCCTCTGAGGGGTGGGACAAGGAACAGAAAAGGCTTTGACTCTCTGTAAGCACTGCTCAGAAGCAACAGAAGCGACAAAAT
Source organism: Cyanistes caeruleus (assembly GCF_971803275.1). Classification (NCBI taxonomy): domain Eukaryota; kingdom Metazoa; phylum Chordata; class Aves; order Passeriformes; family Paridae; genus Cyanistes; species Cyanistes caeruleus. Next base: position 75,947,648 of record NC_141703.1, read on the forward strand.
TATCCCTGTGTGATCAACATTGTGTTCAGCACAACTCCAAAATGCAGCCCCAGACCAGGTACGATGCAGAAAATTAGCTATCACATCACAAACCCATTCCACTGGCACAACAGCTCTGTCTCGTTGTGCTCAAGTCTTTGTGACTCTCCTTGTGTTCATGCCCTTCTCTTGTCCCCATCTTGTGAGGGGCATGTAAAGTACCTGAAACCAGATCCTGTCACTGGAGCTGTGGCCCTCTCTGTGTCTCTAGAAGTGTCAGCAACAGAGGTGACTGGTGGAGGATGATGAAGTGCCACCCTTTTCCACTGCTCTATGAGAAGGCCATGGATAGCCTTAACTTACAGACAACATCTGTGATGTGGTGGGGCAGGTGCCTGATGTCCAACCCCTCCCAGCTCTCCTGATGGTGCATTTCAGGTTTACAGCATCTTCTGTGCCTCTAGAATTTATCTGGCAATCTTTGTGCTATCACGTTCCTTGTCAGTGATAATAAAACCTGTCTTGCCTATAGAGGGTTTCCTAATGAAGCATGGAAGGCAATACAAGCAAAGCTTCTGTGCACTGATGCACCGTCAATAAATCACACTCATAAAAGGCAAGGAGGTGGCTCGATTTAAAAGTAGAGAATTAAAGTCTTTTATTCTGCTGCCGCTAATTCAGTAATTCCATGTGCATGCAAAGGCCCCATGATGCTTCAGGTTGTTAATTTAATGCTGCCATTTAATGAGTAATGTAGTGGTTTTGCACAAAACAGTGTAAATTTTGCCGCAGTGTCAGGCAAATTGCTTCAGGCTGATATGGTTTATACACACCAGACTTCATGAAATTATTTTTTTCTCCCATCCTTAAGCTTGATATATTTATGAACACATAGATTATTTCCTGTATTTTGCTTTTTGTGAATTTTAGAGAGGGTTTTTTTGTGTTGCTGTTCTCACTCCAACCTACTACATGGAAATATCTCAAAATAAACTATAAATATGAAGGTACCTGCACAGTGCTCTTTCTGATGTCTTATGTATGGAGACAGAGGTCTTAAAATTCCTGGCAGGATTTATAAAATGAAAGGAAGCCCATTTCCAATGTCAGCTGGGAACTAACTATGGCATTCCTATCTTTCAGTGAAATTGAAAGAATTTTCTAAAATTGATGGAGTATTCTGCACAGTGCAAGCAAAGCGTGGTGCCAGGATGCTGCAATCATTTTCACTTCTGTCAATTCCATAGCACTCTGCTCTGACAGATGTGCAGGGGATTTTTTTCTTCATTTTTTTATGCCCTTTGAAAGTGAAGAGGAACAATTGCTAATTGTACTGAAGTGTGTGGAAAAGATTTTAAAAATAGCAATTTATTTTTATTAAAATTAACTTAAAGTCCAAAATGAGTGGAATAATTCTGATGGGAGATTGTTGTTGGAAAGTATTTCTTATAAATGAGTTTTGGATCCCAAAACTTTGATCCTTACATTTTTCCTGAAAGGCAAATAAAAGAAAGACAAAAATGGAGTGTTTTTGTATATGCTGTGTATCTTCCATTGTTACACAAACTCTTGCCCCAGGAAACCTGTACAGAAGTCCATTAAAACCCTAATTTTGGCTGAAACAGAGAACCTGTGTGTAAAGATCTTGGGATTTGGTCCACAGTCTAAAAGAAACCTTGCAGCTCTGTGCAATTCAGCTGAGGGAAATGTTTCTAAGAACACAGCTTGCCTTTGGGTACAGCAGCAGTATTTAGCTGCTGGGTTGTCTTGGGCTTGCTGCAAAATTGCTCTTTTTGGAGCTTAGGAAAGGACAGAGGCATTTAGAGGACAAATGGCTGCTTTGTATCAGCTTCAGCATTTTTATATGCTGTACACCGTGGGAGAAGAACAATGTCTGTCATCTTTGCTTTTGACAACTTTTCCCTGAAATGAAATGACCAGAAGTCACCAGTGTGCTACAGACTAGCCCAGTCCTAACACTTATCCTGCTGGGTTTAGTTTATCCACATGTGTTTCCTGGGCTCTTGCTCTGCCTGGCAGATATGGGAAGCCAATTTTTCAAGAAAGAAATTTTCCTCTAGAATGATTTAGACTTTAGGAATCATGCTTTTACTTATTACTCATCATAACAAGTGCTTATAGGAGCTACTTTGAGAGGTAATCCTCACTGCCTGTTGGGATGCCAGGTCCCAGGAAAAAATGTGAAAGATCCAGAGGAGAGATTTCAAGTACTTTAATTTATTTCAAGACTTCCAAGCTGCTAGGGAAGGAAAGGACATTGTCTGAACATGCTTTAAAGTTTGTTTTGTTTTGTTTTTTTCTTCTGACTTGAGGCATAACAGTTTTTCTGCCTAACAACAGAGAGACACAGAGGAGGTTTAAGTCTGTCTTGCTGATGCTGGCAAGTTCATCCTTCAGAAGCTTAGTTTTCCTGTTAGCCTGGGCTGCCTTTTGAGTGTGTGCCACATCATTAACACCTCCTGATCTGCAAAACTTAAAGTACTTTCTTTAACAAAAAACGAGCCTGTATTCCAGCAATGGCCTAACAGTAACTGGTTGTGGTTATTGATATTTACAGAAAAGTTTGAGAACTCTTTGCGATTGGTTTCATACCTTTTCTGTGAGAATGAGATGCAAAAATTTGGTAATTAAACAAAACTTCAGCAGTTTAATCTCATTTGATCTAATGCCATTTACCCCTCACCTCCAAGCTTGTGTAAGAACATACATACATAAATAAATACTTATTTTGCTCATTTTTTTAGACCTAATGTTACTTTTTTTGCAGACTTATCTCTCGCAGAGGGATATTCTAGTTCTGATAACACTATATAATTGAAGGTTGTTCCCTTAGAAACTGCCAGCTGAATAACCTTAAATACAATGGGAATAAACAGAGTAACTAATATTTGCTGAACATTTGGGGTTTGTGAAATATTCCTATGCATAAATATCACAAGTGGGCTTCTGTGAATAAAAAGTGGGTTTTGAAATCATGATACTATTTTGATGGGCATTTTATTTTTTTTTATTTAGATTGAGGTGTTCTGCCACGTGAGAAATTCTGAAAGGAAATTTAATTTTTCTCTTACTTATTTGTGATTTATGTCTGATTTTTTAAACAGATCTATATATCTGAAGCCATTCACTTCAGAGGTAACTACTGACTTTACACAGACACACTAGCTTTATTCTCTTTCCTCGATTTCTATTAATTTACATGAAAATGTTACTTACATTTCCTGTAGGCCAGGTCTAAAAGAGATGCTTCCATCTTTTGAAGCATGATACTTGGGACAGCGAATTTTCTTGACTTCCAAGTGCTTTGGACACACAATGAACCTGACTCTACTGATCACACTAGGGCCTTGTAAAATAAAACCCTGGGTTTGATTGCTCTTTGACACTTGTGAGCAAAGATAAATGAATAGGAAATGGGTCAGTTTAGGGGAGAGGTTTCCTCTGACTCCCAGACTGCTGGTCAGCTGGATGTTGCCTGTCTTTCTGTCTCCTGGAAGAGCAAGACAATGCCCATCTGTTGCATCCTATTTAAAGTGGCCAAGGCAATGGGGAGCACATTTATTCATCTGTTACAAAATCCTGGTAAATTCTGGTTAGAGAGAAAAAATGATCAAAAATTAATGATTCAATGTGGTAACTGCTACTAATTAGTTTTTAATATTAAATAACTTCTACAAAATTTTGCAGGGAGCTGCAAAGTGCTTAAAAAAAAAACCTTTATAGATGGAACTTCTTGAGGAATCTTGGGTAGCTGAAAGATTGCTGGAAGGGCAGTACTACTATTCTATAAAACTCAGGTCAGCAGTTATTATACATCAATATGTCACATTCCCTTGGAATAGAATATTAAGAAAAATATGGCATGCTGATACCTTAGAGTGATTGAAGGTATATGTGTATATAAAAGGTATACTTTTATATATGTGATAAAAGTTAGTATATATCAAGCTGTCTTGTGTTTATTCTAGTGGAAACAGGTAAGAAATGTGAAATCAGAGATGATGAAGCTAGGTTTTCTCTAGTTCCTGTAGAAATGCAGTCCCTGTCTCAAGAAATTCTCAGAGGATATCTGTTATGAGCAGTGGGCTCTGCTTTTATGGTAGGAAGGTTTGATTTGGGGGTTTTTTTCATTCTGAGAAATAGAGCTGTTCACTACTATTTTTCCTCAGAATTGTTGGATTACTATTTTAATACAAATATATACTTATGCACACAGTGGACCTGGGTGATCAATCAGCATGAAGAAAGACCAAAAGCATTAAAGTGAACCTGAGATTCTGGGGAAACTTTATATAGAAGTGTGGGAACAGTTCAGATGTGTTCCTCAAAGGGTTGAGGATTTCATGCCTGTGTATATTGCTTTGTGGCAGTCGAGGTGGAACAACACAGGGTTGGAAACCAGGATGAAACAGAGACTCCCTGCCAGCTCAGAATGGAAGTTGCTGCATGAGAGGCTACCTCCTGGCAAAGAAAGCTAATATTCTGATGGGTTCTTAAGTGATATTAAATTGAGAGTTTCACAACAATAAGTATCAGCATTGTGGTGCTGGTGGGTCTGAGCTACGTGACGTGAATGTAATCTGTTTCATAGAAACAGATAGAAGACAGATAATTTACTTCACTCTGAAAAATCTTTCTCTTAATTAGGCTGCAAAACTCAGTCCCAGTTAGAATAATTTTCAGCTATGAAAAGAAGAAGCAGGAAACATGTTTGAATGCCAAAATTTAGGAGCATAATAATAGATTCTTTAGTGAAGAGACTGCTGAATATCAACTGTACTAACCACGTCCATAACAATCATCTGCACTACTGATCATTAACTTCACAATGAGCAACAGTGCTGATTTATTTAATGAACCTCCAGGTAATTGTTGTTTCCTTTGTTAATAACATCAGGGAAATGAGACCTGTTAGCACTGAAATGGCTTGAAGTACTTTAGCAAATCTTTCTGAGGGGTAAAATGCCTGGCTATTTTTCTCTTACCTTCTGTTCTGTGATAAAGTTTTTGTTATTCTCTTGTTGTTTTAATTAGTGTCAATTCTCTTTTTCATCCCTTAAATAGTGAATCTTGGACATAATGTTTACCTTAGTATTTTGGGAAACATCTTCACATAATTAGCAAATAGTGCTTCTAAAAACTGGAACACTTCTACTAAGTAGAAGGTAAGGTAAAATTTTATTGGAAAACATTTTGAGTCAGTCTGAAATGCTGAAATAGTTGAAGCTGTTATATTCAAAAGCTCTGCCTATTGCAGTACTGTCGCCCTGAAAACTCAGCTTCTGAGCTTGCTAACATGGTTTTCTAAAGATTTTCCCAGGACAGTAACTGTAAACATAGATACGTGTACATTCTTTCTGTTACACGTCTTGTGATGGACATCTCTCATGGCCAGTGCAGTGAGAAAGTGTTATCCTGACCATCCAATCCCTGGCCATGGTCAGAAGCCTATAAATCCTGGGAGGAAAAATAAACTCTGCTCTTCTTTTCACCATACCTCGACCTGTGTCTGTGTGATCTATTCATCTTCAGCAGTAACACAATACAGCTCTGCTGTTCCAGCAGGTCTGTGGTGAGACCTGCTGGGCTTCACTTTCACCCCAGAGCTCTGCACAAGGAAATAGGGGGTTGCAGCTCTTGGTTTACACAGATTGTGGGTTGTCATAACAGATGGGAATACTCTGGCCATATCTCAAGCTTAATTTTCTGTGAAGAAATGAATTTTCTTCATAGAAATTTAATGTCTGGCTGTACCTGAGTACCTAATGGTAGGCTTCTAAACAAGTTTCTTCTGTCTAGTAGACAGTCCATGAGACAGCAATAGTTCTGGTGTTTATTCTTGCAGTTAGAAATTCACACCTTATTCCTAAACTGATTTTGTTTAACTCCACTTTCCAAATGCTGAGTATTTCTATGTTCTTGCCTGTTTTATCTAATATTAAAAAATGTATTTCCTCCCAGGCCCCCTTGTACTTACTACAGTACCAATGAGGATACTACCAATTTGTACCTCACTGCTCTTAAGACACAACTCACTATTGAGGACATGCTCTTCTGTTCAAGTGGTAATACCAAAATTTGATTGGGTCAAAGAGAAGTGACCTAATTGCCAGGGAGTAGGAACGACTGTGAGCTGGAATGCTTAGATTATCTGGGGTATCAGTTTCAGTTCCTGCTATTGCAAATACTTGATTTGATAGATTGTTGACTATTTGTCTAACATTAGGGCTTAATTCTTCCTATCTGAGCTATCGGATTTGAAAGTCATGCACCAGTATCTTAATTCCCTTGTAAAAATATCTCACAGATAGTACACTTTATGCACAGGGTCTTTTTAAGCAAATGTCAGCCTATTCTGGCTGTATGATCAGTAGGGAAAAATGTCCGTGCAAAAGATAGATCTCCTCATGATTTGAATTTGTTAACTTTACAAAGATGAGGTAATTCATAACTAAAGGGTAGAAACAGAAGAATCAAGTATGTGCTTGAAGGGAGGGAGAATCAGTAAAATAAATTTCTAGAAGGTGTCCATCCATATGGCAAATGGCAGGATCCAAGTTCCTGAGGAAGAATCTCATGATAAAGTCTATATTCTCTAATATCATGGTACTGCAGCTCCAAATCTGGAGGAGAGTAGAAGCCATCTACTCAAGGCAGAGTTTAATTACATAGAAAGGGATTTACCACATAATGACAGCCATATCTTGGAAAAGAAACACTGACCACAAAGGTCTTAGCAACCTGCTGCTGGTATTACAACTGAAACACAACAAGCTTATTTTCCACTTTAGTGATAATGCTGATGTGAAAGAATAGAACAATCTTGATGTTCTCTCACAATTTATAAAAAATTTAAGTTGAATGAAAACTTAATCTGTTAGTCTTATTTTAGTCTTATTTTTTGTCCCCTGCTCTCTTTCCACACCCTGAACAAATAATTATTTTAATTGACTTGTTGCCTTTCAGGTCTCCTACTGCTAACCCAAGGCAATGCTCAGTCACTATTCTCACATTGCCTTGGTCTAAAAATGCTTCATTTTCCTAACTATTTTCTTAAGGACTATAACACATCTGTAAGTTTTAAAGACCCATGTCTTCAAAAAAACAACCCTTGTCTCTGTACTAAATTGAACTATTTTTTTTGTTAAACTTGTAAAGTAATTGCAGCAAAAATTAAATAAAAGATTTGAATAAACATAAAGCTATGGAATTAAAAATTGAAGATTTTGAAAATTCAAGATGTCTCTGTACATCTAAATTATCATGAGACTGGAAGGACTAATTTCAAGGCATCTAAGATCTAATGAGCATTAGGTTCTCACGTGAATATCAACAAGCCAGCAATACCTGTGGAAATGAATAAATATACATTTGACTTGCAATTGACAATTCTTGATCTGAATTACAAATAAATATTTCCTTTTTTGCAAAAGTGATACACAGAAAACTATGTCTATTTTTAAGTATACCATTATTTATTCAGTCAATACTGTCTCTGAGATTCCTTGGAATAGACTGTGATTCCAATGCTTTAGAGTCTTAGAAGGTAAAATGCTGTCTTTTACACAGGTTATATTATAGTATAATTTGGCTAGTTCACATTTTAGTTGGGTTTTTATCTCCATTTTCATGACAGAGCTCTTGAGGAGCATTTTTACATCCTGCTGTGACAATCTGAAAGTATTTCCTTTCCTGTTCCTCTACTCTCATGTCTATTCTTGTGGAGAATATTACTATAACAGTTCATCTTCTTATACGAAACAGCTTATCTGACTTGGTCAACATTGAGATGATCTCTTCACTCAAGGAGAAGAATTAATTTTTTCTTCTTCTTATGATAACCATTCAGAAATAGAAAACTATACCAATAAAGAACATTCCAGTATGGATTTATTGTAATTTTTCATAAATTTGTAATCTCATGTGGAAATTACAGACTAATATAATTTCAACACTCTGTACCTTTCCCATGTGCCTCCAGAATTCAGAGGAGAGGTTCAAAGGTACAAAAAAAGCAGAAAATAAATCCTTGTGTGGTGAATTTCCAGGCTTCTGCCTTAAGCAGGATAATTTTTTGCTCATCATCACTGATAATGCCCCTCATTCTCTTAAAACTCCCAGCAATAAAAAAAAACAAACAGTAGAGCTCAAATAATTAGCAAAAAAAAAAGGATTATTTTTCTTTTTTTTTTTAATGGAAATGAACTTTACCATTTTATGTAAAACCAGAAAATGTCCTCTTGGACTGACTTTATATGCTGGAAACCTGTTTGTTATTACCTATGCATCAGAAGTCTTTTCCTCCAATTAAAGGATATATATTTAGGATCTTTACAAGGTCCATGTGAAAGGTGCTCAAAGTATAAGAGAGATAATTTAAAATTTTCTTCAGTGTGAAAAATCATCTCTAGTTAAGATAGGCTCATTATTACTCCAAACTGAGGCTTACCTGAAAACTGTATAAAGCTCACTGACATTTCCTTTGAAGTAGAACTATTTTTCAAGTTAATAACACAATACAGTGATACACAAATCACAGCTTATTTTACATATCTTTTTGACTATTTCACTTTTCTGCTATGATTGTCTCCCTATACCTGTAGTACCATAATAGGTATTCTTATAAATGATGCTGAGAATATTGCCTTATAAATTTTGTCACATTCAGCAAAATCATTAATAATTTACAAGGATCGTACTATTAAAAACATGCTTTCAAGGATTGAAAAGGTTATGAAAATGAAATGTCACATGTTAGGCTTTTGCTCTTGCCTTAAAGATTCTAGTCATTTGCACAGTGTTCTAGAATGGTAGTATAAAAGAGAACAGTCTTCCTTTTTGATGGCTTTCATTCAGGTGCCAGAGTTTCACATTTCATGCAGTGTGTTATGTATGGAAAATCACTTGGAAAAGGTCACCATCTATCACTTCTTGCTTAATTAGGCAGTGTAATAGTACACATTAAGCAATGATATTTTAAATGAATTTAAGGAGAGATAAGAAACCACCATGACAGTGTCAACTGATATTTATTTATTTAGGTACATGAGATGTGCACAAGTCTGGATGTGTGCTTGACAGCCAATGTGAATTGCAACCACTATATCACAAAAAAAGAAGTTTTAGACTCTTGCTTTGCTCCTGGAGTATATGGGGGAAACCTTGGGCTGAAATACAGACACTAGACAACTGGATGGAAAACTGATTTTAGCTACAGTATGCCCATCTTAACTGACAAATACAATAACAAATATGCCCAGTGTGAACTTGAGTGCCAGAGAGAAGCACCAGTATGAAGGTGTGAGACATGCAGTTATTATTGGTGTGTTTCACAGCAAAGAAATTATTTCAGTTTATGTTTCAATCAAGGAGTGACATAAAAGTTACAGGTTCAAACAAACAAAGAACAAAAGAAGTCACAAGGATTTAGTCTCCATTCTGCAGCCTTGCTTTGGAAATGAAACATGACGAATTACTCAGAAAACTGCACAGAATAATTTTGGAAAGTCTGAAGAGAGGTGGTCTTTTCAGTGGAAAATACAGTGCTGTGTACTTTGGAGGAGGGCTCTTCTAGTCTTTTTTTTTAAATCAGCTCTTTATAATAGACTAGCATTTCAGTTGTTATGGATGCCTTTGTACATATACAGAGAGGTGCTTTTATGAAATTCAGTGTCTGCTTTTCACTGTTTTGGACACTTTTATAAATATTGTCTAAATGAGGAGTAGTGTAACACATCTCTCTTTTGCCTGTATTCATTATATAAACTAGAATATATTTAGGCTGCACAGGGGCTATTCTGAGATATTCTGAGTGTAGGGCCAGGGAAGCTGCTGTTCCAGCAACACATCTGGAGTTGTTTACCAGGGTTGTGATGAAAGCAAGGCCTTCCAAGGTATTAGAAATTATGAAAATTGAACCCTTCAAAACAAGTTCAATATTCACAAGCCTTTGAAGCCCACCTCCACAGTGTGCTTTAGGGTGGGGTGGGTGCTTTCCTTCCTGAAACAGATCATGCCAGGCTTTGCAGGAGCAATACAGCAAATGGAAGCACTGCTTCTCAGCAGCTGCTCAGGTTGGTGCTGGTATTGAGGGACAGAAGGGTTTTGTCTTCAGTCAGTTCAGAGTTACTGGTGGGGGAAGTTGTCCTCACCCCTCAGGCATGAAAGAGGCCATGAACAGAGGGAGCCTTAATTGACCTCTCCTTCCTATGACTGACAATTTAGTGAGGTGAACAGGCAAGAAGGGCAAGAACATTTGAACACAGGATCCTGTAGTTATCTGGTGTGTTTTCCATGAATTTTTAATAAGGGAAGGCTGTCCAAGAGGCACATCAAATTTGCCAGAAAGATATTTAATTTAATTCCTGTTTTGCTGTAATTTTTTTTTTTTTCTTCCAGATAGTATAATGAAATTTCTAAAACTTAAAATTATGTACTTTGGAAGAGTGGAGATTTTAAAATTCTCTTTTATTATACTTCCTTACATTCATTTCTCGCTCTTATTATACACCAGATGTATGATCAGTGAGATCCCAGTTTCATATTTGTATTCTTTGAGTTGACAATTTGCATGTGTATTGAGGTGCTGCTGTGGAGATAACCAGTAGTTTAAGAACACTGAGTACTTATATTGTGTGTTTCCTGGGAATGATAGCTCAGTTCTTGTCCTTAGGAGCTCGAGGAACAATTCAAACTTTTTTCTTTTATCCCTTTTGCATCTATGGTAGCTTGAAAGGTTCTTTCTCTCCCCCCAGGATTTCATGGTGTCCTTCTTGAAGCTCTGTCTCCTTTAAATTTACAGGTTAATTTGAAAATATGAATTGCTCATAGTAGTGAGTTGCTTCAAACTCTTCATATTAACTTACAGAATTTAAGTATAATTTATTTGCAACTCAACTCCTTTTGGCTTAAGTGACCTCATCCATTTGTGAGATGGAAGAAACACTCAGTGCAGCTCTATTGACCCAGTCTGAGATAGTGACTCAGGACCCTGCAGTCCAGGAGGAACTCTGGCCCAAAATTAAGCCAATTCTATGACAGGCATGGAAACCTCTGCAAAGCTTCCCAAATTTATTTTGTATCTGAGGGGGATTTTGAACAATCTAATATGTTAAAAATATGGACCAATATGCTAAAGCACATTCTAATTGCAATGAAAGCTAAATAACTAAAGAAAGTAGCTGAATTGTCCATTTCTCAAATCTAGATATCCTGTTATCTATTAGCAGCATTTCAAATCACATCAAGTATATACAAAATGTCTTTTTTTTTTTTTTAATCAAGGGAATCATCTGATGTATTCAGTATTTGGATGGTTCTACAGCCCAGATAGTTGAAGTACAGAAGGTCTAAAAGCTTCCAGAGTAGAACACATGGTGTTCAAAGCTCACAGGTTGCTTAAGTGTGAGTCAGCACAGTTTTCCTGAGGTTAGTTCAGCTCAGCAATAATACTTGGAGCACCTGGGACTACTAAGACTGGTTGGGTTTTTTTTCAGTGGAATGAACCACACATATGTTTTATGTGAAGACACCCACAGCAGTTTGAAAAATATGATTCATTTTCTTAGAAACAGAAATGTAAAATTTTAAATGAAAGTGTCAGTCACCAGATCTAGAAAGATGTCTGCCTATTTAAATCTGCCACACGTCCAATGCAAAGTACACCAAGGCTTGTATCAATCCTTAATACGTGCTAGTGAGAGCTGAATGCCAAATAGCTTTCCACAAGGCCTGTTATGTTAATCACTATGGCAATCAGTTATTTATCATTCTTGTAGACATGTATTTTTCCATTACACTAACAGGGTGGTTGATTGGATTTTGTTCATTAAATGGGCAGAGTCAAAACTGGTCTTATAAACTGCTGTTCAAGTTAATTAGTGAGTATGGGTGTACTCAGAAGCAGAAAACGAAAGTTTTAAAATTATAATCTGCATCAATCAGGTCTCTACTACGTTATATCAAAATCATTCCACTTAGTGTATTTGGTATAAAACAGGGAGTAAAAACGCTGCATTTTCATTTCCTCCGGTCTCTGATGATCTGGCAGTAAATGTGATGTTGTTAGACATAAAAGAGTAGGAACAGATATTGGTTTTTCCTCTGCTGTCTTAGCTAAAACTCTCCCAGGGTCTGTGTATAGCTTAAAAATTGGTGCAAGAATAGGAAGATCCTAAAGTTTGTTTTTTTACAGTCTTGAGTTGATTAACTATTAGCAGGTAACACAGATGGTCTGCAAGAGCTACCATGAGGATATAACCTAAACAGCAATAATTAGAGAAATAACAGTAAAGTCTTAAATCCAATCACTGGTGGAAATGCTAGACTGTGATTCTGGAGACCCAGTTTCACCTCTTACATTTTATGTCCATATGGGAGGGATGGTTTCATCAGCCTGGGTACATTAATAAGCTTCCATTCATACTTGTGAGTGTCCCTTTTTAAAACAGAGGAAGACACATTTCCGTCTTCTGTCTTCTGCAAATTATTTAAAGATCCAGCTGAGAATTTCAGATCTCAAAAGCCTTTTCTTTCTAACTTGTATCACAGCTGGGACTAGATTTGATTACTCTGGTCTTGGGAATTGGGAGTACTCTGGAACAGCATCTTTTCAGTGTTGGTTTTCTTTGTGAATGGTTCAGTATTCACTAGACAGATAAAGCAGGATCCTTGAATTTAAAGCATGTTTTCCAAACAGGAAGCAGAGGAGCTTTGGGAGTCAGTCTTTCACAGGTCTTTTTAGTACTTTGGGGTATGATAGCTTATTATTCACTGCCCTGCTCTCTCCAAACTGAGGAGCCGTAGTCCTTTTAGCCTTTCCCCAGGTGACAAATGTTCTAGATTATACCCTTGGTCACTTGAATTGTCTTTCTCTTTGCTATTTCTATTATAATCCTATCTGAGCTGTAAAGACCTCGGATGCACACAGTACCAATACTGTGATAAAACCAAAATTTTTTGTTGCAGAAAAATGATTTTTTAATCTTTCTCTTGTCGTTCCGATTGGGAACGGCTAGAAAGAACGACACTGGACTCTCAAGGGAGTCACATCAGGAGAATTCCTTTAGTTTATTGCTTCAGGTCTGTCTTATAGACAGATATGTGGAAAGTACAGAAAAGAAACTCTTATTGGCTAACAAAGTGCTACATTACCATCATTGGTCAGGGGCACTCTGCCCCCCTGACCCTCTCCTGCAAGAGGAAACAAGAAGACAGATAAACAACACCTGGCAGTTGTTTTCTGTCTCTGAGGATTGTTTTGAAATCCTCCTTTGAATTCCCAAGCTAGCTTCTCAGGCAGGACTGAGAGGCTATGGGCCTGCAGTCTCTGCAGCTCCCTACAGCCTGTTCTAAAGCTAGCATCCATATTCTCTCAATAGCCTTCCTGATGGAATTCAACTTAACATTCTAGAAGCTAGTGTATGGTGAGCCATGAGTTTCTGACTCCCTCTGAGATTATTTCAGGTTGGCTTTCATGAGTTCCACTTGTCAGGTCCACATTCAGCATTAGGTTTGCACAGTTTAGGTTTTCTTCATTTCGCATTTATTGGCATTGAAAGGTATCTGCTGCTTCTTCCTCCCTCAATCAGTTTTGATCAATCCATGAGTGCTTCAACATTACCTACCATTTCATTATCTGAAAGGGCTTTGTATCATCATAATGCTGAGATTTAGGTTTTCAAAGGAGATATAAGATGGCCAGACATCTCTCACATTGCCACTGAGCTCTGTAAAAATGGCAGCGTCAGCCACAAAATGGACAGAAATCTTGATTGTCCTTTTTCCTGGCTGCCATTCCTCCTCTATAGCATCCCACCAGGAACCTTGTGAAAAGCACTTATGGCACTACAGATCTTTCTGTACTGACATTCAGCAAATTCAGTTGGGTTTGCAGGGTGATAGGCCTCCACTCCCTCCCCCACCATTAATCTGGAGGGAAAATAGTTTTATTTCAGGTTGGTTTAGTTTGTTTGCTGGCCTATAAAAACAGATCTTCTGGACTTGTGTGTGTTTTTAACATCTTTTTCAGATGCTTACAGTATCTTAACAGAATGCACTCTTTGACGAGAATTAAGAGCTCAGCAGCCATATAAGAACAGAAATACTTTATTATAATGTATTTTATGAAGGTAAATATAATATAAATATAACATATTTAAATAATATGTATATAATATAATTATTTTATATTATAATAGTATAAATACTTTCTTAGTGGAGGGAAGAAATGTGGAAGTAGCTATTCCTTGAGCAAAGAGCATTTTTGCCAATATGCTGTCACACCGAAGTTTAAGGTGCTAGAGATCTCTTGCACCAGAGGACTTACAGTGTTGTAGATCTTAGTACATCAGAAACTTTCATGAGATGTTTGGGTGTAATAAACAATGGCCTAAAAGGAAGAACTACCATTCTGGAAAGCAAACTTGCAGAGATACAGAAACATTCAAGTGTAGAAAATAGAACTCTGACAAAATTTTTGCCACTGCAAACCTGTTTTTCATGATGCAATAAAACATTCAGTCTGCAGCTTGCCAAAGTAATTTGCCATTAAATGGACAAAGCTTTGTTAAGAGCATTAAAGACTGATATTTCTTATTGTATCTGAACTGGACACCCAAGCAGATTTTTTATATGAAAAATTTGTAGTGATGAAATTCCTTTCACTTCCCTTCAAAAGCTGTGAGATTTGCATCTATTCCCATTAGAAAGTCAGAAAGTGTTGACAAAATGCAGTTGAAATCTAGCTTAGTGTTTTGGATAATCTAGTGCAGCCATTCTCAGACAGGTAAAAATGTTTTCTATCTTTTTGGAAGGTAAAAGGCTTACCATTTTGGATGGCTTGTTGGAAGAAAACACTGCAAGGTCAAGAGGCAGGGTTAATTTCATGTTGTCCTCGTGGGAGACAGTGCCCGTGGACTCCCTCCTCCTTTTTTCCTCCTCCCCTCCATCCCTCTCCATACACACACATAGCCTTTTCATTTTGTTACAGCACAGGGCAGGGGAAGGAAGGAGGGACTGGCCAGAGATTTGCTGAACAGAGTGAAGTACTGCTTTTTCATTTCTGTAACTGGAGCAAAAGGGACACTCAGAGCGCCGTGGATAATCTGACTTTTACCGATATGACTTGAAATAAAGGTAATATATCTGGAAAAAAATCAACAATTTGCTTTTGAATCTTGTCCTATTACTAATACCAGGCTTGATTCTTACCTCTAGTGATCACCTGGCAGCCCATACACTACAGTCTGGTGGTCAGAGCAGGACAGATATTGAGTTATTTTGTCTAAAGCACATGTGAAACTTGTTAATTAGAACAAACATACATATAAAAAAAAATCTTCATCTAGAATGACTCTTTCCTAAATGATAGATATGGGTGTATAAAATAAAAATAAGGGAATTAGTTAATACAAAAGTAAGTAATTGACCTGGGGCTTCTTTTCTGGGTCATTCAGTCACTCCACGTGACAAATTTTTAAAGAATTATCAGGAGAAATATATGGTTTTACTACCCTGTCTTAAAAAAGTCCCTTTTGTAGAAGATAAGAGATGGTGTCATTATGAAATGGAAATGCTTGTTCAGCCAGGGAGCAGAGCAATACAGCTTAAAGTAAAACTGTGCTTGCTAAATCTTTGATCCAGATATGTCTCAATTGCTTTCAGTATCTTTTTATTCACTTGTTTTCTGTTATGGAAAGGAAATTGATATATTTTCACATCTTATTTTCTGTACAAAAAGCAAAAAATGCTGAATAACTTTATTTATGATTAACACATATGATGCCTGCCTTTGCTGTTCGTCTTTCTAACTGCATTTTTCAGGAGCACTCTCGTGTTTTTATTCTATAGTCCTTCTGAATTCATGAGTTTGTGCATAAAAGTGAAAAAAACCTCAACACCAAACTATACCAAAAGGGAGGGTATTTTCCTCTAGCCTGACATATGTATTTCATCATAATAGATGAACCAAAGCGTTCCACATTTCTTTATGAGTTTCTCCTGATGACAGAGGTTTCTTAGACACTAAGGGGTGTTTAGTTAATAATCTGACAGCAGAAAAGTAGCACAGGAGGCACAAATAACTGCACATCTAAATATTTTTGCCAGTTTGCTCAAACAGCTGACCTGTAAGAACCTGACAATTGACCTGACAGCTGTAAGAAGTAATGTGAAACTGTACAGTTATCCATAGATTTCTTTTTAGGCTTGTGAGGGTTTGGTTTATATACACTAACATTATCTTGTTTAAAGTATTAAAAATATGAACCATGATAAGGACAAAGTTAGGTCTCTCTTTACTGGAATTGAGAGAAAAGTCTTAAGGCAAACTCAGGACTTGTATTTTTGGGAGCAGCCTGTCTGCCAGCATGCTTAGTGAGACTGTAATAGCCTAAAGCCAACTAACCTGTTGTAATAAAATGCTGTTCGTTTTCTCTTATCCTTGACAGTGTTTTGCTCAAAAGCATAGGAAGTAATTAAGAAGTAGAATGTCTTTCATCTTCAGAGGAACTGGGGTGATGGCCATAACAGGGCAAGAGTGGGTTGCAGTTGGGTAGAAGTTCTGATAGGATATGGATTTTCAATATGCATAGTTCTCCATGTCAGCAGAATCAAGTCATTACAGTTTTCTGTGACATTCATAACTAATTTAATGGAAGTCCTGATATAATATGCTATTTAAGCCATACCCATTTTGTAAGTGAAGTCTCAGTTCAAATGACTGTGGCAATGTACT
The DNA here is from genome assembly GCF_971803275.1 of Cyanistes caeruleus. NCBI lineage: Eukaryota > Metazoa > Chordata > Aves > Passeriformes > Paridae > Cyanistes > Cyanistes caeruleus. Next base: position 75,964,383 of record NC_141703.1, read on the forward strand.
TTTATTTTCAGTATGGGCTTTTTGACTTCGTACTGTGTTGCAAAGTCATTTACTATAAATGTGCATTTCATAAAGGTCTGATTGGGGATTATTAGGAGCTCAAATAAAACTGAAAAAAAAATAAAATATTTGCTGTAATTGTGTTATCTGTTGTTCCCTTTTTTTCTCAAAAGGGTATATGCATCTTTGAAAGTTATTCTATTGTGGTTAGTCACATAAAGTATTTCAGGAATAAGACAAAGGCACTGAACTTTTCAATTGAACATGACATGACCACACTGTGCTTTTGTGCCTCCACAGGCTTGGGGTACAAGTGACACCTGACAGAATGTTACAGAGAGTTCCCAGGAACTACGTAATAATTCAGTACACAGAGGATTGACCTTGGTCATCCCCTTATAAAGCTCTTCTTTTCATGGAAATCACAGAATGGTTTGAGTTGGAAGGGACCTTGGAGATCATCCAGTTCCAACCCCCTGCTGTTGACAGACACCTTCCACTATCCCAGTCTGCTCACAGCCACATCCAGTCTGGCCTTGAACACTTCCAGGGGTGGTGGGGGGTGGTATCCACAGCTCCTATTCCCATAGGAGAAACCCATGCCAGAGTCTCACCACCTTCTCAGGAAAAGGTAGATTTCCCTAACATTAATAAAAATCTCTCTTCTGTTCATGGTATTTTTAATGCAGAAAACCTTTATCTCTGAGGCTAAATTGCAGATTTATATTGCAATCTTCATTGAGTATAGTTTCATTTTGAGAATTCAGGCCTTCTTTTACCTCTCAGTTATTTAGATGTAAAAAATATTTACTAAAGAAAACCAAAATTTAGATGAAATTAAAATGATTCCAAAAAGTATTTGATTTTAATGGCTGCATTTTCCACATTTACCATTGCAGATTCATCACTTTCTTCTTGAAAATCATTTAAGGTCCTTGCTGCTGAAAACCAAATAATTGTGTCACCTTGAAATCTATGAATATAACTGAGGAGATGACAGGAGATAAGATAAAAGTCAATAAAAAGAGAATAATTTATTAAAAAGATCTAATGTTACAAGAACAGTACACAGAAACTATTATATTACTGTGTCTTCCACACTGTATATACCATTATATATAGCATATATACAGATTGTATACAATATATCTAACATTTTGATATGGGCCATGACAGTAACTTTCTTTTGGTCTGTGAAACAAGGTTTCTTTCTAATTATTTTTTTTTTTCTGAACAGATCCTGTGACATTATACAAAAATACAGCCTCCTCAGTGACGCTAGACTGCACTATTACAATCTTTTACATGAAAAAGGAAAAAGCTTTCCCTTGCAAAAAAGAAATGTCATGATAAGGAAACATTTTCTACAAAGTAACAAATAGGTAATACATAGGTACTTAAACATTTAAAACATGTTTATTAATATATTTAAGATGCAAAATACATATTCTGTTCATGTTGAATATAAAACATACCTCCTTTTGTCCCTGCAATACAACTACATTACCTGATGGTATGTTCAGTATTTTCATTTGTATCTTCATACTAGAGAGGGAGATGTGTCTAGATGGAGCTCTGTCTCCTTATCAGACTTTTATTCTTCCTATTAAGCATATCCATTTATTGTTAGAAAGTTTAACCAAATGCCATCAGCAGTGAATGTAGCCTTTTTGAATACTCTGAAATAAACTGCATTGGCAAGCAACTGTATAAAAAAATAGAGGAAATTATGCCTAACTAATTTATAAAATAGCCATTTGACTTTTTGGTTCATCACTTTGTTCTTATTTATTTTAACATTTTGGCAGATGATGGATTGCTGATGCAGGCACTCTGCACAGTAGCAATGCTGCTGTTTTACAAGGGACAGCAGGTAGTTACTCTCTATGAGTTTGCTCTATCAGCAAGGTACATTACACCTTCCTGTCTTTGATCTCAAAGGCTTTTCCACAAGCAGAGATATAGAAGGCTTCTTTCTCTATATCTGCAGTCAATTCTTAGCTAGCTATCCTGCCTTTGTTTTCTGAGCAACATGGTGACTTAAGTAATTTTAAACACTGTTTTTTAGAAAATTATTTCAAATATTAGTGGGTAACAAAGATTTGAGTTGAACCTTCTCTGAAAAATTTTTCTGATAAAATATTCAAAAGCAAAAATATTTAGTCATCTTCAGCTTCTCACCTTTTTATGTCTGTTGTGCTTTCTTGGCTACTGTTTTGAAACAGCTGAGAAAGAGCACAGTTGCAATGTATTATCTAAATGCCAAAAAGTATTTTGCTAGTGAACAGGCAAAATAATAGCATTTTGAATTGGGAACCCATCAGCTAAAATAGGTTTTCATCAAAACTTTTAGAGAGATAGACAACTAGAAAAATCATGCTACTAGGACTTTCATGTTAACCATTTTTGACTTGATTCTTCCCAGAGAGTGCAATGTTTTTCCTAGGCATGATCCCCAGATATGTTAGCAAAATGCCACCCTTCATAACACCGTGCACACCATGATCGAACAAACATGCACACCATCTTCCCTGCAAGTCATTTCTCCTCAGGTTCCAGTACATGGGAAGGCCTTTCAGTGTAGAAAAATTGTCCAAATTGTCTATTGAGTAAAAAATTGTCTGGTACAGAAAAAATGGGGATTAAAACTGGTAGCACACAGTACCTACAAGAATAATCTCCAGTGAGCTATAGAAAGAGAACCAATTAGATAAATAATTGGAATGATGCTCTGTAGCACCTTTCCAAGTAATTTTTTCTCAGAAGCAAAATTCTCCAAAATATACCCTACTGCAATCTGTATATATGTGGATAATGCCATCCTGAAAAATGTTAATATTCTCTTCATAATATGCTTTCACATATACTTCAACTTGAGTACCACCTATACAAAGCATAAAATGCTACCAGAAATTGGACTCAGAGAAAAAAGGAAGTTACAACTGAGAAGTTGTTGGGAAAAGTAGGTTTATCTCCTTGCATTGCTTGATTTGTCTACTTAGTAGCTTAATGTATACTATATTTCAATGTCCAGTGGAATTTTCATTGTCATATGCAGTAGGAACTGATTTCTTATTTTCTCCTGAAAATTTCATTGGACATGAAATCTTGTGGCATTTGCTAAAAAATTACTGGTTTTCTCCTAAGTTGTGTTTAATAATTTTCCATTTACCTGGTAATAAAATAAATGGATTTTCTGCTCCATTTTGATACATTCTGGGGTAAGCTGTCTAGTATTTAACTGACAATTCTTTTTGCTAATTGAATACATATTATATATTTTCAGAACAAGTTCTTTACATTTGCAGTGTTTTTTTTGTATATAAACTGTGGGGTTTTTTTTCCTTGTCATTAGGAAAAATCATTTATCAGGGATGCAAGCAAAGTATTCAAAAGCAAAGCTGTATCAAACTTTGTTCTATATTCGAAAAAGGATTTTTTTCTCCAAACCATACAGGTGTACTGTATTAGACACCACCCTTTAAACACCTAATGATACATGACTGGGTTTACCAAATTTGAACATATTAAAAAAGGAAAATACATTTGACAGAAATTACCTTTGCTTACAAAAGTTTATTACATACAATCTGCATATTTTTGGGCCAAAAAGGGTCTCCTCCTCAGAGGACTTTTACAAATAAAGAAGAGATAAAAACCTGATGAATTATTGACCGTGTCTCCAACACTCCTCTAAGTGCACCACAGGCATTTTGATGGGTTTTTAATCATTAGCTTGGGTTTTCAGTTTCTCCACGGACATAAAACTCCATCCCTTGGTGTCATCAAGCTAGAGCAAACAAATAACAACAACAACAAAGTCTGCAGCCTTCACCATGAGGTCGAAGGTACCATCAGTGCCAAAAGCAATGTTACAGAGGATGACGAAGTAGACAACACATGTAAGGTGGACTGAGCACTTGTTACTTTCCCTCCTGAAATGAAAAGCAAAGTAATTAAGAAAAAAATGATGCAAATTATTCTCAGTACATTTAGATATTAGCTTTTGCCCAAATTTATATTCTATTACCCTCAGCAAGAGAATAATTTTTAGGCAATGGTTTACCGTGTGAGAACTGTAGTCACAAAACGGGCTCCCTGCACAGATGAGATTTTATGACAATACCTACGGCAGCTCACTGGAGCTATAGGATCCTCATATTCACTGGAGCTATATGAATATGAGCTATCATCATATTCAGTCTGCTATTTAATAGGAAATTCCAGAAGGGTGTACAGTTTTGTGTCTTAACCTTAAAAAAAAGCATTAGGTTGCAGAAGCTGCCCTGGGTCACAAATCTTTGTCCCAGAACAAGGAATGAAAGCCAGCCCGTGATCCCTCTGTTTGTCCAGAGGAAAAGGTGGTCTTTGGCCCATTAGTGCAGTGTTGATTTTTGACCACAGTGGTGTCTTAAGAGGCCATGCTAAGGGGAACTGTGCTCTGGGATGGTAGTGGCAACAATGGGAAGGGAACCAGATGAGGTTTTTTGGACAGCAATTGTCCTAAGTGAAACTAATGTGATATGCATAGTCTAATTAGATGGAGGACTTTGTGGCCTAGAAGTATGGTTCTAAAGATACGTGGAAAAAATATTCCATGGAGGAGGGCCTGGTGTCTTCTGCATTCTGATAATAGCACTGCAGTTTGTAGCCAGACTAGAGCTGAAATTGAAGTTCAGGCTCACACCTTTTGCTTTGTGCTCCTTAAGGACCAAAAAGCAATATTTAATAAAACTTTAAAGTGTTATCAGAAGGTTCTAATTAAAATGCCTTGTTCTGTTTAGGCAAAGATTATGTTATTTCTTCGTTATTCTTTCCACTAATCCTCCTATCCCTTATCTACCTTTGTAATATTGATACTTTAAATACTTTCAACATACTACAGTAACTGAGGAGAGACCAGATAGATATCATGATTTACCTAATGATAACACTTTAATACTGCTATAAGTTAATAATTAAATAAAGTAATAATTATGCAAGGGAGTCACTGGAACTTACAGTGAAATTCAGCTTACTCTCAAGCAGGCATGTTCACAGGGGTCAGCTACCTAAATACATGCCACTTCAACTGTGTCACATATACACCTCTGGCTGGTGGTGCAGAATGATGTGTGTATCCCCCAGGTCCCACATCCCTTCTGCCTGCTCTGTTTGGGATGCCCTAGGACATTGAAGATGTCCTTAGGCACTTGTGTCTTAATACTAAAATTTAGAAGATTAGCTGAATTGCTGTCAAGGCTCCACTGCTGGTCTCTGTGGATTGCATCACAGCTGACTATATTGCTATTTGAGACACTAGTGCACATATAAACATCTATAGCTCAGGTAGGTTTTCAGATGTCATCCTCAAAAGGGAGAAATTTCCTATAAATCGTCTTTGTGCATCAGCCTCACATGGTTGCCTCAGATGAACTTAAACATCCCATGTATAATTAGATACCTTTGTTTCAGCATAGAGCTAAAGGCTCAGATCAGTTATTTTATTTAATAGCTGAAGAATTGTGAGAACATTGTTTTTCTGGTAGAGAATAACAAAGTTAATGAGTATTACTATAATCACCACACTTTCAAATATAAGTGTAACTTTACCTGAAAAAGATGGAACTCTGATCTGGGGACTTGCAGTCCCATCCCCTCCTTCACTGACTGCACAGACTTCAATGATGTAGACCCCAACATCAGGAAGAAGTACCACTGCAGATGTTTTCTGTGTTTCTATAACCTGGCTATTGCTCTGGCCCTCTTGCCGAAATAACACCTGTGGTGGATAAAGCAGACAGTGGTCACAGTGGTCATTCTGTGGCTCTGTAGCAGGCATTTTGTATAGATGTCACTATGCAGTCACTGCAATGCTAACTGTTTCATGCTTTCATTAGGGATTTCCTGACATTGCATTTCAACAGATGTTTGCTTTTACTCTTCCCGTCCTGCAGTGGCTTCAAAATGGCAATAGCAAAATATTGTAGAGACTCATGGATGTGAAAAGACACAGGTTATGACCTAGAGCAAAGACAGAGCCCTCTCCAGCATTAGGTGTTGTACAACTTATCTCCAAAATTTGAAAATTTATTTTGAATTCCACTTGGTTCAAGTTCTTATCCCAAAGTTCATCTTGATATTCACATTTTTGGCTCAAGAACCCAACTTCAAATGGAAGGAAAATAGCTTGAATAATATATTTACTGTGTTTGCCTTAGCTAGCTAAATCAACTGACGACAGCTCAGATATGTCGCTGCATTTGCTGTGAAACTCAATACAAATTTATGGCATGTGGGAGGAAAGCAAGGCAGCACATAGCCGTCTTTTTGGTATCTCTGCATAAGAGTTTCTGTTCCCAGAGAAAATTGAAAAGGTCAGAGAGGTGTGAAAAACCAAAGAAGTCAACTCAACTGTTTCAGAATATCAACTATTCTGATAAAGGTTAGAACAGTTGCTGGTTTATTTGGGCCATTTCATACTTTCTCAGTGATATTTCCTGTTGTATCTGTAGAGATATAAGATTATAGTCTATCGAAATGACTTGATAAGGGCTTCAAAAACACCCAGACCCCACACTTCTGTAAAAACACTGAAATCATTCTACTTTGATTTAAGGTATTGCAGTGACTTCTGTTTCTTATGACTTGTTATTTAAGTGTTAATCTGGATTTTAATCTTTACAACTTCAAAACTTTGAATTCCAGATGTTACCACCACTGCTGTTGAACATCATTAACATGATCACAAAAAACACCTGAAGTTCTTGTGCTTCTGCTTCAAAAAATATTAATTTTAATGTAAATTAAAGATATCTCATTGTTCTGCATTTCCCTAAATCTTACTGCAATTACAGTGGAATTGAAGAGTTATTAGGAATTTCATTTCATTCTGACATTATTAATAGCCACTGCTGACTCAGAAGTTGAGTCCCACAGATAGAGTCAGATAGAATCTGGTATTTGAAAATCACAACACAAAAATATGTTGGGACATTTCTCTCATTTTAATTTTATTTATTGCTTCTCACAGTACAAGCTGATTGGAGACAGTCTGTATAGAATGCTTCACTTGCACAGAGGAACAAGAAAGGGAAAAAAGCCAGCAGGGAATTCCGAGGAGCTATTGCTTGGAAGAGAGAAAGGTGAACAAGGAAGGTGAAGCACTAACCTTGTAACCCATTACATCAGATTCATTAGCTAGAGGTCTGACTGGCTCCCACCCAAGAGACACATGTGAGCCATCCTGTATCCACATAATATTGCCTGGTGCTTGGCTGGGAGCTGAGAAAGAAAAAAATAACATGTACACATATATATTTTATAGATAGTTTCTTTAAAAACAAAAGAAGAGTATTTTAATCTTGCATTATATTTAAAACTGGTAGTGTTACCAGGCTTCCAACTCTAGATGGAACATATAACACTTTTTTTCATCAGTGGTGTAATTTAGTAGATTATAGAGTATTTATAGAGTATTTATTCCACCTACCCCATAAATTCCACAAAGCTTATGCACTTGAACCCTCTTCTCTCTCTTTATAAAAAAAGGCTCATTTTCTAGGAAATTAACCTTTGCTATGAATGCAAAGTCATATGAATTCATGTCTAAACATCAAAGCAAAGCCATGAATCAAATCTCTACATGATTCCTGATTATTATACACTCTTAATAAATAAAAACCCAAGGGGGCAGAGGTTGCTCCCTGATTTCTTACTTTTAGCAAAGGTACTGAGCTTACTTACGGGATTTCTTGGTTGCTGCATGCACAGCAGTGCTAGGTGGTCCATACCCTGCAGCATTGTATGCCCTCACTGTTAGGTGATATAACGTGTTTCCTTCCAATCCTGTCAGGAGGATGGATGACTCATTTCCCTCTGTTTTGACCTTTTCAGCTGCTTCTTCCTGCTGCATGTCCTTCCAGTAACCAACCTGCCAACAAGCAACCAAACGAAGGATTAATATAGGCACCTGGCAAGCTCATGCTGCCAGATGCTTGTGCTTGTTACCCTGTGGAGGATGCTTTTGCCATTTATGCCTTTTTCTGATCATCAGATCCCTTTAAGCATATGGGATTTGCAGCTTGACCTCAAACCATGAAGTGCTCTCTTCTCCAAAATGGCAAGACTTGGAATATGGTGGTGTGACCTGAAGCACATGGAATAGCTTCTACTGGCACAAGAGGAGGTTGCTGTAAGATGGAGGAGCAGAGGGTGAACTCTGGCAGGGAGAGCTGATCATTAAAGGACACCCTTCAAGGAGAACTCATCCTCTGGTAGGTCACCAGAATATCTATGTTCACCCTGGAAAACTGACTGTATCTGTTAAGAAGTGTTGTGAGAAATATTCTCTTCCTGGCCTAGTGCAACTCAGATCCAGGAGATTTTTTATCAGTCCAATGAATAGGCAATGACAGAACAATGATGCAAATGTTTCAATCATTTGAAAAATCTTAACAGAAGAAAAAGAAGGAAATTGATTTGGTTTTAGTTCTTGGATACAAAGAGGTTCCTAGTAAATGAAGTTTTGATAGTATGTTTATGCCCTTCTTTTTCAGACATAAAATGAACCCCTAAATGACCTTTGGTGGTTCTTAATTCTTACTCTTTGACATATTTAAATTTATCATAATCTCAAAGAGGTTACAAAGCTGAGCTGAGAATTTGGCCAGTGTTTGTCCTCAAGGACCAAGCATTTTCAGGGTTTAACTGGAGAAAATGTATCTAAGTGAGTTACACAAGTAAAGGAATTCTCATGGGACCGTATTTTGCCTAAGAGGAGATGTCAGTAACATGCCATTCAAAGACCTATACTCAGCTTACTCTTATTCATGCTGAGACCTACTTGCACTTCTTGCACATTTTGACCTTTTGTGTGAAGCTGGTTATTTCTTAATAAGTTATTTACATTGTATCAGGATAACTTTTCCTCTGAGAAAAAAGGTCACAGACAAGGCAGAACTCTTAAGAATGTCTCCCAGGAAATGGCAAAACAAAAAAACACCAAGGGGTTCACAGGAAAATAAGACCAATGAGCACAATGCTGACCTTTTATAATTGCATTAGGACTGCCATAAAAAAAAAGATCTGAAACAACCTGGTTGCAAAAATATACATTTGAGGTCCTATCTTTACTAGAGCAAAGTGTCTCTGTTAACTTTGGTTGAGGGTATGTTAGTTTATGTCAGCCCATAATCCACTCTTCCTACTATAAAATTTAAGCATTTGTCTTTTGTGTGTGTGCCTGCATTATCCCATGTTAAAGTGCTGTTGCTTTAATTCTTAGATGAATTACAGCTCCATTCACAAGTGTAGCTGCAGTCACTTGTTCTTAAATAAGTGTGATTCACTGAGGTATTTTGCTGGTATTATAACTTGACCAAAGCTACTGATATCTGAAATAACACCTATTAAGAGTCAGTTTTCTTTTCTTGAAAAGAAAAAGGAATCAGTAACCACTTATTCACATCCTACTACTGAATCTCCAATGCTCATTATCTCTTGGGCAGTCAGATTCCTTTCATTTAACTTGTGATGCATCTTTACAAATTTGATGCTACAATGGTGAGAATTGCACAATACTGAGCTCTGTATGAACAGGCAGTGAGAGGGACAACGTGTCCTGGAGACCCTGTCATCCAGATAGTGCAGTCTGCTGAGGATCCAACAAGAAAAGGGTCAGAAAGGAAAAGTGAGCTGACTAAGCTTTCACAGGTGAACAGTAGCAGGGGTGGAAACACAATTGAACTTTGTCTCCTTTTTCTAGAAATCCAGGAGCAAAATTACATGTAGCTGTGTTTATTCACAGGACACACCATGTCTTACATTAATGAAATGTTAATGAATTAACTATGATCTCTTTTTTAATTTTTTTTTTGTGGTAATGAATTAATTCATTTGTTGATGATCAAAGGAAATAAAAGAAGTGGTTATAAAACAAAGAAGTTCAGGCATTATTGACTGAGATAGATGGTATAGGGATTTACATTGACACTTGAATTGGAGATACTGCTGATGTTTAAAAGTGAGGGACATATATCTTAAAATAGAGGGTTTGTTTATTTAGACTTCTCTGTATTTGCTGTTCTTTTTTAAATCTTATTTTCTGTAACCTTAATTTAAACTTCTCAGAAGAGATCAATAACACAGAATATGTTTTCATTAATATAACAATAACATAATATATACACATGCATACATATATATATAACATAAATATACTAAGATTCAACAACATTGAATATTGATAATAGCATGAAGCATAAATCACTAAAGAGTAGCCTATATTTGAAAACTGAAACAAAAAGGGGGAAAGAAAGCATTTTGTTTGTTTAATGCATTATTGTTTGTGAGGTTTTACATTTTTTCTGAACTTTGTCTTGATTTTAGTCAAAAAATAGTAAACTTTGACACTTGATTTCCAGAGACCCATCTCTTCAAGCTGGAGAGGAGCAACCTGCTTTGCTCTGATCATGGGTTGGGTAATAGTTAAAAACAAATCTTGGTAAAAACAATTTCTGACTAAAATTATTGATATTTGATATATATTGATCAATATTGATATATTGATTATTGGTCTGATAGTTGCAGACCACTTGGATTTTTAAGTTAAAAAATATCTTAAATGATACTATTTTCCCTAAGTCAGTTTCTAGGTTATACAGTCTTTGTCTTGATCTGATCTAACTGCACATCATCTTCATTAAATGCAGTAAAGTCAGAGTTATTAACTGGATATTCTTTCTGTTGATCACAGAAAATTAAAGCTACAAATAAATCATATCAAGTAAGAGCCTAAATCAAGAAGAAGCTCTTACTTGCTTTTTCAGGCTGTGGTTAAAATATCCATATACTCTTTCTAAGTGTACTTCACTAAATAAAAAGAAAACAAAAATACAGTACCATGTAGAAATATTTATCTGTTCCATCCTAAAAATAGATAAATGCAGATAAGAAGCAGCAAAATATTGAGTAAATCTCTTTGAAAAGCCATAAAATGACTTTATTAAATATACAATATAATAAACCAAGTTATTATATCAAGTAATCCTCTCTAAAAATGACACTCAAGGTTTTTTTCTTTTTTTTTTTTGTTATTTTTAACTTTGCTTATTTGTTTGCTTCATGTTGATCTTTTGATTGTATTAGCCAAACTCCTATCCCTCAGAGGAATTCCAGCAAAAGAGGCATGAGCTTTTTCATTTATATTTAAGTATTAACCTTATCTTTCTGGAAAAGAAAAAAGAAACCCAAAATATCTTTTCTTTCAGTCAGTAATTCTTTCTGTTTTCCTTCCTTACCAGTAGTGAACGAGAAAGAAAACATTGCCTCGGGCTCAAAAAGATTTTATAACCTTCAGCTTATAGATTCCAAACAATAGGTATGAACAACACACTGTATTTTTCCACAATTCTGACAAAGTTTTTGAGCTACTTCTGCTTTATCAGACTGTAGCTGGCATATATTTAGTAAGGTCGGGCAGACAGCTGACAAACCTGTACTGAAGGCAGGAATAATATGTGCTTTGGAAGATGCAAATGAGGGCAGCAAGCCCTGCATAAAACTCAAGTGACATAACAGTTAACACTGCCTTTCAAGGATGACAACGTGAAATTGGACAAGCTCCTTTGCCTTTCATTACTCCTTAGTACAAAGTGCAAGCAGGGCCAGAGTGAAAGTGGGTCACTGTGAACTTGTTCACATTTACTAAATATTCTCCCACTTTTGTTTGAAGCCCAAACATCCAAGTGTTAAGAAATTAGCTGTCCCTTTTATAGTGCTGTTGCCAAAAGGCCAGAAATGTGAAGATTGTGTAGGAGGTTATTGCTGCTATGATGACCACAGCCAGAATATGAATTGAGACATTAAAACAGAGTGGCTAGTCAGATTGTTTTGCAATCAGATTGAACTGAAGGCAACTCTTTGCTTATGGCCCACAATAATTCTACTTTAGGAAATAATTAAAAAACAAAAAAGTATAAATAATTCATTCTTTTATCAAAATTACTGGATTTCTGTGCATTATCTATTTGCTTTTTGTGGATTAAAGGAGTACTATAGGCTTTGTTTTGCACTGCACTGTACAAATGATGAACTTTTGCAATTAAGAGTCTTCCCAACAAGTGAAAGAGACTCTTAAGAAAGTAAGAAATATGGAAAACATAAAGCTGTTCAGTACTTCTGTGGGGTTTTTTTTGGGGGGGTGAATTTTAGCCCCAATGTCTTCCTACACAGACTCCTTTCCTTTTTGCACAGTGGGGATGCTTTCAAGGCAAACTGTCAGTGTGTTAGGAAAATTGGGTTGATCGTGTGGACTTAGTGTACTTAAGTGACTATTACAATGCACTGACAATGCTGATCCCATAAATCATTACCTCCTTTCTGATGAAATTCTTCACAAAAATGGAATTGAAAAGATCTAGCGATACCATCCTTAGAAGTTATTCTCTCCTGCTGAATTGCGCAGAAGAGCAACATTTACTTTTACGTTTGCTGAGTAAGTGCTGCTCAGATTGTAATTATTCCTGTGAAGATGGAGAAGACCAAACTACTCCATGAAAGATTTGTCTGTCAGAAAGTGTGCAGAGGAATTCTGGCTAAATGAACAAAGACAGAAAGGGCAGGACGTGGGTGGGTAGGGTGGGGAGGGAAAAAACACCCCCATCTCCCCAGATAAAAGTAGTACTTTAAAAGGCATTACAATTTGAAGGCTCTTCTAATTCCTTTGTGGGAGGAGGTACAAAGGAAAAGTGAATTTTGAAATGACAAATCCATGAAAGACATAGAGCTGGCAAGCATTATTGTTTGGGTCAGAGTATGCCAAACTCCAAATGTCAGAGCATTTTCCAAGTGCAGAAGACCACCTCTGACATAAAGGAAGCCCACTGTCCTACCTGTAACAGCCATCTATTGCTAGGACGCACCTGTAGAGCTAAGGGAAGTGTTATGTGACAAGCAATCAAATGCAAAATCCATTCACATTATGAAAGGATAAGTTTCTAGGGAAATAAATTTCAATTTTAGAAAGAAAATATATTTTTTTTATTTTAAAATATGTAATGCAAAGTTAATAGAACATTTTGAGAATCATTTTGATTGAAGGAATGAGAATAAGAGTGAAAATAGTAGGTATAATTTAAAAGATGTTAAAATATCTGAGAAAAAATAACAAACCAGCCACCTTTCTGAAAAGAAAAAAGAGAGGGTGAAGCAAGTAAGTTATTTCAGTGATGAAAGACCAATCTCAAGATTGAAGTCAGGTTAGTAACAAGTGGAACACTTCAACATGGAGAGGAATAGTATTTGTAAGATGAATATCATCTGTATCAGATACAGTTTTGTTCTCTTTATAAATAGCGGGTTTAAAGGTAAAATGGTCAAATATGACTTTTGCTGCACGAAGCAAGCTCTGTGCAAAAGAATAGAAACATATTTAATGTAAGGAAGAAGCAGGAGAAAAGAGCAATGAAATAACTGACAGGGGGTTAGCAGAGTTCAGAGTGCAGATGTAGATGGGAAAAAGACCTGAACAAATGCTAGACCCGAGGGGACATGCCAAAATCACAGCCCATTTGGACTGTGCTAGATATTAATAGAGGTGTTGCTATGAAATATATCAACAGGCTACAGAAACAGGTAAGAAAATATAACTGGCTGTGTTTGAGCTATGAGGTACATGTGTGGTTCTGGTCATGGCTGGCAACACCTGAGAAGGTGTTGGCTCTGGTTCTGCCCAGACACCTGCATTTCCTTCCTAAGGCTATTAGTGATGGTCACCAGCCCCTGGGGCGGCCCAGGCATGCTACCAGGGAGACACCCTGTGCCAGGAGATCACAAGATATCTCTTGACACTCACATGATTGGTGTCTGCCTCAGACCTACATGTTTACCCTTTTTGCAGTGTTACTGTAGAAAATCAGGAATGAGTCAGCACTAAAGGTCTAAAGCAGGACAAATAACCTGCATCCCGAAATCAGTTAATTTGGTTTGGCTGAACTATTTAATGAGGATCAGCACAGCCTGATCCACAAGGTCAGGGGGGTTGTGGTGGTGGCCCAAAAGAATAGACAGGTATACTGCTAGATCTATCTGTTCCTGGAGGTTTGGATTGCAAACTGTATCCAAAAGTGCAAGGAGATCCCTTGCCAGGGCTGGTTCACTCTCCCAAGACAGGAAGGGCTGTCTCTAAGCAGAGTTTTATTTATGGACTGTGCAGCTGCTGCTTCCCTCTTGCCATCCTGTCGTTACGGTCTGCCCAGCAGATGTCCCTCGGCCTCTGTGGGATGAGAGCACACGGAAGCAGAGGCTCTCTCTTTTCTCTGTGCTGGTTGCTGTCAGTAAATAACAAGTTGGAACTGGTCGCTTAGAGCTGGAAACAGTCAATACCTAATTTTCCCCAGCCTGTGAATGATGCATGCTGGGTCACTTGCAGTTCTTTCAGCTCTTTTTGAAGTGACAAAGAGACGTTATAAGAACTGGTGTTGAACAGTTTTCAAGCACAAATAAATAAAAAATGTTCCGGTGCTACAGCTGTGACTGCTGTTCCACAGCTAGTGGCATGTATGCTAAAATGAGCATAATTCCTACTGAAGTTTCACTAGTGCACATGTTAACAGAACGCAACACTCGCAAAAGCAACAAGACTTCTCATAATGATATTCTGTGTTCATACCTCGAATCCCTGTGGTCTTCCTAGACTTTCTTTAATATGTTTCCACGCAACAAGAATCTCTGATACAGACAAACTCGTAGCTTTGACATCGATGGGAGCAGCAGTGGGTTCTGTATTAAGAAAAATTGAAACAATAAACCTCCACTGTAACAGCTTGTATTTATCAAAAACACTCGGTCTGAAACTGTCATTTACTTCCTTTATTCTACCTTAATACTCACAAGAAGGCATGACACTTAGGGGGAACATGAAAAGCTGAACAAGATGAAGAGATTATTATTGTTGTATTTCTTTATTTGTGTCATGCTACATCAATATCTCATCACTGATGACGGTTGCAGCAAACTGTGAAAGAATCTCTTGTCTGTGATTTTTTTAAAAAACGCTTTAATATTTGTATTTGTGTCCCCTGCCTCCACACACCCCTTTCATAGCCGTAACTGCAGCAGTAAATGGAGCATTCATTCTATCTGTGGCTTCTTAGTGCCATTCTGCCAGCTCAGGGTGAGCAATTCCTTGCTGAGGTGCTCACTCAGTCCTGCTCTGGGGCAATACTGAGTAGGAAGTGATACCCAGGGCTGTAGGGAAATGCTATGTGAAAAACTTTTTTAGGACTATGTTATCATATCATCGAAGTCACAGGTGCCAGTGTTTGGGATGCGCCACCCTCTCTGCTGTGAAGCATTTACTGTTTTAGGCCTGGAGTGCACATTTTTATAAAGGCACCAAGAGCTAAGGTTTGTCCCTCCAATTAGATGTGTTTGTTACCATTGGCTCTCTGTCTGTGTTTCTGGCTCTGTGACATTCATAAGACACTCTGCAGTCCTGACCTCCTGATTATCTGGAGCAGAGGAGCCTTCCTGCCCTCCAGCGTGGCTGGGTGTCCTTTGGTGACACTGGGATGTGGCTAGGATGCTCACCAAAGGCTGTAGGATGCTTTACATGTGGCTTTACATGCCACACTTGCCCAACAGTGTTGTGCCTCTGTACTTTCACCTCAATGAACGCTTTATAGAGGACCAGCTTCTTTCAGTGGCTGGGAAGTTGAGTAAATGTCCCCAGATATTTCCCATGACAGGCCACTGTGCACCCCACCACTCAGCTGTGTTACCTGTGACAGTACACTGGGAGCAACAAGTATCCAAAAATTGTCTCGTATGAAACTGGGACATGAGTCAAGGAAATCTCGTATGTCTTTTGCTTTATTACCTAAATATGACTGAAAACTTTCTAAAAGACAGGCTGTGGAGGCAAGGCTTCTACATATACTGTGCAGCACACAACAGGGCATTTATCTACTTCTCTGGTGTAGTTCACTTAAACAGCAAAAATGTGCATTCACATTCCCCTTTAGTCATGGAACTTGTGATTTCTTTCTTGGCCTAACATTCCTCGTTACATTTCTAATGTATTGATCTGTTCCTGAAAGGCAGGCAGAAGTCTTGGTTTTATGTCACAGGGAGACACATCAAAGAGCTTTCTGAAAAATGGGGTTTGGGGACTTGTTTAACAGGGTTACAGAAAAGGAGTTTCCTTCCAGAACAGCCTGACATAAAATAATATATTTTTCTCAGTGATCAGACCAGCTAATTTGTAAGACACCTAATATCAGTGTTGACTCATTAGCCACCCTCCTTTCTCTGCAGATGTTGTTGGCACTGTTGCCCTACAAATTTTTTTGACATGGCTCATATAAATTTTTCATCCTTTTTGATGTCAGACTTTTAATGTTTGTTACTCTTTTTTTGATCTCTTTTTTGATTTGCATCTGAGGAAAAGAAATAATTCTGATGTGATACAAAGTGGTGTTTGCCAACAATGAGTATTACTAATAAGTATAAAATATGTTTGAAACTTTTTAAGTAATAAAGAATAAAAAAAAATATGTTCAGGGACAAGAGAAATGATGTTTTGAATTCAATACTGAAAGAATTGCATTATGAAGAAATATATTGCTCATAATATGATTTTCTGTTCAACAGTTACATCCTGTTTTCTATTTTATGTACTACTAAGATTTGTGTGGAATAGCTATTTTCTAGTTTTTGTATTATTGAAGCAATTACCTTGTTGTCAGAAAAGATTGCAGAGGGATAAATAATTTGAGATGCACACAAAATGTTGCTTGGCAGACTTTACATTTTCTATAAATGCAGGTATCATTTCCTCTTCATAGCATTCACTAGGAGTGGTTTATACATTGCTTGAATAGAAACATAGAATATTTTCTGATATTTTTAAAAATTGTTTTCAACAAATGGAGCAGAAATAGTTTAGATTTTTTTTATGTGAAGAAAATGTATTTCTCACATATTCAGAAATAATTCACTGCAGTTTCACTGATATTAGGCACTGAGAATGGTGTTCAGCAAAACAACAGAAATCATATATTTAGGAATAACATATAAGGGTCTGAAAGTTTTTGGAGACTAAATAGCACTTTTTATTGATTCAGATATGATGAGGACCATATAATTTCTGGTGATATAATACAGTCTGTGGTTCACTCCAATGTCATGCTTTATTCTCTGTGTCTAAAACTAATGATAAGTTTGATAGGTTCATTAGCTTTTTCTATTATGGCCACTGATGTTATAATCATACTATTTCCTTCAGATCTTGTTATTATGCTAAACTTATAGGTGTCTGCCTAAGGTCATACTTCCTGAGAAAAGAAGAAAGGCCCTCTTCAATATTCCCTGTTTGAATTAAAGATGCAGTACAACAAGTTCTCATAAGGCTGTGTGCAATGTCCATGGAACACTGTCTTTCCCTTGCACTGCAAACATATTTTAGAGAAACACGATCAGAATGGCAGGACATTTTTCATTGCTAATGTTCAGAGAGGAAATCCTGAATTTTGACACTGGAAAGTAAAGAAAAGGATCATTTGCTAGCACTTAGTGTGCTGTACCTGTTTATGACTTTAAGCTGATCTGTTTTTCTGAAATATTCATCCTTAAGGATTTCCACATGATCTACTTTAAAAAACAAGTCCAAGAGCTTACTCAAACTTATGTTGTTTTAATTCTTCTATGGAACAGGACCTCAGTCAGGACTACTCAACCAATCACTTTATATCTATTCAGTTCTTATTTTGATTCCAAAAAGGATTTTTACAAAGTAGTCTTACTCAAAAGTTGAGCTCTTATTTGAAGTTAAGAACCCCAGTCTGAGCAATTGCATTATGACTGCAGGCAGTTCTTCATAGCTGAGACTTTGGGATTTCAGCCAGCATCTATTTCTGTGATAATGCCTCTCCGTGGGAAAATCCACAAGAGATACATCAGAAGGAAAATCAGGAAAATTCATCCCTCTTGTGTCAACCTGTAGGTAGAGAAAGTAGTAGCATTTGCTTCCCTGCTAGAAATAGCCACATGGACTATCTTCCAAATCAGAGAATCTTCAGAGAATTTTTCCATTCCTGAGAAGTGGAAGGCACCACCAGATCTGCAGTGAAATGTCTGTCTGAAAGATACAGAACTTTCTCCAGAATCTTGTGCTCAAAAGGAACAAAAAATATCCATTTTCCACAACAGCAGAAACAAGTTTAGTGTTTCCTGGCCAGGCCTTCGGAATTCTCACTTTTCTACAAGTCCTTTCTATTTTCACCTTGTCCCAGACTAGTGTCCTTGCAGAAGACTTTGAAACAGAGAAAAATTAGAAGAGTATTGGAATGAGCTATAAGTGAAGACCTCCGCCCTGAATATTTTTGATTTAGTGCTGAAATACTCTTACTTGTCAGGTAGAACTCCTGAAGCCTTTTCCTGTAACGATGCTCTCCTTCCTGCACACTTTCTCACAGTGTATACCCTGCTGTGGCTCTCCCTTCCCTATGGAATAACTCAGATTTCTTACACAGCAGACTGTCACCTGGCAATCAGGAGCTGCCTTATTCCATGAAGAATTTACCAGGGGAGGGTTGCCATCTTCATGAACACAAATGGTTCATTTCCATCAAGCTCCGAGGCAGACAGGGTTACTCTCATCATGGGAGGAGGGGATGTGCCCATTATATTGGTTGCACATTTTCTTCCCATGGGGCTAGTGCCATTGATCAGAGGAGTGCTTAATAAACTCCCGCATGTCAGGATTGTGATTTCATTCCTTAAAAAATCATTGGAGACAGCTCTAGCTGAGCTTTCACAGCATCTCTCTAGACAGATCGTCTTGCAGAATCAGGAAATAACCCTCTGTAGTTTACAGCTAATCTGCCAATTAGTTTTCAGGTTCACCTAAACACCAAGTAGCTCAGCTTTAGCTATAAAATGAATCACAGGACTTCACAACTTTAAGATTTTAATTAAAGACATTGAGGCTGTATTCAAAGGTGTGCAATTACATATTATTTACTCTCAATGAAAAGAAAATAGTAATTTATTAGTTTGAATATGGAGAAACAAAATTACAATGGCTTTTGCATGGTCCTTTGCCTTTCAGATAATGGAGAGCTTTGGATCTCTATTGTCTTGATGAATTACCACAAATCCATACAAAGCATGAACAAAAGCTCTGTGCAGTATCATTGCATCTTGTATGTATTACAGAAGTGCATCTGAGGTCCCTCAGGAGGTTTTAAACAGTGAGTGTGAGTCTTCAGGCTTTAACCTGTATATCTAAGGGCTTTCTATTTCCTATATAGAGGTCTTTAGTAGTATTCACTACTCCATTTATCAAAATTGTTGTGAATATAATTGTGTCAATACCTGACGGAGAAATAAGATACTGAAATGAACAGGGCTGATCCTGTATCACCCACTATGACAATCACTAACAAAAAAACCCTTTATAAAAGACCTAAATCATCTTGAAACCAGTTGGGTTCCTGGAAACTTGTTTCTACTTCCTTTAGTATTCTCATCTATTTCCATACTGTAGAGTACTCTAATTCATATTTATCCTTGTGCTTTTAGGCTGCATCTATACTTGTAAACTGAATAGGGACCGAGAGACAAGGCACCTTGCCTGAGCATGGACACACAACTATCTGTAACATTAAAATGCTGGCATCACCTGTACTGACTCTGGGTAATTTGTGCTGCCCCAGGGTGTGACAGTTTTATCAGAGCAATGCTCTGATGAAAATTAAAACATTTGAGTCTTATGTGTAGTTTCTACCCATCTCCATGAGTGGAAAAAATGGATTACATTTTATTTATGGTACGTTTGAATAGCAAATTCTGCACTGTTTAATTTGGAAAGGGTTGAATTTCTGACAATTAAAAATACCAGAAGTTTTCACTACAGATGTAAAAATTTTCACTTTCATGTTATTATTAACTTTCCTTTCTATATAATCTTATTTAAAATAAATTATAAAGTTTTTCATTATTTTGTCAATTACTTGAGTCTATTTAACATCAGTTCCTTATTACTCTTATTTTATTATTTTTTCTTTATTTGCTTTTCTTTTTCTTACTTTTACTTACTTTATTTTTCAGGCCTTATATACTTCCCCAAAATAAAACAAACAAACAAACAAAAGCAAACCTCAATTTTTTGTCTATACTTGGGTTATTTTTATCCTTTTCATTACTTGGATTGTATTATGTATGCTTTTTACTTATTCTCAATATATTTTAGAGGGTGCAGCTATAGATCCTCATATGTAATGTCTTGTCTCAGAAATGTACCATTTCTTGCAGTATAAACTTCAAATATCTGTAATACATTTGGCTTAGAGACATTCCAAAATACTTCTATTTTTAGTTTCAATTGTTAATTCCAGTTAATAAAATAATATCCTGCCTTTTAAAGATGACACACTCCATTGTTATTTGTTATGATCAGCTTTCTATAGTGTCTTAATTATTCAACAGAACAAAGCTATTTTACTGTTATTTCTTCTCACTTAGTCAGTACTGGATAAAGAATCTGCTAATTAGCACAGCCAGAACACAGGGCCATTAGTCCTTACTAATTAGTTTTCACTATACAAACTACTCTGAACAGCTAAATTCTCTCATAAATAACAGCATCCTTTAATATTTTTCAACAATTAGAAAGGTGTTTCTCAGCATCCAAACTGATCAGGGTAATCAGCAATTGACCTCCAGCTTGACTTCCAACTTTTTAAATTGCCATTTTCCAAAATTACATTTTGGAACCCACAGTTATTCTGTTTTATCCAAATACTGAATTTGTATTTGCTGATATGTTATCACGTCATCAGCATATTATGACATTCAAGTTCTTACTTTTTTTTGTCTTTCCTGTGTTAGCTCATACTTTGTCTCACCATGCTTGTTAAAGAAAGCCAGCCTGGCCATCACTGTTATCAGCAAGCCTTTTCTATCTTCTTGCCACCATACCTTCACATTCGTATTTCCTCCTCCATTGCTGTATTTTTGATTTCCCCAGTTTTCATTTTCCAATGAATTAAAGCCACACATAGAGATTTGCATATGGTTTTCCCTGATACTGAAAGCTTGTATTAATAATCTTGGAATTCTTAGCTCCTCAGTATTTAGGTGGAAAGTAGTCATCAATAAAAAGAGAATGCATAAATGTTTATAACAAAAAGTGCTATCATTGCTTTTGTTCATTGCTTTATTTTCAGGATCTAGAGCCTTCTAGAGAAATGTTTTTTCTTCTGTGGATAAAAATAATCAGTATCTGCACTGGATTTCAGTGCTGTTTCAGTATTTTCTAGCAAGAATTTGATACTTTATTTTCCTGACAGAAGGTATGGTCAGAATATTTCTCTCTTTTCTGTTCATGCTAGTTTTCAGCCTCAGGCCTGCACACTGCAACCTTTCTCCTGGCAGGTAGCCTAATTTTCCATGCTCTCATGTCTCTTTCTCTTACTAAAGTTTTCCCTCATGTAAGGTTCAAGCTTGTCCTTCCATGCTGCTGGAAATGTCTACTGTCTCCTTCTGTTCTGTCTTATTGAGATAACTCTGCATCTTTTTTCTATCCTGCATCTTCTAAGCATCATCCTCATTCTCTCTTCAGAACTTCTTCCTGGGTTTCATCATCCCTTTTAACATCAATACATGTGACCTTCTATTTTTCTTCTTTTCTCTCTGATTACTTGTTTTTTTTCATTTTTCTAAGTTTTCCAGGAAAGGCGCCTCCTTCAAACTTTCCTACTGAATTAAGACACCTTTTCAAGAGTCACACATATGTTTGCTTTTTTTTTTCTCCATAGGTTATATGTCTAGTTTCATACAATCCTTTTAATTAACTCTCCATTCTATTCTCTATTCCATTACATTCATCTGCACTTTTAGTTCCTGGACACTTTCTTATGAACTATGTTCTGGTGATGATTTTTATGAAGTCAAAAGACCAGGCAAGGAGGAAAAAGGTCTTAAAATATCTATGACCAGGTAGACTTTCTTGCCTTTTCAGCTTTGGGTCACTACTATCATTGATGTTTTAGCAACCACTGGTGTAATTGTCTTCTAAATACCTGTTGGGTCTAGGTGTTGAGCTGGAGGCTGGTGACGAGTGATATCCATCAGGGCTCTGCCTTGGGACCAGTGCATTGAGTTCAAAGATATCTTTATCAGTGACAGACAGTGAGATCAAGGACACCCTCAGCAAGTTTTCAGATGACAAGCTGAGTGCTGCAGCTGACACATCTGAAGGGGAGGGTGCCATCCAGAGGGACCTGGACAAGCTATTGAAGTGGGCCTGTGGGAACCTCATGAGATTTAACAAGGCCAAATACAAGGTTCTGCACCTCGACTGGGTCAGTCTAAAACACAAATACAGACTGAGAGAACTAATTGAGAACAGCCATGAAGAGGACTTGTGAATTGTCACAGATGAAGAGCTGGACATAAATCAGCAGTGTGCTGCACAGCCCATAATGCCACCTATGTCCTGGGCTGCATCCAGAGCAGCGTGGGCAGCAGGGCCAGGGAGGGGATTCTGCCCCTCTGCTCTGCTCAGACCTCACCTGCAGGGCTGCAGCAGCTCTGGGGTCTTCATCACAAGAAAGACCTGGACCTGTTAAAGCAGGTCCAGAGGAGGGACACAGAGTTGATCAGAGGGCTGGAGCACCTCTCCTGTGAAGACAGGCTGAGAGAGTTGGGGCTGCTCAGCCTGGAGTAGAGATGGCCCCAGTGAGACTGTCTAGTCTAGTCTTCCAGTACTTAAAGGAAGCTTATAAAAAGGCAGAGATACTTTATACAGGCACATAGTAACAGGACAAGGGGGAATGCATTTAAACTAAAAGAGGAGAGATTTAGATTAGTTGTTAGAGGGAAATTAATTAATGTGAGGTTAGTGAGGCCCTGGAACACGTTGCCCAGAGAAGATGTGAATGCCCCATCCCTGAAAGTGTTCAAGGCCAGGTTGGATGGGACTTGGAGCAACTTGGTTAGTGGAAAGTTCTCTGTCTACAGCAAAGTGTGCTAAAGCTTGATGATATTTAAGGTTCCTTCCAACCCAAATAATTATATGATTTTATTATATGATCTGATTTAATAGACAGAAAAATATTAGCCACTCTATTTACTTCTGAAAAAGTGGTCAGTGTTTTGGTCAAATTTCCAAGTTCTTTTACTTAGGAGGCAATGTTTTAGGCCTTTCAGTCATACAGAAGAAGCAGATTCTTAATAAATGAGATTTCTTCATGGTTCATGAATCTGTTCTGTGAAAACTGTTTTTTGCAGTGTGCTTACCAGAGGTGACATGCTTTAGACTTCCTTAGACAAAATTGTTATGCCATTAAACAATTGTTGATCCATTTGTAGATGTGGGAAAACTTTAATATGTAACATAAAGCTTTAATTTTTTAATAATTTTATCCTATTGCTTTCTCTAGATGTATTCTGAGTGAATAGGATGTGTGATGAAAAGCAAGTAAGCTAAGGGTTTGCTGGATCAGCCGTAGGACCATAATATATTGTACTGTCAGTCGTTACTTAATATCTACTCTTCAGTAGAAATCCTTGAAAAATTCTGCCTTCAGTTGTTTAGCTCCTTCGGCATGACAGTCCATACCTCTTTCAAAAGCACTTCCCCATTTTCATAGCAAGCTGCAATGTCTATTGTCCTTAATCTTCATATTGCCCAGAATTTAGTTGTAATAAACTGTTTCATTACTCCCTTAAATTCTCAGTATATTACCTTGGCTTTTTCTGGAGGAAAGCTTTTTATAAATTAATTTGGTATTGCAATGTCACAGCATCCCATATTTTTCCTGAAATATAAGTCTTGTAAAATATTTAGGCCCATAGAATTCCTCATGTACAGACACATACAGACTGAATTAGCAAAGCTATAATGGATAGGTATTTTCAAGTTACTGAATTAAAATCAGAAAAGTTGGTTTCTAGAGAAAGCTAATTTTAATATTCTATTAAGACCATTTGTAAAGTTCATATTTTAAAAGAACTGATTGAGAAAAATCCTTATATATTACTACTTATTTTATTTCCAATCTCGTCCAAACAGCAAGCAAAGGTAAAAGAATGCATTATTACAATTCAGCATTCAGCTTTTGTTCAAATAACTTCTGCTACTAATAAAAAAAAAAAAAGTGTGTGTCTCTCTTCCTTTGAAAAACTTTATTTGCAAATAACTTTTTGCTTAGTGTATGAAATTATTAAAAAATAAAAACATCACCATTGGCCTCACAGTATACATTTTCATTGAGGAAAAGGGAAGTCAACTGTACAATTTTCAGGTTGTACTGTGAAATTTTTACATTTTAAAATGTAATTGTGTTTTTAAAAATATGACTACTTGGTAATCCTGATTCAAAAAGTGGAAACCCCAAATTTCTGGGACTGCTTTTAGCAAAAACAGCAGCTCCAACCTCTGTAATTACTGTGAGAGAATAGTAGCAGACATTGTCTGCTATGTCATGGTTCCAAAGCTATAGATTTGTCGTGGGTTAATATGAAATAACATTTAATATTTCCCAGCTTCACAAGAAATATTATTATCTTCACATTACTTTTTCATAGGGAGAGTATGAAATTCCTCTCATCTGCACTAGGACTCTGCTAATTTTATTGTCTTAATTGGAGACAGTGGAATAACTCAAGGAGGTATAGTAAAGAAAAAAACTCATGTTCATGAATTTCAATAATGGAGCTTCTGAAAATATTCTTGTGGATAACATTTATCTGCCTTTTTTGTGTGTAGCAATTTCTATACACTGGGCCCTGTCAAAACAGAAAAACTTCTTTTACTAGCACCAATTAGTGCTTGTGGTTGTTTCTGTTTGGTTCTTTTCTGCCCCACAAAATACTGTTTAGAATTTATGGCAATTCTCAATAGAAATTTTCAAGAAACATTTTTCATTTGTTCTTGGGACCTATTCCTATAATTCACATTGAAGACTGGGACATTTGAAGACTGGGACATTAATGCAAAGTCAGAACTTTCTGCTAATGAAATGAAAATTAAAATTTCTTTCTGTGCACTTTTAGAATGCATTAACTAGGAAATGAACATTCATAAGTGAATTTATTTATTCTTTGAGCTTCTGTCTGATTAGCCCATCAAAAAAAGGACCATGAATCTCAGAAAAATTAGAAAATAGCATCCTTTCTTTGCTCAGTGTTACAGAAACCCTGTCTACAATGAAGGCTAATGATTTCATATAAAGGATGAAGCATCATAAGCATCATGGTACTTTTATTTTTTTTTTTTTTTTTTTAATTATGACTGACATGGCTTGAGGTCTCTTCCTAAACTTTGTAATTTGCTTTCTAGGTAAGCTTGTCAAGCTAGCTCACTTCCTTCTCTGCAAAACCCATTTAATGTGATTCAGCACTTCTGCAAAGAAATTTGTAATTTAAGCTTTAAAAAGTGTGTTATAAGAGGATGCATTATGTACTAAAGGCTTAATATAGTTTACCATATGCAATTTAACTTCATGTTGAACTGACCTCCTTCAGCTGAGCAGATGACCACAATAGGGCTGAAAGGACCATCTCCTTTGTTGTTGTAAACCCCAACTTTCACCTCAAAAGGAGTCAGAGGTGGGACACTTTCATCTCTGTAGATGAATTTTGAGGCATCTGAAGATGTCACCATTTTTTCCTTCCACCCACGTGTTCCATTGGGTCTGAAGGCTACAATATATCCAAATCCTTCTCCACTCTGAAACTCTTCTGACACTGGCTGAAAAATTAAGTTCAGAAACTTAATTATGATTGGAAATAATTTTACTAATTTAGAAAAAAGTCATAGTTCCATTGAAGGCTTTTACTTACCATATCTGTCCTCATAAGGACAATTTCTTCCAAAGAGGAAGAAACTTCTAAGAGAGTTTCCTCACCAAATCACTGTAGTTAGATCATTTTCCTAGGACTGAATGAACTATTGTTCTCAGAAAAATGTTTTCTTTTATGCATCCCGCTAACCAGTTGTCTGTAGGTGGAATAGCCCCTATGGCCTTGTTAAAATATAAAGCAATATATTGTAAGACGATGAGTGTAATACCTACTGTGGTGGGACTCTTTTGGGTTCTAGGTGTCAGACTGCCTAAATTCTATTCCAAACTGGGTGTTAATTCTTAGAGATTCAATTCCAGGGTTCAACTTAATATTTAGAATACATTGTAATGAATCTGAATGGTTCTAAGTCTCAGAAAGGTTTTTACATTTTGTTTTGGTGGAAAATAACATATTTTCTTTTCTCTTCTCAGAGGACATGTGAAATTAGACACTTAAATTGGGACACATCTGAACATAAGCAGGCAGTTAAAAAAGGGATGTATCTCTTTTAGAGTCTGATCACTACAAAAACTAAAATTTACATGTCCAGCTCAATGAATGGAACTTTTAATGCTAATTAGTAAATTAACAATGGCTAACATTTGTTTTGAAATCAATGGACTAGTCTGGGGGGGGACTAGGTTATATTTCACAGCTGTGTGCATATTAAACCAATGTGAAATGTCCAGAAATGGGTGTCTAAACTCCCTCTCTTGAAATGCCCATCACAGATATGCAGCTAATGGATAAAGGAATCAGAGCTGGTACACAGGTGACACTGAATCCTCTCCCCTCCACATTTCAGTGAATGTCTCATCACCTGGCACTTCACTTGCCAACAAAATCTTCTACCTGTCCTTCTGAAGCTGTGCGCTGCACATCCCAGAAAAAAAAAAAAAGAATCACGACTCCATGGACAGAGGATGAAAAGCTAAGATGGACTTTGTAAGGCAGTCTCACCCCTGTGTCTCTGGTTTCTTTGGGAAGAAAGTTTTGGCCCCTGTCAGAGTGGGAGTTACAACACTCTCCAGCAGCCCCCCAACCCAGACACCTGGGAAGTTCTATAAAGACATTTAATATGAAAACTACATACTAATATATCTTATTAGGCACTGGGATTAGGTCCACTCACAGCAGACACAGTTCCAGCCACCTGGTATTTTTGTTCAGGATTCAGAAAATTCTCTCCTAATAAGAGAGAAGTTGATATTTATCCTTATAGAATATAAAGCAAACTGAAATCAGCATCTGAGACATCAGTCTCAGATGTCTCTAGTAGCTGGTGTTGAAAAAGGCAGATGTCTCTTTAGATGTCCTAAATAGAAGGAAAGTCTCTTTAGATGTCCTAAAATTTGGTAATTGAAATAATTAGAATTTGGTGTGTCTTACTATCTGAGTCACTCCTCAAATTGGCTAAGATAATTTTTTTTTCTTTATAACCCCATATATTTATTTGATGGATTTTTCTTGAGTATGTATATATAAATGTATGTACGAATTTTTATGGATCTGAAACTGTTCATGATGAACCTAGAAGTTTTGAAAACTCCTTAAGAAAAGTCTCTGTCCTACTGTTTTTTTATGATTAGAAGGGAAAGCATCTCTCCCACTGGCATGATCACCACAAATATGTCCTCGACATTCTCTTTTGTTTATTTTTTTTCAAAAATTAAAAATAATTGTTTTTTAATTGAAGTTCAAAAAACTTTTCAAGTCTTTCCTTCTCTTCTCTGAGCTATTATTTCATCTGGTGTTTACATAAGATCCAGAAAAATGAAATAAACCCAAGCAGCAAATCAGGAAGAAAAGCCTGATAAATTAGTAGAACTTCAGAGCTGATGCCATAATGTCTTCTACTCAGACCTTATGAAAATCCACAGTACTTTGAAATTTTAGATCCTATTTAAGAGTGCTTATTTTGTGTTTATGTGTTGACAAGGTTTGTTGTAAGGAAACCCTAGCAGAGCACTCTTTGCTTTGGGCTCAAAGAAGTTAACATGAAACAAAACCTTTAAACAGAAATATCTCTTACCTCCCATGCTATTACTAATTCATGTCGCCTTCCACTTCTGCCACTTACATTAGCTGGAGGTGTCTTTGGCACTGTGTGCAAAAAGGAAAAACAAAGCAAAGCAAAACAAACCAGAATATCCAAGTTATTGAAGTTTTCCCCACAGTAATAAGTTGATGCAGAAGACACGAGACTGTTATTTCAGAACAGAAATAAAAACATAGCACTCTGAGGTAAATAAAATTTGCTCAAGATTCATTTCAGAGAATTGCATACACAAGTTAGAAAAATCAAACAAAGCATAAGCTGAGAAAGAAAATAATATTGGAATAAAAAACTGCTTAAGAACTATGTCTTCTGCAGATTGGTAAAAATTTCACTGTGAAGATCACCTAAGAGATAAAATAGGAATTATCTTGTTATTGTTTTTAATTTTTTAACAAAGAACTTGAAATGCAAGGAAACTTGACATATTTCAGATTTTGGGTAAAATCTTAGAACATAATTAATAATGTCTCTATGATTTTTCAGGTAGTTAGTGATTGAGAATGTTTTAATTGTTGTAAATCTATTTTTCATTGCTCTACTGGGGAACCAACTTTCAGAAATTTTAACACAACCAGCTTCAAACATCCCTCATGATTTCTTTCAAAATGCTGGAAGAAATACTACCCACAGTTCTTGAAAAATTGAGCTAATCATTGCAGTTTTAAAACAAATGAGAAATGGATGAAATTCTTTAAAGTAAATTGTAACTATCATCAACATTTTTATTCGGATTATCATATTCTGCAAAATCAGAAATGTCACTTGTCCCATTGGAATCGTGTAATTTGTATTACCTTGTTTAGTGCCTCTAATGAAACTCATCAGATGGCCAAAGTCTTGAGTTTATTTCACTGTGAGGAGGCAATACCTGCATTATCTATTTGATTAAATATGTCCTAAGATACAAATATTATATTTTCTTCTTTACAGCAGAACATAGGTCATTGGTAGAAACGCACTGTGAGCCTTTAAGTGTTTAGGCCTTATTGCATGTTCTTTAGCTTATTTAGTGAGTAGCACTGTGCCTTTTAGCTATACAAAATTAAGTGCATTTAAAGAAATGTACACAGTCCTCTCTGATTCCTGCGCTGTTGATAGCTTGAGTTCAATAAAAATGCAGTTTTTATTAAATCCTGCTTATCCACCTAAGACTTCAGAATTCATTTGGGTAGTCACTTTTTGAACCTTGAATTCCCCTATAAAGAACAGAAGCCTGATTCTGCTTTACTTCATCAATGATGCAACTCTACAAAGTGTATGGATTGATTCTGATTCAAACTGTTGGAAAGGAGGCAGGTGTTATTTTTATCTGTGGCTCTGAGCAGACAGATAGGGGAGATTTCTAATGTGTTTCTCTTCAATACACCTTTGTTCATCTGGAAAATATGGTGCCTTTGACTTCCTTCCTTCCTCCCTTCCTCGTTTCCTTCCTTCCTTGTTTCCTTTTTCCTTCCTGTTTCCTTCCTTCCTTCTTTCCTGTTTCCTTTCAGAAACAGAATTTCCCTCTGGGTTTAAAAACAGAGTCGAAAGAATATAATCAATGTTCAACAGTGTGACGAATGTTCTAGTATGAAAAGATGCAGATGAAGCCTCATCTGACAGTTAATTAACATCCAAAAATTATGATGCTATCTCTAATGGAGCTTATTTAAACCTTGTTTAGCACCCATTTTTCTCTTGCCTCTCTAAGGTATTTTTGGATAAATTATAGAGACAAATAGAGTTTTTATGTAGGAACCTGCCACATTGGAAATTAGAGAGTATGCTGTACTCCTCTGAAGCATCCAACATGATGGACTTATTTAACCTGCAGCATCCTCTTTCTAGAGTTTTCTTGTTAACAGCATTGCAGACTGTGGCCCTATTTAAATGAATAAACGTTAAAAGAATAAAACTGTCAAAAGGATGAATTTCTTTTGCACAAAACTAAAATGTACACTCACACAGTGAAACTCTTTTAAATGAATAACCATTAAAAGAATAAATGTGTCAAAAGAATAAATTTCCTCTGCACTGCAGCAAAGCAGAGTATAGACAGTTAGAGGGAGACAGTTTAAAATGAGTAACTATTAAGTGAAGAAAACTATTAAAAGAAAACATTTTTTGCCAGGCACCAAGGCTGTATATCAGGCATGCTTTCAGCACCATCCCCTTAATATCAACGTTATATCTGAATTTACTCACTCATGGCCTAAGTTTGTTGCCATGCAATTAATGACTTCCCATTCTTTATGCTGTTAATTCTCAGCAGTGACACTCATGGACATGCACTTGCACCAAATACACAAATATGACACCTAAACTTGGCTCCTGGAGACAGGATACATGTGCCTGGGGAACAGGTTTGTTTAGGGTTTTTCAAAGCTGAGAAGTTTGGTATTTTTTTTTCTGAATACATACACCCCCACACTTAGTGCAAGCAAAAAAAATCTTGAAACAAATGTGCCAGGAGTTTGAGTTGAATAAAAACAGCAGGGTTTTTTTTTACTGTTTTCCATTTTCATGAAATTACTGTGAAATGCTGGAAATGAAAGTCAAATTAAACTCTATTAAAACTTATCTCCTCTACACCAAACAAAAAACTCATTAACATTTTCTCTAAGAGCAGGTATGGAAAATGTAGCCCTCGGCAGCCCTACAAAACATTTGACAAGATACTTAAGATATAAATGAAGAAAAGGTGATATGGAAGGATAAAACTTACACATGAAGCCATGACAATTGTTTAATAATTCATGCGTATC
The DNA here is from genome assembly GCF_971803275.1 of Cyanistes caeruleus. NCBI lineage: Eukaryota > Metazoa > Chordata > Aves > Passeriformes > Paridae > Cyanistes > Cyanistes caeruleus. The sequence continues at coordinate 75,995,019 of NC_141703.1, forward strand.
TTATCATTAGAAGCTAAATATGGATGAAAAGCAGACAGTTTTAGTTTTGGACAAAATATCTATAAAGGATTGCTATTGCTGAGGGTTTTATGTATGGGAACAGTGGTTATAAAGTGCTGAAAAATACTGATGGTGTCATCTATATATTTTAAACCTATTTTTAACGTAAAACATTTAAATGGGGAAGCTTTTGAAATAGTGGGTAATACTGACACCACAAACGTATGGGGTAGATGTTCACTTTCCTTTCAGACTTCCACTGCTTCCAATTTTTTCAAAATTGGTCTGTGCTTTATGGTGATTTAATTAGATTAAAAAAATTCCTTTCCCTTCAGTCTTCATGGCTGATGGCTTATCTGTCGGGTTATTTTTAATTTAGGTTTTTTGCTTATTTTTTAAATTATAATGGTGGACTGCAAAGATAACCTGATTCAAAGATTTTTTGTACTCAGTTTTGGGAAAAATATTAATGCTTATTAAATATTTCATCTTCACATTATAACAAATTAAGCAGAGCAATTTGAGTTAAAAATGTATAGTTTGTATTTTTCTTCAACTATTAAAAATAAAAAAATTGAAACTAGAAATACAGATGAGAGTATTGGAGCTTGAGTTGACAGAGATTTTTAATTGTAATCCAAAATTATTATTTTCATTCTAATTTGCTAAAGAAAATAAATAAGCATTTTGTTTAGAAGCAGTTTTACACTCTATGTTTTTAAGGCAGTGAATGAACTAAAAACAAAGTTTTAAACTAGCTCTAGGTTCCTTTCCTAATAGAAAGGAAAATCTCACACTGAACCTGGAAAAGCTGAAAGTATTTGTAAGCAAGTTCATGCTCTTTTTAACATTCCAGTCTTGTAAGTAAATTTTTAAAATGTTATTGAATGAATAATTAATAATTTAAAAGTGTTTCTGTTTGTGTCTTGGTCTGTTTGCTATTTTTTTGTCCCCAAGGAAATGTCTAGTGTGTTATTTCAATATGTTTTGTTTATTACCAAGAAAATATACAGATTCTTCATTTTGTAATCTGTCTTAATTTTTGGGCAGAACAAAAGTCTTTAGCAACCAAAATTATAATTAATTACAATTGAGTAAAAATGATTGCATTATTGCAGCAGAAACTTGAATCTAGATTTGGTCCCTATCCTTTATTAGGAAATAGATGAGCTAAAGGGAAGACAAAGAGAAGTAGAAGTCTTACAAAACTCCTGTTTTTAGACTAAGAGATGTTAATATGAGCGACCCAAATTTATAGTTTATAGTTATACTATAGTTTATAATATATTTTGATATACTAATGATTCCAGAATTCCCAAATCCCTATTCCATACTTAGTTCACATAGTCTTTCTTATTCTGCTTGAATCCTGTATTTTTAATATATTTTCCACATGGATATTTTTTATATAAATTCTGAAACTTTTGTCAAATAAAGGAAAATTAAGGAAAATGTTGATATTGCTACACTTTTTTGGGGGATAAAAAAATAAACTTGTCTTTAGTCCTTAAGAAATGACTTTTCAAGGTACATTTTTTCAAGGGTTGCTGTTGCTATTGCTGTTACTTATTTATGTTAAAGCTTTTTATAACTAAAGATACAGATGTAGTTTGAAAAACAATACTTTTTAGCCTTTTAAGAGATATGGGCAGGGGTAAGTGGGCTTGTCACCAGCTTGGCAAAACTTTTCAATGTGAGACCAAAGTTATAACATATTCATAACATAGTTTTTTCTTCTCAGCTGCTTTCCATTCTCCCTCTACACCCATGTATGTATGTGTGTGTGTGTGTACATCTCCTGCACTACACATCTAGGAAACAGGAGGCTATTAAGTGAAAATGCTTTCACTCTGTGAAAAACCAGCCCTCAAGTAGTCACCCTCCCAGCATAACAAGACATATCTCATCTGTTCAGGAATGAAGTGTACAACATACCAGAATCTCAGAAGAGAATGACACACGTATTCAACTACTGGAAAACAAGGATGCCTCTTGGCATCCTTGGTCTCAGCATCTGAAATGTTGTTCTAATTTCCTCTGTATTATTAACATTTGTAATTAATTATGAGGTTGAATTCAGTTCTATTCACTGACAAGAGGGTCATATGTGACTGCAGGACTCTGCCTGAATCGTCTCCAAATCACCACCTATAGGGCTGAAATCCTGCATGCTGTGGCATACGTATGTGCTACGGGACAAAAGCAGGTGCCTTCTGCTCCATCTTCTGTCGCATGCACATTTGAATTCCTTGTCAATATTATTTTGAGCCCACAATCCAAAGTCTAAGTAGCCTCCAGTAAGTGATTACAGCCTACTTTCTCCTTCTGTTTTTTTTCATGGAAAAAGCACATTTTCTACAAAAGCTTTAGTGGACCATGTCATTATCTGCAAATGTCCCACATACAGCAGGTTACTTTTATTTTTTTTTTCCTATTGCAAAAGTAGTTTTGATAATGGGAAAATCTGGAACTTCTTTTATACAAATCACAAATAAAACTACCCCCAACAACAAAATTGAAATTTAAGCCAGTCTAAACTGGCCAACTTTTTTCCTGGGACAGAGACATTTCCTGCTACGCTGTGAAGGAATTCTAGCTGAGAATAAGGGCAACTTAATGGAATATAAGGACTTATTAAAAATAAAGCCAGTGTTCAGTCTGTTACTAATAGAGTGCATTACACTGTTACCTCATAAAATCAAGTTTGCATGCATGATTAACAGGTTAAACTTTGATTCTACTCAATTTCTCTCTCTCCATGTTTCCCCATGAATAGATAATGTAATTGATGCTTTGCCCCCAGGCTTCAAATGCCCCGACTGTCTTGGTGGAATGCCAGACGTATTTAAATTCATGTTATTGTCTCTTTGCAACTTGTGGACCTGTGAAATATGTATCAAGGCTAGAGCTGACAGAAGTGCAGCAGCTGGCTGTAAGTTAGATGTGCCAGAAAATTGTGGTATTATCTGTTCCAATGGAAGTAGCAATGAAAAGCAATCATGTTAACTAAATATGAGCTAAGTAACAAGATTAGAGTTTAATTAAAAAATTAAAGCAAGTCAAAACTTGTTTATTATTCTGTTGGTTTCCTTACACCATCTGAATTATTATTTTTATAGGTATTTTTAGATAATGGAATGATATAAGGTGTTGTTACTATCTTGGATAAGCAGTGATAAAATAAGTGAGGTGTGGGGATAAAAAAAGGCTTTTGTCCCCAGTCAAATTATTTGTGCCATTAAACTACAGATGCAGATTTCCATTAAAGTGTAAAATAATGGAACCAGAATCACACATTTGCTGCCTCTGTGGATTGTCTACACAGCTACCATTCAGCCTGATGGGTCTCAACTCTTACCTGAACCTGAGTCACAGTTACTTTCTCAGATGGGAGATGAGTATTTCTGGATTTCTTCCCAGTGCAGGGGAAACCTGCATGTTTGCCCTTGTAGGACACATCTACCATCAGTGCAAACAGCCAGGTTTTTCTGCCTGGGTCATGAGTAGGGAGGTTCATGCCATGTAATTTCTGAAATCTGACTTATCACATAAATGTCCTTTAAGAGTTGAGAACAATGACATTAGAACTGGACATCATGCTAATAGACAGTTTCCTTTGAAGCTTCCAGATAAAAAAATTAGTAATAGAGAAATTGTGAACAATAATGGATCAATGGGTTCACTAAGATAGGAAATTATGTACTAACTTGAAAACCCATATGAAAACTGTTGTAAGCAAATGAAAACTCTTACTGGTTTCCTATCTTTTATACCATCTGAAAACTGTACCAAGGGTGATAATTCCCAATATTAGTGAAAGGCATTTTGGAATACAGAGGCAGCAGACTCTGAATTTCAGGAATATCTGAAGTTCAGGAAAAACTGACTGCCTAAATGAAGCTGATCATGAAGGCTCTGACATTTCAAGAGTGCCGTACGTATTATGTGCAGTATGCTGTTTTTCAAAGAACTATATGTATAACAGTTTGGGCTTTCAAATTTTATTTGCTTCTTTATTTAAAGCAGAATCCATTGTTTTATTGTTCCAATTTAACAACCCTGTGCAGATTCTAGATTGTTTCTTGAGTTAAAGACTCTGTTCTTTCTGATGGCGATAATGGTGAAATATTACCCAGAAATGAATACCAAGCACCAGATGAAAATTCATCACCACATTGCATGCTTTGTCTTTCCCACAATTTTTTCTGTTGATCGATATTATGATTTATCAGTTCATTTTTACAGAGGTAAAGTTGCAGAGAACATTGAAGATGAGTATGCATTAAGGAGAGTTTCACTTGAGAATATGTTTTAGTAAACAGGGCCTTAGTTAAACATTGGACAAGTAGAAGAAGGAGACTAAAAACATGATAGCTGGGTGAAAACTAACATTTTCAAACTTCACTTTGTCAGAAAAACTTAAGCCCACAGTTTGACTGCACTAGGTGGATTAAAATACTGAACCATCCTCGTGAAAACAGGGAAAATATTCCTCAGTCTGAAAGAGCATAATACCAGGGGTGAAACCTATTTCAGGATAAACTTTTTACAGGATATTTTTGTCCTCTCTGATATGTATAATCTGAATAAATAGAAAAGTTTTTCAAACATTAGGGCCCAGAAGAATTTGTACTACCAATGAAATATGGTACAAAATTAAGGAAAGAATAATGGTGGTGAAGAAAGGGAGTTTTTTAAAAAAATAACTTGAGATGAAACTACCTTGTGTTTTTATTTAATTTTCATCTCCTCCTTTTCTTAATGGAACAAAGTATGGAGCATCTGAAGCTTCTGCTATCAAGTTGCTGAATTTCACACTGTGGGGAGCTTGAAGAAGATGAGGGGGACAATTTGAAATGAAACATCTTTCATGCATGAATAGGAATCAAATAACTTCAGTGCTGTTCTGTGATTGTACAGTGAAATTTAATATCAGCTAGCAAATATGCTGTTATTTAAGGCAGGAAAACATAAATATGTCTTATTACAACTGCAGATAGGTTTGTTAGACTTCATCTGACACAGAGCATCCAATTTCAGGTGCCACAATGTGAAAGACAACTAGTTCAGGTTCAGGGGAGGCCACTGGTGGAGGGGAGCCCGGAGCAGTTGCATTGTGAGGAGAGGCTGGGGAAGCTGGGCCTGTCCAGCCTGGAGAAGAGATGGTCTTGGGGGGACCTAACAGCAGCTCCCAGTGCCTGTGGGGAGGTCACTGAGGGGGTAGGAAAGAGTATGTGCAACAAGTTACTTAAAAATCATTCAACTGATGAAACATCAAAACACAAAATAATCTGTCCAGGCATCCTAAATAACACAGAAGAATGAAGAATAAACTGAAAGTGTTCTGACATGTCGTTCTCATCTGAGGCTTTGTCCAAATCCTATCTCTATCTCTTTCTGCTTCTTAAAATATGTCTTTCTAAGTGTCTAAGTATTTTACTCAGATTCCCAGTCCCTCTTTATCTTCTTTACCTTCCTTTGTTCTGCCTAATTTATCATAAAGGATTCCAAATCTTATGAGTCCATTGTAACTTTCAAGAGACCTAAATAGGATATTTTGGTTTTTTGGTCTCCCACAATATCATCTTAATTAGAAATACAATGAAATTTATTAAAATGTAGTAATTGTTCACAGTAGAGTGTGCAAGACAAAAAAAGACTTTGAATACAAGGTGTTTTAAATTAAGCAGCTTTTTATGACTTCCTTGTCTTGCTGAAAAAATTCCATGCTCTGTCAGTCAGAGAAGTTGTGAAAAAATTTTGGGAAGAGGCTGCTTAGGAACAGTTGTGTGAAGACACTGCAAAACAGCCTAATTTATGGGCAGCAGTATTTTATCAGAGGGAAGACATCAGTGGCTTAAGTGTAAGATAAAAAGTAAAGCAGCTCAGATGAAGCAGAGGAGAAGGGAATGGTTTTATTTGAAATTTCTGTAAGTTAAACAACATTCCTGTCATTAAAACAGATTCCCCACTACAAAGAATATCACCTTGGAACTGTGATTATTGGACTCACACGTGTACCAAGGCAATTAGGTCCATTATTATATTAAAGCAGTTTTTTTCTGATGGTGCTGTAAAAATAACCTTTTTATCCTGACCTTACCTGCTTCATTGGTTCTGATCACTCGCGATGGTGCACTTGGGTCTCCAGTTCCAATTTTGTTGGTTGCTACTACTCTGAACTCATACTCCACCCAAGGGTTCAGTTCCACAGCCATAGCAGACTCCATGTCACCACTAATCAGATCTGGAACTGCAGACAGTAAAGACATGGATAGGTCACTCAGAAATCTGAAGCTGACGTGCAGTATTTCGATAGAAAGCAGAGTTTGTGGTACAACATGGTCATTAGAAATGACCAACATCAAGGATCTAATATGTCAGAAATCGCAGCTAGGTTTTTGGCACTGTAGTATTCCTGAAAAGACACAGATTAAAGGATTTAGGTGAGAGCTTTCTGCTTATTCACAGATGTATCGTGGCAGGTGTCTTTGTACTGTCCTTTCAGAGCTGTTGCTAAGTAACACAATAGGAATAAAAAAAAGAAAAAAAAAATCAGTGATTTTATTTTGTCATTGTTTTCTTATGAGTATCTGTTCCTGTAGTTGCCAGTGATTATTACTGTTATGATCAGGAGTTCTGAACAGTCTACTTGTGTTGTTTGAAAATTTTTCTCACCTGTTTTTACGGTCTGCCAGCCAAGAGAAAATGGACTGCGTGCTTGCAGGTTGTAGAGGGAGATAGGGCTGTGATTGTCTGCCCCAGGACTCCAGGAGAGTGTTGCTGTTGTGTCTGTTATTTCCTCCACTATTACAACCCCTGGGGGACCAGGAGGACCTAGAAATAAAGTGGAATAGTCAAACAGACTACACCATCATCGTGGATGTGCAGCATTAATACAGGAGATGCATTCTGTAGGGACCCGCTGCAGTTCAATATCCATGAAACACGAGAGCTAAGATAACAACATGGAGATACCTCATTTCCACGATTTCTGATGGCAAACTGTGATTGTTGATGCTCTTTAGATGCTGCATGAGTGAACATCAATTATCTTGTCAGAGTGACAGTAGAAGAACTAAAAAAAGAAGCAGATTAAAAACCACCCCCAAAACACCATTATAATTGTTCTGAACCTAATAGTAGAAGAAAAAAAGAGGAACTTTAAGAAGCATCCAGGCTAGACTGAACCGTCACAATCACCTCTTCTCTTTGTGTGAGACTTGTCAATGGGAAAGACAGATTGTAAGAAAAATGAAGCACAGGAGGACATTCTTCATGAAGAACAATAATATTACCAGTACCTGAATCAAGACTACAACATTCATCCTTTTTCTCAAATTCACCCACTCAGGAAAGCTGCATGGATTCCTGCTGGAAGTTTGTTAACTGTTTGATTGAAAGCTACTAAAACTAAAATAAAAAAAACCAAACCCAAGTATTTTAAAAGCTGAGAATTATTTAGAGGCCATTCACATGAAAATCACATGAAAATGTCTTAATTTGAAAAGTAAAGGATTATTTTTTTCCATTTACCTCCTCTAAGTGAGAATATGCTAATCACAATGTATAGGCTAGTGAGGTCTCTGGTAACAAAAATGACTTTGCAAAGAAAAATGTGGCTGTAACATCCCACTCCCATCCATAATTTTCTCATTTAATTCTTCTTGATGATTGGTATGACTGGTGTTTGAAAACATTGTCCACTTACACTTGCCGAACTAAATTGGAGGCAAGTTTTTCTTTGATCCTGGTTCAGGATCCTTGTCCATAATCATTTTTAGACAGATGTTTTGGGGAAACTGTGTGTCTCTGTCATGTGTAAATGCAAAACAAACCTCTTTCCTGTGGTTTCTTATACTTAAAAGCTTATATAAGTCCTGGAGGGCAGAACTTGGTACTTCCATAAAATAATCATATTATTAATAGCTATAATTATTTATGGAAAATATATATATTTTATAGCATCCAAGGCCCTTCTAATTGTTTTCCATCTTCTTGCTGTTGAAGGCTGATGTTTTCCTTCTGCTCCTACACAGATGGAGGACAGTGAAATCAGAAGTGCACCAATGGACACTTTCTCCCAAAATGGAGCTGCAGGAAGGGAACAAAACTTCATTATTAGAAAGTCACTGCTGGCACACTTTTGAGGGAGCCCAATGCTGTTTGAACATATCATGAGCTGCAGCAGAATAGGACCATTGTAAACCTCCATTCCTCTGAGCTCTGCTGAGTGGTGTGGTCTCACTTACTGAAATGCCAGAGCTCAGCACCTGCAGATCAAAGCGGCAAATGCAGGAATCTGGTGTCTCCTTTTGAAGTTACAGCCAGTATTTCTGCCCTACAGAGTTTATCATTTTTATATTTTAGTGCTATTTCATGCAATAAAATCTTTTACTGGCTGGGTTTCTCAGTCCAAGACTAGAAACAAATTCATCTGAACATCAAGGGCTAAAAAAAACCCCATTATTTAAGTACTTGTATATATTGTGAATTTTTGTCATTTGCGGCTGCTGACTCAATCTCCATCCTCTACTGTTTCAGGCTATCTGTTGATGTAGGAAAATATTAGTGAATATTATATTTCTTCTGATATGCCTTCAACTAAAACATGGTTACACAAACTGTGACAGCATAGGATCAGAATTTTCTAATAGTTGGACTCAATATCTTCCAAGTGAAAGAAACATTGAGTCCTATAAATGAGAGAGCAAACTGTGCTATTCACTTGCCTCTATTTGCTTGGCAATGATCTACAAGCAACTAATTGACAATAAAATGTTGGAAACATATGGCATTTAGAAATAATAGCAACAAAAAAGAGAAAAAAAAGTTTGAAATTCAGGAGATTCAATTCAGTAAATTTAGTACTATGGATATATGACGGAAGAATGTTGTCTTCACAACACACTGCAGTCTTCAGAGGAGCTTGGGGTATGGCTCTGGGCCATAGGAAGAACTAGGAATAAGCTTTTCCACTTCCATGGACAATGAACATCTTTGCTGGGAATCTCTCCCCTTGCTCTGCCCGCTCACCAGGCTTGACTTTGGTGCTGTCAGTGCCTTTGATGGAGCCACAAGCAATGACTGGAATAAGATGGTGCCACTCTTTGGACACCTTGCAGCACTTGGCCTTCCAGAGTCCCATTTCATTTGCAGTGCAAATGTCTTCCTTTTCTTCCTTGGAGAAAACGGCAGAAAAATGTGTTCTCTGCACTCCTGCCTTCCTGCCAAGTGTTTGCTGTTTTTTGCTGGGAAGCACCAGGTCAGATCTTTGTCTCAGAATAGAAAGTCCTGGGGCTAATTTAATAAAATAGGGTGATTCTTCAATCTCCATTCTCTACTGTTTCAGGCTATCTGTTGATGTAGGAAAATATTAGTGAAATTTTTATTTGTAGCCATGAGGGAAAGTTTAGAGGAAAGCTGGGATTTTGATACAATCATATGGTTTTACTGGGTTGGAGCCCTAGGCCCAGAATTATATGATGGTCCCAAGCAAAAACAAAATTAAAGGGAAACATTTTAGTACATTTCCTTTATAACAATATTTCTCCCATGCACTCTGAATATTGCTAAAGAGTTTCTAGCCACTATATTTTAACAAAAGAATACGCACCTTGCTTATATTAAAGGTTGTAAAATAATATTTATGCAGACATCCCCTGCTAAATTCTCAATATATTTTGTTGTCAGAGTTCTCATGTTTTTAAAATGCTTTAAATGCATTCCTAGGCATGACAATGTGTCATTATGCTTTTGGAGATGTGTGCTCTTACACAGTCTGCAGGGTGACTGCTAAAAAGCATTTCAATTTCCAACAGCAGGCATTCTTGAAAGTGGATTAATAAAGGACAAAGGCCTCAGTGATGACAAATGTATGACAGTTAGCCAGGACATGAGTGCTATGCAGATGTCACTCATTTTTGTAGAAATCTCATTAAATTTGGTGCTTGGATGTAATCATTCATGGTGTCAGTCAGACAGCTAATGCAGAAAGGCTTTTCTCCCAAGGGCTGTGTTATTGCTCAGGATCTCTAAAACAATTTTTTAGCTGAGAACAGCCAATTGAGGAAAAAATGCATGGTCTGTTCAAATGCTTATCTAGAAGCTAGACAGAAAATGACTGGTCATAAATGCACTATAGTTCAGTTGACCTTCATGAAGAAGACATCTGGGGCTGTGATAGGCTCTTACACAACTCTAGGAGCACTGGAAACCCACTGTCAAGGATATAAGTCAGTTAACTCCTTTCAGAGCAATTCCATAGATTGATACTTCATTTCAGGACATGCATGACTGCATTTTGGCAAATTTGTTTTATGTGGCTCTTTATTGTTGGAATGATCATCCTGAGAGGTCATTAGATTGCTTGTCAGGATACGACGTTAATGCGAGAGTTCTTGAAAAACAATTACCAATAATAGCTGTAGTCATTCAGTGAGGCAGTGCCCTTTCCTGTGAATCCCAGAATATGTACTGCTGCCTGACCAGGAGAATTCTTACTTTTACCAAACAGCTAAGAAGCCTGTTATGTAGGAGTTCGCAAACACAAATTTCTTGCCCTGAAGATTTTTGCTTTTTGAATGACAAGGTGCACTGGCTTGTCATCAAGAAGGTGAGAGGTTGAGAAAAAGAGGATAAGAAAGAGGCAGTAGCTACAGAATAGTGGGAAAGACACATAAAACTTCTGCATAAAACGGGAGCTTGACTGTTGCAGGATAAATCCCTTTTGCTGCATCCAGCTATGACAGATGATGTGTTTGCACATGGTTTGCACATGATGGAGGAGATGATGGAGAGAAATTTGGGTGTATAGTAGATGCTAGATTTAGTTTTAGATTTAGATTTATGTTAGAATTATGTTAGAATACTATATTTAGTTTTAGACTCTGGATTTACATCCATAACACCAGTCCCTCCATGTGTGGTTTCTGTAAAGTACATAAGGGCTGTGGGCAGATGGAGAGGTTATAACCCAGACAGTGTCAGGATAGACAGGACGGTTAGGCTTAGGGTTGGAATGTAAGAAAGAGAAGACATTGACTGACTATTTCAGCTTGCATAGTCTCAACTCATTCAGGGATGAGGGTCAAGATAAATCCCTGGTGTCCTGCCTGAGAAGTCCTTTAGTGGTACCTATGTCATGCTGTGCCCCTTTGCCCTAATGACTTTTTTGCCTTGTGCAAACCCAAATATAATGAATTTGGATGAGGCCACCTTGGGAGCTGCTGATTTTTGTGAGCTCAGATTCCAGACTACAGTCCAGAACCTCTGAGCTGGATTTTTGTGTAGCAGTAGTTGTTGACACAAATGTATGGACAGTGCAGGGAACTTGAATTTCATCTAAGGTGTAAAAGCACTGGTAGCCTAGGAACTGATCATGGATGACATTGCTAACAGGTCCCAAATAGAGTAAGAGCCTGAGTTTTGGAAGTGTCTTTCTTTGGCATGGCCTACTGACAACCTTTAGTGCTTCAGGGAATCCCTTGCCAGCTGTCCCAGCCCTGGTCCATGCTGTTTCCTTCACTCTCTGCAGTCCTACTATGGGCACCAGCACTCCTAGGACTACATGTGTCTCTTTTAGGCACTAAGTTAATAAACATCTGATCTCTAATTTAGTATTTGTTTCTAGACATTTTTTTGACTGAAGTAAGTTCATACCTTTAAGTCAATGCTTGTAAAGAAAGTTTCTCAGAAAAAAGGACCATTTTTAAACTCTTGAAACGAAAGCTTTTTAAAAATATGAATCTATTTCCCTGTCATATAATTAAAGATATTTAAAAAAAGAAAATTAAGGTCCTATTACAAGATCAAATTTCTGGAAATGTTTTGGTGAAGTCCGTGGGTTAAAGAGCTAATTCTCCATCTACAGTAATATACAGTCTTTCAGTGTAATAAATCTGTCAGATGATACACTGAGGAGGGCCAAAGTACGGACCTGAACTCTAGCCCTGATCCTACCTGCTCTTATGTTGGTAGACAGTCCCTATCACAATTGCATAAGCCCAGTGACTTTTCCAACCAGTGCTTTGGCACAATTAATGGATTACTGTGGGCTGGGGCAAATCCTTACAGGTGGTTTTCCAGGCCCATCCTGAGGGAGGGGGACTGGGAGTGTAAGTGTGTGAATTGGAACTCTCCTGTACCTACTGGCCTCAGGGAACAGTTCTGTATTATGGACATATTCTGTGAGTCCAAATAATGGGGGTCTGTGTTCAGGGCATCTTCCTGGCCTTTGCTACAGCTCAAATGTAATTTCAAGGACCAGCAAGAATCTGCTGACCTTGTTTATGTTCCATTTAATAATGTGTTTGAAGGCCTTTAAGCCCAAGTACTTGTCTTTAAGTTTTATTGGCAATATCACAACAGAAAGGAGCAGGGTGGTCAACCTAACCAGCGGTTCCTGTGTTATATTTGCTCCGGGTCACCAGAGTTCTGAGGAAACATTACTTCTCAAAAAATAAAGGATAAGAGTGGATTTGTTGCTTAGATTGATAGTTTTTTCAGTCTATAAGATGAATAGCTTTAACCTTTTATTTAATTTTATTTTTAGACCACAAAATGTGTACTCAAACCACAGATTGTAGTCACAAAGACTTTCATCCTCCCTTCACACTACTGGATTGTGTTCTGTTTCATTTCAACATCTTACAGCTTTCAGGTAGATGTTTGATCTCAATGCTCATATAACCTACAGTAGGCATGCACAGTGCATTTGGTTAGCTGCCAGGGCATAGTCTTAAAATACATGTTTTATATTGTAGGAGGAAGATGATTTTCATCCCAGTTTTAAAGATGCTTCTTGCCATGGTTTTCTTTTTTTGTACTAATAGTTGTACTGGTCAAAGGATTTTAATTAGCTCTGTGTATACTTATAAGTTTCCAAGGCTGTACAGCATTGATGCAGAGAATTAAGAGGACTGGACCTTATTTTTTTTACCCTTAGAAAGTCACAATGTATGTTGACATCCATAACAACAGAAAACACAATTTGAGCAGTAGGAGTAAAAAGGAAAATAAAAGCAAAGAGCAGTGAGTAAATTATTACTAAAATAACCAGAAAATAGCTGACATCTAAATCTACTAAAATCCTTAAGTGTGGATGAATGAGATAGTACCATAAACAAATTTAACTGCATTTATGCTTAGAGAACAAGTCTATTTGTAATATAATTGACACCAATACCTTATTTCTCCTAAAGTATATTTTATAGTAGTTATGTAATATAAAAATATTTTATAAAGTACTTTTATAAAATTATGATATAATAAAATAATTAAGGTTGGAAAATACCTCTAAAAGACCTTAAAAAGTCCAATCATTAACTTAGTCCCATCGTGTTCATCACCAAGTCCTCAACCATGCACTTTTTGAACACTTCCATGATTAGTGATTCCACCAATTCCCTGGGCAGCATATTCTAATACTATCCTTTCAGGGAATAAATTTGTTTGCTAATATCTAATCTAAAGCTCTCCAGGTGCAACTTGAGTCCATTTTCTCTCATCCTGATGCTTTTTACATGGGAGAAGGGATGGACCCCTGCCTCACTACAGCCTACTTTTAGGTAGTTGTAGAGAGTGATATCCATATATCTATCTCTGTCTCTGTCTCTGCATTTATCTATCATCTATATCTATCTATCTATCTATCTATCTATCTATCTATCTATCTATCTATCAGCCTATCAAAAATATATAAATTATTACGGTAATAGATGTGCTGAAATGATCTTTTATATGATAGTTGATAATTAAAAGGAAACATTAATAAATAACATCTATGCATTTTATTTATTTGAAATCTTTTCTGTTTTAGAAAATGGCACGTTGTTAGTTAGAGCCTCAAATTCAAAACTTGAGCAAACTTGCCTGGCTGCTGCATTGCTGTATCTTCCTGGAAGAGACCTCATGGTCATCTTAGCTACACTCTCCCAGGTTTAGTTACCTTGTACTGTCAACCCTCACTACCTTTGTTTACACTGCAGAAATTCAAACACTGAGTGAGTAATTTTGGGATTGGTAGTCTTTGCTCCTTTGCAAGTAGGTGGAGAAATTTTAAAGAAAGAAAGTTTGGAGCTGACCTCACTGCTCCATGGACTAGCAGTGCATAATGCAGCATCCAGCATCTCTCTGAGTAGTTTGAAACCAATATGAGCTTACTCTTTTGGTTATAATGAATTGTAAAGCAGCTTTTCTTCTTTACAAGTAAGATTTGATGGAATTAATTTGAAAACTTAATGTTACTGAAACCAGCAATTTACTATGATAAAAAGCTTTCATTTATTAAATAAGCATTAAAATCCTGAAAACTTGGTAGTATTGATTTGACACTGAAGCTTTCACTGATGTAAACCAATATTTTTGCTTCACAGCTTTGTATTCCTAACTCAGTCATGATGCTTCTAAAAGGCAATGTCATGCATGAAATGAATAACTGAAAAATAACTACTCTAATGTCTGTGATTTCACTATCATCTCGACTAACATGGAGGCTTATATAACAGAAATCACTCTGTTCTAAATGTTTGAAGCACTGTCCCCATCCACAGGTTTGCACTGATCCTCTAATCTGCAAGAAACTGTTATTCTTGGAAATTGCTGCTGAACCAGGACAACTACTCATCTCAGTGCATGTAAAAGGGATCTCTAGCTGTAATTAACTATAGGAAACCTCATGATAACTTCTGTGAAATCAAGGTAGACTTTTGTACATTGTTCCCAACTTCCACCATTTTTCTTTGCTGAGCTACAGACATTTTTCTCCAGCCAGCCCTCTGCAGAAGAAAGAGCAAGAAATATACATTAAACAACTTTGGTAGGACATTTTTCTACTGAAGTCTTTTTTTCTTGCAGCCTATGGCAAAGCAGTGATTCAAATGAGTTCATTAGAAACTGCGTGTTTTAAGAGAAACGAGTTACTTTTTGCTAAAGTAAATGTAAGAAGTAGCCTTTTGCTCTTATCTATGACTTCTGCTAGTGTTCTTCAAAACCTCCCAGTCACTGTAGAATAGATTTTGTACCAATGAGTTTAATAAACACAAACTGCAAACAAAATACTGTAGCTAATTGGACCAATTTATGGTAGTAAAGGTCAGCTTTTTCATTGTATCAACCTCTTTATGATAGAAGTATTTCTTGTTCTAAACATCTTTACAGCAAAACACAGTTCAAGTATGGGATCATTTAGGTATCCTTTGTAGCGAGAACATGAAAGCACAAATAGGTTCTGAGAGAAGATATGATTATTTCAAGACCATAATGGAAAATAAGGATGTAATAAGCCCTTTTTGGAAGTCATGCTTTAAAACACAAATTAATTCACCAAGCAGGCATTGTCTCAAGAAAAGCTGACACATTGCTGGCTACAAGATCACCTGAGACATCTGTGAGAGGCAGGTCTCCTGGCTGGTACTTGGGTGTTTGATACCCATGTTTGTGATCATATCATTAGTGTCAGAACACGACATGCATATTTATCCTGTATTAGAGCCTTCTGCTTACGTAATCACTTCTTTGTGAAAAATCAGTACAGAGACAACTCCACTGCTGGTGTGCCAATGTTAGGTGGAAAACCAGCCAAGTTGTAGCATTCTGCTGTTCTATTCCTCTGCTACTTAATATTCACTGCAAGTTGAAGATCTGGGTGGATAACTAAAGGCTGGTAGCCAGAAAATGCACACAACGTGGGAAAACTATCCTTGGACTGATGTCAAGGACAGCTTTGACATTCATAAAAGTCATAAATCACTCCTACTTCTTAAATGGCTCTTGACTTCATGTGCTGAGGAAAATATTTGTTGACTGTGTAATGAGTGTCTATATTCTCCTGTAAACAATCCTGTTTGCATGGTAAACAGGTATTCTGCATTTCCTTGGGTGAGCAAACAACAGAAGACATAAATGAAATTAAATCAGGTAATGACTTGGGTGTCAGGAAAGTAAGTCCATAATGGTGATTTTTGTTGTATTCATTCACTCTAAAACTCTTTGATCATCAGACATACATAATTTCTGTCACGGGATTGCAGTTGAGGTACCACATTTGTGCAGGCCTGGTGCCAGAATAGTTACCAGCTTCTGTGAAAAGCTGTTTTCTCTTCTAGATGTCCTTGAGATGTATCAGTCTAGATATTTTCTGCCGTTATGGGCTCTCACGACTGCCTTACAGAAAATATTGCAGAAAATTTGCCACTATCTCCATCATTGCTCCAATGGAGTACAACCTGTTTCAGAGGGTGGTATGTCTGTTATTTAGCTTTTATAAAGCTATTTACCTTTTCCCTTTCCAATAAACAGTTCAGTGTATTGGCTTAAGCCATTGCCAGAAGTTCACCTGAGGGAACCTCAGTTTATTTCTAGAGCAGGAGTCAATTCAATGAAAGAAGAAAATATTTGGGTTACTGAAAATGTCCTAAATTGTGCCCTACACATCCAGGTGCTCATTTGTTTGTCACCTGATTTCTGTCCTCTTGGCTCCTCTGACTTAAAAAAAGGCTTGAACGTATCTTGATCCCACCTAACAGCCACCTGCAGGTATAGCATGCTTTTAAGAAGAAAGTGTGATTTTAAATCACGGTCTGAGACAGATAAAAAGTTATTCTACCTCATAGATGAGCACTGAAGTTGCTGAGCTAAGTTGAAAGTGATTGACATTTCCTTTTCTGCCTTAAATCAGTTCTGGCCTTTGATCTGAATCTTCTCTCATCCTCCCCACATTCAGAGAGTAAAGGACTCTCTGGGGACTTCTACTGAATCAATGTGTGTATCTAGAGGGGATGGTGGATCTCAGATGAATAAAAGATAATGAATTTTTTTATTTAGGCATCTAATAATAGAAACAACCTGTGATGATGAATTACAGAGAATTTTGTAGAGCTGTATTTTGGAGAGGAAATGCATTTTTCAGGTTAGATATTAGCTTACCTGAATGATGATATAGCTATATCAGGATACCCTTGAAGGTCACTGTTGACCAGCATGAGACTACCAAAATACTTCTCACTCACAACCCACTCCAAGAATAATATGCAAGACATTCAGTTTGGAAAGTCAATGTACTGCCTGACAGGTCCAGCCAGTGGCAGAACATCTCTTCCAAATGAAACCCACATTACTGGCAGCATTAGGAAAGAAAAGTGCTAGGGAACACGAAAAAGTTTCTCTAACTCTAATATAAATAGTTTAATCACATTTTCAAAGCACTTAGAGAAGTATATGGAGGGTTTATTTGAGTAGTTAATGATGATGGGACTTGAATCCTGATTTTGTCTAAACATGAGATAGATTACCTTTTTATGTATAAATTTGAAATGTTCCAGAAAGAGACACACTAGGTCACAATCATTATTGGAAAAACTTTATATATGTTTTTCACTGCAAATTATCTAAATTCAAGACCTGTGAGGTAGTGAATTTGAAAATTTAAATTTTGAATTTAAAAAAGGTATATAATACATTATATAAAGCTGCAGAATAGAAACCTGTGCTCTCTTTATTTCCTTTGTTTTTCACACACACACACACACACACACACACACACACACACACACACACACATACATATATGCAGTAAATTCAGGAATTTTCTTGCACTGTTAATTACCTTATATGAGTAATTAGACTCAAAGAAATTGAGATTTACTTGGCACTGCACATTCTCTGTTCTTCATATTGTCTTTCATTGGTGATATTTTTGGAATTTATCTTTCATTGTATAATGCAGAGCAAAGAAGAACAAGGACAAAACATAGTGACATTCCCTGGCATATATTCAAGGGAACTTCCAGTAGAGTAAGTAGTAAAAATGGTTTCAAAATAGATAAATATTGTTTAAGGATACTCTATGTTTTCCCCACAATAAATGATACTGAGATATTGCACTTCCTTGAAAATACAGTGGTGAATGTCTGTCTGTCTGTTAAAGATCAGAATGTTAATTTCCAGCAACAGGAGTCTGTAAAGTTTGTTTCTGCATCCTCCATCTGAGGAGGCTGCAGAGAGGTATAGTACTCTTCCAAGTCACTTGCAATTAAGTTTTGACAAAAAGTCCTTTGACTTAAAAATAGTGAACCAGTTGAACACATACTTCAGTTTAAATTTAATCAAATTCTTAGCGGCAGTAATTCTGATATTCATGAATAACTAAAGGAAGGGGAATGAGATTATTTTAATTTAATTTATCCTCTATGTCCAATTTATTTCATGTAGAAACATTGTAAGAAAAACAATTTTTCAAGAAAAAATTACAATGATTTATTAAAATACCACGTGAGCCCTACAATAAAAGTAATGATTGAAATGAAGTTATATGCTGCTATAATATTATCAGTATTATCACTGGCATTTTCTGCAGAGGCAAAAGGAGAGAAAGTAAGGTCAGAGTAAGGGTGTGCAGTAGCTTTGCTTGTATCAATACATATAAGAGCTCATAACAAAGATTCTGCTATCTCAGTTTGGCTATGGGCTGTAGCATTTAAAGAAAGGGATATTTTGTAATATGCATAAAATGCTATTATTTTAACTATAAACTGTACTGGAAAAAAAGAATAATATGGCTTTGGATTACAAACTTTACTGCATGAGTTGCTTCATAGAAGATGACTTCCTTTGTCAGGTGGAATTCTTCAGAGTTAACAGAAATATTTACTGAAACACCTGTTTCTGCTGGTATCTTCTCCTAAGCAATGTCCAGTATCAGCGGCAGCTAAACATAAAGAAGTTTGAAAGGTGATGCAATTTGGGATCATCGGTGTCAAATTGCACAGCACTGAGTGCAGTCTACAGACTGAGATAGGGGAGAAAAAAAAATTAGAGATACTGAAATGAAAATGAGGTTCCTGTAAAAGTATAAGGAGACATAGATTAGATTCTCATAAATATTTTTGATTTTTGCACTGTTGACATCTGTAAGGACTAGTCATTCACAATTCTACACTGAACGTGCTTTAAACATTTCCAGCAATACAAAACAAAATTTCTTGCTCTATATGAAAATTATCCAATTATAGAAAAAAGAAAAGGAGAAAATTGTAAGCAAAGTATATTAGAATTCAAATTCCACTACAAAGCATTTATAGCTTTTACTTCAACAGTACATGGTGATGAGACTCATATAAATGCATCCTGATACTTCTTACAGTGCCTTTTTTAAAATTTAATCTCAGACCTCTTCCTCAGAGAAGAATTTAATTTCTACAAGAAATTCAATAAACTAATTTATATAACCAGTATTCTTTCAAATAATTTTGTAATCAGTCTTTCCTAGACAATAACTAAGACCTTTTTGTCACAAAAGTTCAATTTAAACTTGAGATTGCCTTGTCTATCCATAGAGCCTTCGTCTCCTGACTGAGACAGACAAAGGTAACACAAAAGGCCTCGCACAACCCAGAAGGATGAATCAGATTTCATAAGGCAGCTAAAATGGTATTACATGGTAAGTCAACTGAATACAATCATCCCAATAGTGCCATAGCTCATAGAAATCTGACGGTCCTCAAAGTGTCTTTGTGGAAATATTTAACTATTACTTTCATGAAAATGTGAAGAGTCCTGCAGTCAGCCAGGAACATTCTTTATCATTTAAAACATATATTTACCTTAAAAGGGGAGGATATGAACACATCAAGTCTAAAGACATTGTGGAGTGTGGCAAAACAAATATTTTTGAAAGATTATAATACCAAAATAATTTTGATTTTTTTTAATGTGGAGTTTTTCAAATGTTAATAAAATATTGACCCTTCATATATATTTCAAAAATGTAACATCCACAGTAAGGCTAGCCAGCTGTGCTACCTCATAGGGATCCATCTCTCTTGGCATTGCAGGACCCACCAGTGGTTATGGCAGTAAGTGAACTGCAAATCCTCAGACCCCCTCAGGCACTGAACACACGTGTGTGTATGCACACATACACACACAAGTAGTGCAGAATGCAGAAACACTCTGCTTAATGGAAGGCACAGATGGTGCCCTGCTTTACTGTGAACTAGTTGGCATCCTCAGTATGATCTGGGATTCTTCAGGAAAAGGATTCTGCTCCTGTGCATAATCAGGAATGTTCAATGACAGGTGAGACAATTTAGCATTACAGGACTGGGCATAAAGGTGCAGTAATTGGCAGTAACAATTCTAAAAAACCCAAATTCTTGTCATACAATGGGGCTTCTCTTTCATTGTTCATATCTATGATTTTACAAAAGGCTGTATGGGCACCCCTCTTAGGAAATGAATGAATGTTCCTAAACTGCTAAAGCTGAAAGAATGGCTTGACCAAAGATGAAAGGCAAAGCATCACATAAAATAACAAAGAACTCATTATAACTACCTTACACAGGTCTGTGAAGGCTAATTGTCTGCATTTTAGCTAATTTGGTATACCTTTTATGCTGTTACCTCTCTTAAAATGTCTATTAACCTCTAATTGTCTTTTGTTTCTCTTTGCAGGTCAGCTTATGGTGAAACTGCTTTCAAAGACAGCAGGTTAATCACAAATGTCTTCAATAACAAAAAGTCTGAGGAGCAGTGCGTGGCAGAGACGTCCCTGAAGCTCACTCATTTAGAAGTCCCTGGTTACAACTGTGTGTGGTGATTGTGCTCTCAGGGGGGAACCACAAGCATACTCACCCCTCACAAGCAGCTCTGTCTCATCTGACACGGTGTCCGCTGCCGTCTGGACCCTGCAGCCGTATCTCCCAGCGTGCATCAGCAGGATGTTCCTGATCATTAAATCTGCAGAGGACGCTTGCTGAAACAGGGATGAAGTGTTTAAAACTCAGTAAATCTGTGTTCAAGGTACTTCACAAGGGTGTTGTACAGTTTGAGAAACTCTTGAATGCAGCTTTCATCTTACAAAATGTATGTGTCCTAATACCCTCTTGTGAGGATTATCAGAACAGTGCATTTATACAATCATTAATAGGGATTAAAGAAGAGCATTTCAGGTTTTTAATAACTTTGACTTTGCTTAAAGCACATTGCGCATATTTGCATGTTCATGGAGAATTATTCCAACTAGCACAAAGAAATTCATTAAGGAGATGAACAGAAATATTTTGGGTGCTATCCGTGGTATTAAAAAAAGTCCTCTTAAAAATTAAGAACTTTCTTCCTCTCCCTCTTTACTGCAATGCAGTGACATTTGAAATATGTCTTGCTACTGTGCTAAAATTAAGACAACTTGAAAGATAATATTGATTGATTTTTATTAATATAGAGGAAGTTAATGCTAAATATGATTGAGAAAATATTATCATATTCTCATCCTTCCTGATGAAATCCATATGTATTTAAATCTGAAAAGTTCAAAATATATATAGAGAGTATAAAGAGAGAACCAGTTCAATTTTTTTTTTTTTGAATTCTAGCCAACAGTCATTACAATTCCCCAAAGTTCATTTTAAGAAACATTAATTGAGTATAGGTATTTCCCTTCTCAGATTTGGTCTGCTTTGTTAACCAAACAAACACTGACATCTTTCCCTGAAGAAAATACATTTCTATATATTTCTATATATATATTTTTCTATATATTTCTATTACATTTCCTATATATTTCTGTCCCATGAAGTGGTTCTAATCTGAGTAATTTTGATCCTGAGTGAATAGAATTGTACCCTGCATTCAAAATAAAATCTCATTGGAGTGTAAGTGTTGATATTTATCTAGCTGTGTTGGAAATCTGTCAGTGAATTCACCTAGATTCATATTTTCTTGTTTTTGGCACATACTTATTCTGTGCTCATGTAGACACACTCAGATCTTTATCCTTATTCATTAGCAAGTTATGAGCTCCTGCTTTATAACCAGTTGTTCAAATGTGCATGACCTTGTGCTTTGTAGGATTGCATTTCTTGTCTGTTCCCATCTGTTATTTTCATCATCTGCTGTATTGGTAAGATGTCCAATTTTGTACCATACTATCGTCATTTGCATACTTCTTTCTTTTATGCCAAGGTCATTAATGACAAGATGAAATAGGATTCATTTCGAGATCCAATCTTCTATAATTTAGGGGTTTTTTTTTGTTTTGTTTTTTTTTTTAGGCAGAAGAGTTCCTTTGCAGCACATCTTGGCACACTTCTTCAGTCAATCTTCTCTTCATTTACATTTTTTGAACTAACTTGTCGTAATATTCCATGTAGCATCAAGGCCAAATCTTTACCAAAGGATATTCAAATGCAAAGAAGAGAAAGAGAGGTGGAGACATCAAGGCTGCCTCTGAGGCCAAAATGATTATGGGCATGATCTATAGCTTAATAACCCTGTAGATCTAAGAGCATGATTTCTGTGGGAGTGTTTTGCTTTCTGAAGTGGCCTAGATAATAATGTTGCTGAAGGGAAGATACCCAGACCAGTCAGGCCATAATGCAATTCTTATATTCTTGCTCTGGCATATGAGAAATCACAGCAGTGGAAAAGGATATCTCAATACTCTACAGCTCAAAATGCAAAAGAAGAGCACACACTACTACCAGGAGTCAAATTCAGGATATACATTTTTTTATGTTGTATAACAATAGCATTTACTAGCTATTGAAATGAGTTGCTCAAGATCATTAGAGGTCTTGGTACAAAGCTTTAGTTATTAAAAGACTAAGACCAGAATCAGTCCACATTTGTCCTTTCTTGAGGGTAATTTACATCTAATGTCTGTTTTGTTGTTAAGTGTGAGGAATAGCCTAATGGATAACAACTATCTGAATTGCAGCAAAATTTTGGGTGTCACTCTAACTTCCAGAGGGTTCATGAATGTGTGAATCCTACTATTATTATCAGGAAAAAATATATGTATTTCATCTGCACACCTGTGTAACCGGGCAGACAAGCAGCAATTGAAAGAATCATTGCTGTAAGTGAAGAGCAGTGCAGTACAATAGATCTCTATAGAACACTTTTATTACGACATAACAGGATGTGCAGCCAGCATTCCTGAGGTTGTGTGAGTGGATTAAACTCACTGTGTTTAATACAGATAGGTATATGCTCAGACACTGGATTCTTGATCATAATCAAGAAAACAATGATGCATTTTATCTTCCATTTAGATAAGCAGGAGATATGTGTGACCATAGACTCTAAAAAATATACATTACTGCTGTTCAGTGGCATTTATAAAGTGGTCTTCATTAATTTTACAGACTCTTCCAAGTCTTAGAAGACAAATTATTTGTTGATTAGTCTATCCTGTAATGAGGGTCTCTAGGCCATGAAAAGGTCTGGGGGAGGTTAAACTGATGTGCTTGCTTTTTAAATCTTAATTTCTGCACCTTGTCATTGTAGTTGCTACTTACACTTGAACAATTACAATCCAATTTTAAAGAGTCTACTAAGTGGGAATGCAGCAGAGAATGCATTAAGAAAAGTATATATGTTTAGAAACTTTCTTGTTCTTTTAGGTTTCTGTCAGTGAAAAAAGATGTGATGCTTCAGCAAAGCATAGACATTCACTTCTCCTTGTGAGAAGACAAAAACTGGGTGATAAGGATGCAAAAAGTGTAAGAATGTCTCACCTGGGCTAACATGATTTAGGACAGCCTGGTGTGTCAGCAACCTTGTGGTCTCAATTTTATTCAAATCTGAAGTTAGTGGCATTTAAATTTCTTTGTCTAGGTCTAAATTTTGATGCTATTAAGTGTATGTTTTTAAAAGCTGCCTTTTATTTCACTGTTTTTGTACTCTTTCATGACAGGGAATATTTTGCAAGCAGTGTGTTATTTCAAAGTAACATTTCATTAGAAAAATCCATATTCCTTGGTGTTCTGAGGATCATGTACTATCCATTTAACTGAGTATTAGTACCTTAATCTCAGTATAAACTTCTACTTGTAGAAGCATAGTGTAGATATTATAGTGTAGATAGTACAGTATAGATTGTATTTTACTGAAGCTAAAACCTAAAAGAAAATATAACAAAACTGATACATTCAACAACCAACTTTTACTGATTTTCAGGAAAGTTGAGTAACCTTCAAGGTCAGTATCAGCTACAGACCTGCTGTACACTGTTGATCTTCATTAAGTAGCAAATAAATAATAATAGAGCTCAGAATGCTGTCTATCATGACAAATGTTTCTCTCCAGGACTACAAATTATTGCACTATTCATATTATGCTCCCAAGCATTTCACTCATCTGGTTCTGGGCAACTCCACTGCTGAATGATGCGTCAAGTTACGGCTCTCTGCTTCAGTGCGGCATGCTGTCTGAGGTCATGGTCATGCCTGCAATGTATCTAATTAGCTTTACATGTAAAGTATTGTTTGAAACTATTTTTTTTTTTCAAAAATTGGTGCCACCTATGCATTAGCATTTGCTTTTCATGAGGAAATACTTCCCCAAATTCAAAAAGGTTCCAAGGAGCATATAGCGTGCATAGCTTACTCAGTAGTAATGACATCATTGTATTTGTCTTTTGCACTCATTGTCCTAATGTTGGAGAGTTTGCAGAAACAAACAAACAAACAAACAAAAAGACAATTTTCAGAGGATTTACTGTTGGGGAATTAATACTTCTTCAGCCATCTCAAACACCCACGGAGAAGAACTTGCAACTGGATTTTTTTTCTCTTTCCAACTCAGAAATCTTAAGAGGTTGTTGTGGGAGGCTGGACTGATACAAGTTAATTACTCAAACAATCAATCACTTAACTGCACAAGTGCAGAAGGTGTGCACACCATCACCAGAGGCTACAGCTGGGTGTTGGGTAAGATAAGGGAAGAGGCTGATAAGAGGCAGATCCTGTAAACTGGGGTCCTCCTTTTTATCCTGCCAAAGTCCTTACAGCAGGAACTAGCTGTGGAAATTCCCTCACAAAGAAGTAGCAGGACATTCACACACAGCCTGAAGGAATTCACCCCTTCTGATGGGTCATAATTGACTCAGTTTCACTGATATAAGAGGCAGCTGTGATGTCTTAGTCTTAGAATGTGTCATCAACCATCAGACTCCCGAAGTGTCCCATGATCCAAAGAATTACATTATCCAGTGCAAAATTCCATGTCCCAGGGGAAGTATTTAGGCATGCCCACCCAGACATCAGTAAATATAAACCCAGTGGATTCTACATTTGATTTTATGAGCCCCTCATGGCTCAAACAGTGACAAGCACTTTGACTAGACTGACTCGATGGGATCCCCACCATTGAGAAAACCAGAAGAGAACCAAAACAATCCATGCAGTGGTGACATATTTATGTCATTCTCTTTCTCTCCCCGCCTATGCTTTCTTTTCCTATTTCTCTCTCTCTCTTTCCCTCTCTCCCTCACTTTTACTGTTAAATAAAAATCCATACTAAGGACTGTGACATATGGTCTTGTTTGCACCTTAATTTGGGCAAAGACATTTCTCTAATTTTAATAACCGGATCTTAACAGTTGTGAGTTGCTTTGCAATAAACAACTTTTACATACGTTTCTTCCCTCAAATAAAGAGAATTAAAATTCTTCTTCTTATTCTTCTTAAAATTATTCATGAGAATGAGTTCATTGTCCTGAACAAGTTGCTAGGAAACCTCTCTGTTAATCTGTCCATTCATTTGCTGAGTTTTTATCTGTAAACCAAGGTGGTCCTTTCAGTGTATCCAACCTTCTCTTCAGAAGACTGCACAAGAACAATTTCTAATCTGCCTGCATTTGAAATGGAGCTCACAGTTACACCCTAGAGCACTCTGTTAACATTTAGTAAGTCTTTTGTTCCCTTCTCCCTATCTCTTCCATGAAAGAATTACACTTGGGTTGATTATTACATAATTTTTCACATATGCTCAAACTACAGAATCATATGTGGAAAATATATATCTGAAATACCATTATTTTGTGGTTGTATCAAACCCAGCTTTCATTTAATCTGCTTCTAATGCTGCTCATTTTCCACATTCATTGTCATACTTCCCTTCTGCACTCCAACTGCAGTGCTTTGAATGTAGCTCTGATTTATCTTGGAAAGAGGGACAAAAAGCCAAAGAAGTTCGCAATACTGGGTAGTCGGTGGAGATGACATGCTGACCCACAGCTCTCAACTTCTGCACTGCAAGGGCTCGGGGACTGCCTATTACTGTGTAGAGGATCCAGGCAAGGAACTCAGCCTGGACAACATGCGGTGAAAACTGCCTCTTTGCCTGGGAAGAATGTGTCTAAAATAGGTAATGAGAGTATTACAAATGAATGTGATTCAACAAAGGCTTAAATCAAATGGAAGAAAAGAGTAGGAAAACACTGACTTCCATTGAAGGAAAACTTTTATGATGAAAGCCAAAGTGGAGTTTGGGCCACCTCTTTACTATGACTACAGGGGTTTATCAAGGTCTGCTGCCTGATTTAAATCTCTTGACAGTGAGAGGAGAATGCTTTCCTACAAAGTGGTTTTTATACAGAAGAGAGTACTCGGGGATGTACTAAAAGCCTAAAAATATTCTATTCTGTTTAAGCTGACAACAATAAAACAATGCTGTGTCAAATAAAAAGGACTGAGATTTGATCCTAAACAAGAACCACCTGGGTTGTTAATGATAGCTTTTTCAATTTAAATGATCATTTAAAATATATGGGTATTTTTACATATAATAGATTAGGTGAATTTCTGACTCATATACTACTTCATTTAGCAAAATAACCTTTATTAATGAAATTCAGTTAGATTAGATTGAAAAAATATTTCATACTTGATTTTTGCTTTATTTGAATGGCAATGGAGTTTTTTTGGGTTTTCTTTTTTATGAGTTTATCTGAAGCAAACTAATGATTATACAAAATAACCTTATGGCAGTGTGATCCTTGTACCATCAGCAGTAAGTGAGAACCATTAATATAATAAATTTCTTTTAAATAATGCTGACAATTTATATGTACAGTGTGATGGATTGTTGGCTTCAAGCCAAATTCTGTCCATATTGTATTTAGGGCTATTTAAGTACAATTTCATACAAATTCTCAGGTCTGAACACTCCAACTACATCTGTCTACTGCTTGTGATGATTACAAATTGCGAGTATTTAATCTTCTAAGAAGCAGCAGATTTCTTGAGTGATATATTGATAATGGAAAATTATATTTTGAGCTCTGTCTTTTAATCATAAAAGCACATTTGGAACAAAGAAGATGAAATCATTCTTATCAATTTTGTTGTGATTAATGGTATGTGGTTGGATAATAATGGTAATATAGCAGGAACCAGGCTGATGCAGATTGACTCAGGCATACCTGGTAAAACACAGCTTGCATTTCCCTTGTCTGTAAGAAGTGAAAAAGAGGGCTTTAGGTTTGTGAATCCTTAAGAATTATCCAGGGGGAGTGCAGACCCTTCAAGTGGCAGTATTTATGAATAGTTTGCATAGACAAGCAAGAATTATGAAAATAGTTGTTTTGGTGAGCACTGGTGGCTTTGAGTGGATGCCAGAGAGTGATGGAGTGTTGAGAGTGGATAGTGAGAACTTGAATCAGCTTGAAATTCTTCAAATGCATGTCAAGTGCATCTTGAATTGCTGCAAAACCTAAATAATTGGGTTTGATTAATTTTATTGAAAGAAGGCAGAAAAAGAGATGAAGTTAAAAAAATATCAGCTGTCAGGTGGTATGTCATGTACTGGGGTAGTTTTGTGAAATCAATGAATTAATGAACACATGGAAAAAGCAATGAGAATGGGAAGGAATGAGAAAAGAGATGGGATATGAAATGACAAGTTTCAGGACAGAGAGGCCCACTACACCCTGTTGTTAAATTCATGTTCTATATTTGAGATTTTATTACTGTGAGAAAAGAGGAAGAAAAGTCCTATAAAGGCTCCCTCCAGTGCACTAGGTGACAATGAAAATGATGATTATGTTTTGCTGGGTTTTTTTGCCCTAGTGTTATATAATTTTCTTTGGGAACTAATTAAAGTTCTTTGTTAGTGTTAATTGGAATATGTTAATTAAGAGCAGTTGTTACACAATGATTGATTGTTAAGATTCTTAGTATGTATATTGTTGGATAACATTTATGAAGTATTTATGTGAACATTGTCTACTGTGCTGCATGCTGTGTCCTGGTTTACCAAACAAGAGACAAAGAAAGGGGGCAAGAAGTAGAGGCAAGTTTCAGGACAGGGAAAGCCTCTTCCCATGACACTTTTCTGTAACAACACAATTGACATTTGCAGGTGGAAGGCCTCAAGAATAAAACCAGAAGACTGGGAGTGTAAGAGCTGAAATGGAGACACACTGCCAGGAAGGCTTTGGAAAGCACTGCCACATCAGCTGGGGAGAAAGGCTGCTGAACTGCAAGTGTAAAATAGGCAGCAGAGCTCTAAATGGAAGCTTCCTTAGGAGCTGATATTGATCAGTTGTTCAAACAATCGACTCTGCTGTTATAGCCCAGATTAGCACTGTGCCAAGCAGTTAAATGATCCATCAGCTCCAAGTAAACAGAGGGAAGAATAGGCTGTCATGACATGTCTTTTATTTATACCAAGATTTTTTGCATTAGAATGCTTATTGTAAACAAGGAAAGGTACAAAATACCACAATGGATCTAAACAGTAAAAATTCTCTGACTGTATTTCATGACTTATTGCAATATTTTTTTAATAGAAATTGGTCAAGGATGTTAAGAGGCTCACATTATCCAAAATTATTGGTTATCTCCCTTGTCTAAAATGAAATTAGGTAGAAGAGTTGAAAGAATTTTTAAGGTTGGAAAAGACCTCTAAAATCATTGAGTCCCTGTGTTAACTCAGCACTGCCATGTTCACCCTTAAACCATATTCCACAATCCTTTTGAACATTTCCAGGACTGGTGATTTCACCACTTCCTTGGGCAGCCTGTTCCAATGCCTGACCACCCTTTTAGTGAAGAAATATTTTCTAACATCTAATCTAAATCTCCCCTGGTGCAACCTGGTCATTTCCTCTCACTCTGTTTCTTGTTACCTGGGACAGGAGAACTGATTCCCACCTCACTACATCCTCCTTTGAAGCACCATTTGTAGAGAGCAATAAGGTCCTCCTCAGCCTCCTTTTCTCCAGGCTAAACAAGATAAAATGTTGCTTATCATCTCTGTCCCTTAGCCTCTATTAATAGCCAAACCCACAAGCACTTGCATGCAACAATTTACATACTTTTTTTTTATTCTAGGAAATGTCTTTCTAACACAGCATGAAATAAATTCAATCAGTTCACTAGAACAGTTTATATCCAGGAAACAACACATGGTAAAGTACAGTATTACACTGTGGTCTTCATTGTGTTTGGATTTTGGTTTGTAGTTTTTGAGTCATAGAACTCAAAGTCCAGAAATCCTTATTCCATTTAGTACCTTATCTAATTTACAATAACTATTTATTACCAAAATAAGAGATTTGATTTTTTTTTTTTTTAAATGCTCCTGATTGCTCAAATAGGAAACTGCTGTAGCATGACATGTGACCAAAACCTGGTAATGAGCATAGGGCTGAAATATCTAGAGATTAGAGTTGACAGTAATGGCTGTGTTCAGCCTCTTCCATCAGCAGGAACGGATTGCAACAGACAGTGGAACAAATTGGTAGCAATGACACTGATATGGCAGCTTTACCCTGAACAGAATTTCACTGTGCATAGAGCTTGCCATCTTCTGCAAGGCTTCTGGCAACTATTGCCATTTTCCTCACGTGGGGAGGCAGTCGGGGTGTTACGTAAAACCCCTATTTAATTAACCTTGTTTAGGTTTACTTCCAATAAAGAGGAAAGACATTATTATTAACACCCTGCTGTTTTAATTGATTTCATGTAGTGTAGAATTTAGCTCTTCCTATTTAGAAGCGCTTAGGAAATTATAATCTTAATTTCTCAAATATGATAAAAGTACAAGAAACTAGGGGATGACTTGAAAATACAAGGAAAGGTGAAAATTTATGCACTTGCCAAAGTTCTAAGTTATCAAATTAAAGTCTCCAGTACTAGGCAGGAGTTAAATGCACTATCCAATCTGTTCCTACTGTCCTTTTTGAAGTAAAACAGTAGATTTCCATTCACTTCCATGTGAACAAATAACCATTGTGAAATACAACATGACAAGTTGTACTTATTGCTTCTCCTGGTGGCAGTTTCAGCTAAGATCAAAGACCAAGAACATATTCAGACCAAATCACTTTCCTGATTCTGAAAAGTCAAGGTGAGGGACATTAAGAACAATGCTGTTTCTTACCAGTCTGTGGATAACCACAGTAAATCATTTTGTTTGGCTGCTATAAAAACAGTTTCAGCCTTCAAGCACAGGGTTGGAATGATGATAGTTGGATGAAAATCTACTGAAAAAATCAGGTATTTTTAGATGAAAAAGGGATATGTCTATGAGAAAATGATGGTCAATAGAGATTATAGGAGAGAATATTTTGAATAGAATTTTGACTAGGACTTCTAGATTTGGCACAGGGGATAGAAAATAAAAGTTATCCTAATAAAAACAAGCAGGTCTATACTTTCTTAGTTCATTGCATACAGTGTTGCTACAAGAAAATGTTGGAAATTCAGACTTCTATACCATTTTTTTTCTATTAATCACACAGATTATCCCTCACAGAAGCTAAAATGTTATCTTTTGTTAGACAAAACAAGACTTTACCAATGCCAAAGGATTCTGGTTTTATATAATCCTTGGCATTATTTTTCTTCCACCAAATGTACTATGAAGTTACATAAACAAAACATTTGGGAAGTTTTCTTTTCCTGGACTGCAATCTGCAGTCATTCCAGTGAAATTAATCTGGTCCATTTTCCTTAATATTCCCTTCATGCACAAGCTGACATCATTATCACACTCATCTTTTTGCCAGGCATGTCCTTGAAGTACCTAAATTGGTATGGGTACCAAATTATTGATAGCTAAGTTAAGAACAGCAAAACTTACCTTTGGTTTGTATAAAAAATTACTTCTCAATATGAAAATTGTAACACCATTTTTGGTACAAAACCTACTGATATAATTTCAACATGAGCAAAGTAATATTTATTAGCAAGAGAAGATTTTATTTTTAATTGCAATTGCTAGATATCATGCAATTTTAGCAAGTGAAAAGTTATCTACAGCCCAAATAAATGTTACTCCGGCACTAGATTTTATAGCACTGCATTAAGCATCAAGATGCTCATCACATTTAACACTTGGGTCTGCCACAGTGAAAGTATGAGCATTGTAACAAGTGATGAGAGGTTTATGGTGGTTTCATTATTAGCAACATTTAAATAATGTTTAATTTCTCAGGTTTTTACAAGAATAAACAAACTGCAGGCAAGCCTGGGAATATTTTTATCTGATGAAGTATCAGTGTATGTAGAAAAAAAGGACATATCATTCTGTGACTTCCATACACATTATTTCATACATATTATTTTTCTTAAACAAACATACTTCATTAAAAAGCATTTTGCTCAGGATCAACTCATGCAATTTTGAAGTGTTTCCTTCAGAAGAGTGAAATAAGGGATGTAGACAGAACTCTATCAGACTTCAAGTTCCTGTTTTCTCCATTCATAAACCTATGGCTGTAACACATTATGTATCTCAACTTTGAAACTGGATAGGTTAAAGGAGATTACACTACAGCAAAAAAGGAGTTTTACAGTCCTTTGTCCCTGGTACCTGGTCATGCTTTAGATTTTATTCTAGTAAAGAAATACATTTTTAATCTTCTGATTAATTTCTAATTCTTAGGTAATTAACAGAAATGTTAATGAGATACAATTCATGACATTACACAAATGAGTAGTGAAAATGGGAATTTTCAAAATGGGAATTGTGTCAAAACACCAAAACAACTGCTTTATTGCCACGTCACTATTACCACTTTCATGATGTGCATCTCTCAACTGATTCAGCTTTGTTTCAGGACAATGCAAAAATCAAAATATTTTAACCACTTATTTAAAAAAGTGTCAAAAGATATGTCACATTTTGTTTCCAGCATCATGCAGAATATTTCCATGAGGATTGTCCTAAGAGGGCCATGTTTTTTGCCTCTGTTCTCAAGAGGAATGTAGCTCCCCACCCCTCATCCTGCCTCTAACGTGCTAACAGCTATTTTCAGTCCCCTTCCAGCTGATCCAAGCCTACACTTCCACTCTCTCTTTAGGATGAAAACCAGAAATGTCTTGACATTTAAATGCGTTAGGAATGCAAGTAAAGAAAGCATGGCCT
Organism: Cyanistes caeruleus; assembly: GCF_971803275.1. Taxonomy (NCBI): domain Eukaryota; kingdom Metazoa; phylum Chordata; class Aves; order Passeriformes; family Paridae; genus Cyanistes; species Cyanistes caeruleus. Next base: position 76,027,176 of record NC_141703.1, read on the forward strand.
GACCATCTTGTAAAGGCAAATGGATCTAGTCCAGTCTAAAAATATCAGGGTTTGATGCCTTATTTTGGTGCTTCTTTAGAGTTGTATATTATTTCACTATTTCACACGATTTTAACAGTGACATGGTAGGATCTAATTCTGTAATATTTTGCAAAATATATAATGCTTTTATTTTCAGACTGATTATATTTTGTGATTACAATATAAATTATAACTGAATTATAATATATATAATGTCCCTGAAGTTTGCTCTTTGTTGGAAACTATGTTTTAGGAAAAAAATAAAATTCTTATGTGCCCCTGAAAACAGAAAAAAAGCACATTTTTACTTAATAAACAACTTTTTAAAATCCTTTGAGTCACTTAGTAATTTAGACACTGATTATTGACTCCATTATGAGGGACTTGTTCAGCCTGAAGGAAACTGAGGTGAGACCTTGTTGCCATTTACTTCCTGGTTAGAGGAAGCAAAAGGATAGGTACAGATCTGTTCACACTTGTGGCCAGTGACAGAACCCAAGGGAATGGCCTAAAGTTGAGTCAGGGGAGGTTTAGGCTGGATATCAGGAAAAGGCTCTTCACCCAGAGGGTGTTTGGGCACTGGAACAGGCTCCCCAGGGAAGTGGTCCCAGCACCAGCCTGGCAGAGTTCAGAAAGTTTGGACAATGGCCTCAGGCACAGGGTGTGGCTCTTGGGGATGGTGCTGTGCAGGGCCAGGAGTTGGGCTCAGTGATCCTTGTGGGCCCCTTCCAACTCAGCTTATTCTGTGACTGTGAGTAGCACTATTTTCATTTAGTAAAGAGGCACTGACACTCCAGCAGCACAGTGAGGAGGAGGTCATAAACTTAAATAGCTGGTTAAATCTTCCAAGTTTTGGCCAAATTTTAATCACGTCAGGACAGTTAAAGCAATCAGTAATTTTAGTGAGATTTGCATGAATACTTGTCTGAAAATAAGATGTGGTCTTTGATCACTGTGAATAAGCCTTATTTCTAACAGTTTGAGAGCTTTCTCTTGTAAAAGTGAAATTAATGAAGAATTCTTGAGAGAGAGCTACAAAATCCTATTTTTTTACATAATAAATTATATTAAATTAGCTTTATTTTGACATGAGATATGAAATTACTTTGAAAATTTCCTAGCCCATGGATTTTTCCCAGTGATTAAAAATTTCCTTTGAAGAGAGATGCTGGAAAGATGCTACATGGAAAGAGCCATGTAGCATGTTTTAGATTTCATTTATTATACATTTATATATAAATTGTAATCATAGGGTGTTTTATTGAATCAAAAAATGACCTTTGATGAATGACTTTCACTCTTAAGAGTGAAAGTTTTCCTCCTTACATAGTGTTCTTTTGTGTGTTGTATTCCTCGTATGAAGATAACTATGCTAAGAACCTTCCCACTTAGATATAATTTACTAATGTTGTTCAATTAAAAGTTTTATTGAAGTATACTCGAATTTTAAAAACATGAACCCCCACACTAAGTGGATATAAATTTCATAAAGAGTATGACTTCCATTTAGTCAAGCAGAAGAATAAATTGATTGCAGTTGGACAAGGTTTTTAATGCAAAGTTAACTTTGCTACATTGTACTCAAATGATAGACATTAAATTTTAAAATTTCCTGACCTTTATGAACTTAATTTTTTTCTGTTAACATAGCATGGACATTTGATTTACATTTCATTGGCTGGAAGATTCAGTTAAATGACTGTGGATTCCATTTCCAAACTTGTTGACATAAAAGGATTTCTTTCTACTAGGAAATGTTCAAATCGTTTTACATGAGACAGGTTTGAATTACTTTATCATACCATTTGATCACATGAAACTCTTTTTGACTCAAGTGGCAATATTTTAAATTGGTATGCATACTTTTGTCCATATGATTCTTATTGACTTAAATAATGTTTACATGGTCAGGAAGTACCTCATGCAGGGGAATTAGTAAACATAGCCCTTGTTATTCAGATATTAAAATATATTCTAGGCAAGTAGAGCATTGGGAGGTGAGGGCATTTCAACAGCCATATTATCTGTGAGAGAGACATCAATGCTTAGAGCAGCGTCCTTTCTATATTAAAATCAGCAGAAGAATGTAAGTAGGATTTGATGAAAACTCCTTTCTGTTCCCTTACAAAGATTATCAGATACATCACTAATAATAGGATGTACAAATTTAAAATGAATATAAACTTGAGGAAAACTCCTTGGAATAATTATAATAATTATCTGTAGTTTGAACCTCCTCTATCTAACATTTCTTTCTAATATTACTGAAACCAGCTATGTCTCAGTTTGTTCAAAATTTGGTACATGAGAGACATATAAAGGCATGCAAATTTCTATCAGTTCCCAGCACAGAGATGACAAATGCATGGTCACTTACTGCCTTGATGCTTTCAAAGTGTCCACCTTCTTTCTCAAAGTCAATTGGCTGCCCATTGAGTGTCCAGTAGAAGGTGACATCCATTGTGCTGTCATGCAGGGCTTTGCAACTGAGGACGATGCTCTCTCCAACTGTTAACTCGATCTTCTTGGGAGTCAGCTCTATTCTGGTAGGTTCTTGAAACAGAGAAGTGTTAGGAACACTCAGATGGAAGTCTACTTAGAGTGCCAGACCAAAATAACAGGATTGAGTACGCTGAGTCTACTCAGAGCTTACATTTTCTCTTAGTATGAGTTGCAGAGCCAAATACTGAAATAAATTCATAATTCACACTGGAGTATGACACTGGGGATCAGAAGGTACAGGCAGTTTCATGGAGCCAACAAGGCAGAATCCTAAATAACAATCTATAGGACATTTGAGATGCATTAAATAATTCTATTAGTTTCAGGAAAATCTACTTTGTTGTTTTGTTTTTTGTTGTTTTTTGTTTTTTTTTTTTAAGGCTGCAGCACCTGGAATCTAGTGATTGCATAAAAAATTCAGTTTTGTCATATAAAATAATAAAGGATGTTTTGTGGATTACTAAATATAGGAAGAAACTTGAAAAATTAAGTCAAAAGGCTTGAACACCTGCAAAGAAAATCCATGAATTCAGCTGAAAAATGAAAAAAAAAAAAGGTTCAGAAATGGATTACTCCTCAGTGGTTTTATCACTACTATTAATCTTCTAAGGTACTACCTTTCTCTGGATTTTCCATAGATACAATTATTACTTTAATTGTAATTAAAGGTTTGTTCTCATTTCTGCTCATTTCTGTTCTGGAACTCTGGGGTGAGTTCCCAAAGACAAAATATGTTAGAAGGGATATTGATTCTTTTACTTATATAATTATTTATAGTTTGAGTGTCTTAATGCACGTATGAAGTCTTATGACACATCTACAATACAACAGCTGGAGTATGCATTCTGATTTGATGTTTGACCAGATGGAGTTTAGTAACCTTAGCTTTTTGGAAATGCTTTTTTATTCTGCCTGGAGAATGCTGTTTTGTGCTTGGCTGGGGATTCTGATATTTAAATATTAGTCAAAAGAAATAATCATTGCCATCAAAGAATTTTTCATACCTTTAACAGACACTGATGCAATGATTTCTGCAGATCCAAATACATTTACACCTTGGCATAAATACCGCCCTTCATCAGACTTGGAAGCATTCAGGATTCTCAGACTCCCATGTGGAAGAATAGTTATCCTGGAAAGGATAAATCCATAAATATAAAAATATCTCTCCCATCATACCAGCTAAATTCCATGATGATATCTTTCAGAGATAATAAATAGGATTAAGGATTGCTGCCTCTGTAGCAAGGGATGATGAGCATGATAACTGAATTATCTTCTGTTTCAAAAAGGTTTTAATAAATCCATTTTACTACTCCTTCCTTAATTCAAATTTTTCACAGAAGCATCAGTGGATTAGTATCCTTTGACACTTATTAGAGGTGAATTTTAATGAAACTTCTAGAACAGTAAAAAAGGTAATCCTTCATAATTTGTCTTCAAAGTTTCACCACTATATTATTGTCAAATCACATTTCAATATCAAGCACAGACTATTCCATCTAGAAAAAAAATGACCTTAGAAATCAGACCTGAGAAGAATGGGAAGCAAAACTCAAAAGAAGGCAAGAAAAAAAATCTCTATAAAATTAATTGTATCTGGTCAAAACATGATTTATGGCATCACAGCACAGTGTAGCAAAGGGACTTAAATAATCTTTCCTTTTTGTAGATGGCTTTTATTTTTTTCTCTGAGTCTATAATTGCAGATTACATCTTGGTAAGTAACCCCACTAAAGCATATTCGTGAGAAATGTTTGGCTGTTCATATTTAGGAGTTTCCAATTTTGTTTTTGCTTACACAATATTAATCATTAAGTCCATGAAGCAGCATGTAAATTAATGCTTTTTTTGCTCTTCTAAAATGACAAAGACTCTGAATTTATTCTGTCTTAGAGTTGCAGCCCGGGAAGAGCAGTAAATAATCATGGTTCTGTTCCTGACAGAGAAGTGTGAGCTTAAAAGGAATATGACAACTCTTAGATAGCATTTAAGCCCAGCCCTGCTTGCAGGTGTTTTGAATCCCTTCCATGTTTAGGTAGTGGTTATGACTCTCTTGAAGGTCTTGGGAAGATGTAGGCTGGGAGGAATGGGTGCTGGAAGCAGAAAATCCTCTGAAAATGCTTTCAGGTATCCCACAGAAGGTGGGGAGGACATGGAGTGTTTCCTTCTCTGTATTTGGAAACTAAGGTAAGACTTCTGTGTTAGAGAATCTAAATAAGTAAGTGTGTGGCTCTTCCCTAGGGATGGTTGGATTTTTTGTTATACCTGTCCAGAGAGAGGATCTTCTGGCTGATACAGTATAGACTGACACTCCTTCTGCTGGGAATCCTCTGTGGAGTCTATGATCAGAAATCATGGAGGGTACAGTGCTGTGCTTTAATCTTGAGAAGTATTTAATAAAGAGTATGGCACTTTTGATGGGACAGGTGGGTTCTTCAGCAGGAAAAGAGGGAAGGAATTACATTTATAGGCTGGGTGTGTTAAACTTCAAAGCTGTTACCCTTGATTTATACAAGGAGTTATTTATATAGGCTTAAAATTCAATAAGGTGCTCAAATTAAATCATTAAGATCATTAATAATAAATAACAATAAAGAATCTTTCTTTCCTTTTTTTCTTCTTTCCTTCCTTTTCTCTCTCTTTCTCTCTCTCTCTTTTTTTTTTCTTTAAAAAAAGAATAATATTCCCTATTTTCTGACTGTGAGAAATGATGGTTTATTATCCAAGGTTTATAAACATTACGGTGGAGAAAACAGAATTCTATTCCAGAGAAAAATGTGCTTCTGTTCACTTCAGATGCGAAACCACTCACTGCTCTCAGCAGACAGCAGAAGAAAATAATAGTTTCAAAATTGAATAGGGCAGAGGAAGGACATGTCAACTTTAGGGTTCTCCAGTACAACCTGAGAATGCATCTCCCATCCTGCTCTAAAAATATATACACCAGTATTTGAGTCACATTATTTGTCTAAAGGTAATTTTATTGAAAACATTTTGTATTAAGCAAATGACTCTGTATTAGAATTTTGAGGGTTTGGATTTTTTTTCCCAACAAATAAAAAGGCTTGAAGTTTTGTTATGATATGTCACACCTTTGAAGAAACACTCTGCTTCAGAAACTGACAGGGATGCAAGCTTCCTTCATTTTCTCTTGGTGTAATTTAAGCAAACATTTCTATCAACATGCTGTCTTCAATGCTCCGATGACAGCATTTGTATGGCAATAGTCTTTGCAGAACAGTGATAGCTCTCATCAACATACTGACAGGATCAGAAAAACAAAAGGGTATTCCTTTAATGTTTGCAACTTATAGAAGCTTATACACAGGTTAAGTCCTGATATAAAACAGTTTTGGAATTCTGACCTTGGAGGAAAAAAAAGCTAGATGCATATGGAAGATTATCTAAAGAATCTTATGGATATTATCAATTACATTTATATGTAGTTAAAATCTCCTGTTATCCATGAGGGAAAGAGTAATCATTCAATCAAAGGAATTGCAAACACATTTGTTAGTGAATTATTTGGCTCAGAAATTAATATTTAGCACTCATCTGTCTTCCCTTTTTTGTGTGTGTTTGGGAATAAAGCCAGAGGCCTGTTTATGATGGAAACTGAAATGCTTTATTTATTCATACAATACTTGCTGCACACAGCAGGAACATAGAGTTCTCCTCCTTCCCTGCCAATATCTCTCAGTCACGGAGAGACCACCTGCATAGCATGTCTACATATTTTAATAAAAAAGTATGGTAGCAAAAAGGTTTTTACTTCATAAATAGGAAGGAAGCAAAGAGAGGAAAATGGGGCTGGGCTAGAACTAAGGATAATTCAGGAAAAGAAGCAACCCTAAATTGTTAACTAACTAGAAACTGAGGGAAAGATTATGATAGATTAACTAACAGAGAAAGGATGATTGAGAGATCAAGGTGAGAATTTGGAGATTATTGTATTTAAGTATAAGAAAAATCATTGTAATCACATAAAGGAGATGGATGTTGTCCATAAATGATTTCTGAAAAAAAATGGCACAAAATCAATGTCTCTGTAGATAAGAGTTTTCATCTGTCTAATAATATGAGAAAAAGAGATGAGAGTTAATGTATTGATGTCAAAAAGTGTGTTGTCTTGAGATCAACTGCAGCAAAGCTTTTAGCAGTAATTATTAGGAACGAGTAATCAAGATATAAGAGCAAATGGACTTGTGATAAAATTGAACATGGGTTAACTTAAGCACACTGAATGAGATTAAATTCTTATAATATTTAATAAGAAATATTTTCTAGAAAAAATAAGTATAGATTTAATCTTCCATGGGTTTCAAGCATGATTTTCATGCTGAAAGCACATGACTAGTTGAATACATTTAATACAAAAATTAAGGATTGTTAAGAGGCTGGTTGAAGAAAAGGTTTTGTTTTTTTTTTGAAAGATAAATTGGTTTTTATGATATGATATTATTTTTCAAAATTACCAAGATACATAAAGGCTGCTAAAAATTTGATTAAATAAACAGTTCTTTGACACAGCAACTGAGCACTAGATTAATAGAAATGCAGTAGTTGTGACTCTGAACTAAGAGGACCAAATGTGACCATTTTCCTTTACTGAAAGGAAAATGAGACCCTAGAATATACCAGATACCAACCTGCACCTCTTTATGCAAGTATTAATACATGAATTGCTGAGGAAATATAATAAGGAAAATTTTGATCATCAGTATTCAGAAAGATTCATTGTAATCAAGCTGACATTTGGAAGGATCAACATGATGACCAGAGAGGAAAGAAAACCTTTTGTTCTAGAGGCTGTTTGTAAAATTAAAACTGCACATGAAATGAGTTCCTATTTTGCACAATAATTTATGAATCTTGTCAGCATTCAGTTGAACCTCTATTAAAGATAAAAAAGTGCAGATGTCTAATTCATACTGTCAATCTTCACACTTTGGTATCTCAACCTGAACTGAATCTCACCCTCAAATCTTAATTTAGTTCCCCAGATATAAGTACATTTCATGATCTGACATAATTTGTGGGACAAACCCCCAGATACTGCAAGACATAGAAATTAATTTCCTCATTGTCCCCACTTGCTGTGGGCTTGGTTTGTGAAATGAAGCCATCTGAGCACCTGAACTTCAATTGATATTGAACTAGAAGGGATGCTTGAGGAGTGAATTGCTTTCCAGATAAAAACATCCATCTGTGGAATGGAACTAGAGTAATTCCAAGGAGAAACTTTGGACCATGGACAGTGTGGCAAGTATGAACTTTTTGCTTCTCCTATTGATCCATGCTACCTGATCACATAGAAATAGCCATTAGACACCTGCACTGGGCTTCCAAACTTGGCCGAAGACCTGTGAGAGGATGTAAATGCTTAAAGCACAAACACAGAAATCAGTTAAGCCACAAGATTCACTTCTCATGAAGCTGAAAACCCCCCAAAATTAATAATTGAAACAACTATATTGAACTTGAATGTGATTTCAAAGTGTATCTTATATCTCTGCATATTATAATTTTCCACTCTGATTGTATCAGATATAGTGCAATTGTTGGATGCCCAGCTTGCAGCACCTGTGGTTTTCTTGTCCAGAAATCAGCAAGTTTGGACCTACGTATTTGTAGCATTTCTATAATGTCAGTTATGTGAATGACAGTGTAATCCATTAAAGTAGTTTGAGAACTGCTACAAAGCCACAGGAACACGAATGAGAGCTCTAAATTTTCAGGATTGGACTTATATTAACACCAGAAGGCTGAAAAATACTCAGCAACTAGACTTTTCAGATAATATTTTAAAATTTTTATTTTCACTGTAAAAATATTGCAGTCTATTCAAAGTTTATATTCACTAGTAATACTTAAGGCTGGAAAACGTGCTTAGTACATTTGTTTAAAGAAAACTTTTTCATTCAGATCATGAGTGATCATGATCACTCAGATCAATAATTTTGTCAATTTTGTTCTTTCAGCAATGAAGTATGCACGAGGGAGAGTAAGCCCTTGATAAAGAATGTACTGCTTTATCTGGAAGGATGAAATTCCATGCTGTTTGAATATGGGATGTTGATGTGAGCAGAAAGGCATTCTCTGAGACTAAGTGTCTGCTAAGAAGCTGATGGATGGAAATCAGGCTCGTAAGAGATGCTGCATCTTTTCTAATAGATGGAGTTTGGATGTCCTTTATTTGGCAGTCTGAAATGTCTTCTCTTAATCACTGCTGACTGACAGAGAGGTAAAGAAAATCCTTTAGGTTTCATGTGATTTAGAGAATTGGAGTGAGTAGGATATGATATGTAAGAATTGCTTTATCAGAAGTTTTACATTTTTTTTTTTCAGTATTTTGATTAAAATGTTGCTATTTTTTTCCTTCCTGCTTCTCTGTTTAGAGAAAACTTTTGAAACTGACCATAAACTTTGGCCTTATGTTGAGGGGAAGGAGTAAGGAATGGGAAATACAGACATCATTGTTTTGGTATAAAAAAAGGAGATCTATTCTGCCTGCCATATATTTTTTCCTTTGATTAATTCTTAAGTATAAATTAAATGTATTATTAGTGCAGATACTTTTGCTGTTCCACTGTCTTACAGAGAAAATATTAATTCATTAATATCTGGTATTACCCACCATAGAAATTCTCAGATATTATCTAAAGCTGATAGAACACATACTATCATATGTTGGAAATTGATGCTGGAAATTCTCCGCCTTCTTTATCACCAGGGACAATTTTACCTTGACCCACTGGGGCCAGGATATGCATTTGCTTTCCGTATCACATGATAAATCAGTGAGCAGAGACCTCCATCAAGATTAAGATAACAATAAATTGAAACTCTAATTTTCATTCTGTTCCATCATTCATAGCAAATTCTCACAAGCAGACGTCTTGATGCTGTGGTAGAAATTGTTTCTGGATAATGAAGCAGATGAGCAGTTGAGGCAGCAAACATTAGAATTGCTACACAACAATTCAGGATTTTACTGAGGACTTGTTGCACAGACAGGGACAAAGTGTCTGGATCTTAATAGAAAGTAATGTCAGGCAGCTTATACTTGGAGCTTGATATTCTTTAAATAACAAAGTTAGAAAACATACAAGTCAGATGTGTGGCCATTTTTGGTGGGGAGGAAGAATTAGCAGTGGGTAGTTTGGTTAGTTTGGTAACCTATAGATACTAGAATCTTTCTCTGTTTTCAATTAATTCTTTTGGTATTATCTTTTGACTTTCAAACCAAAGTAAATTTTTATAGCACATTAGAGATATAACCACAGAAATCAGGGAAACATAACTTTTAGTTAAAATCTTTGCAAAATTTAGCACCTAGTAACTGGAATTTAAAGAAAGTTATTGGTGGTTGGAAAATCATCCCCTGCATTTTTCATTTGGATCTAAAATCAGGAGTATGAAATTGGTTTGTCTGTATGTTGGAAATAAGAATTTTAAAGATGCAAATGGTGAGAAGCTGTACTGACTCATTTAGCCTGCGGCCCCTCACAGTGTTTTGATCTGAGCAATCTGTCATTCGACATTAGTTTGGTTTTGGGATGTGTCAGTTTCCTTTAATGTATACTACAAGGAATCAGAACAAATATTTGTAAATAGATGAAAATTTTTTTTCTCCATTAATGGCTTTGGGCTATCTCATTCCCTTTTGCTTCCTCTTGCTCCTTCATAATAAATGCACAAACTTCTAATGCTTACAGAAAATGGATGTGAGTTACTCCTGTAGTAAAGCCACTTAGATAAGCAAAAGAAAATCTACTTTATATACATTTTTTAATATCACCCTAGATAAAGTAATTTTAATTTTAATATTGTTGACATAATTAGAAAAAAAACTATATTTGGCACAGTCCCTTGGCAAAGCACAAAATTATTTGGATTTTTTTCACTTTATGTTTTCAAACATTTATAATGGTGCAATTCCTTTGTGCGATATCTTAGGTCATTGGAATATGCTAAGCCTTATTCTTAATGTACCACAAACTACTTCCAGCTCTATTTAAGCTAATCTATGCAAATTGTCTTAGGGCAGTTTCTGGAGCCACAGCTACAGCCAGGCCTCTCATTTTGTCCCTGCAGTTTGCCACACAGGAACATTTGTGCATGAAAATACACAGCTCTCACTGGTGCAAATGTTGTCCATGTATGCAAATATAATTTCATATGGATGACACTGGAAGTTATTTTTTGCTGATAAATGTAGCTTCCATTCTAAGCACAGGAAATAAATATGATATCTACAGTGCTTCTGCACAGTTAAGTCTGGAAAATACTGATATGTCAGAATTGGAAAGGGTCTTTGGAAGTGTTTTTTTCTTTGTATGAATCAGCTGGTCATTATTAGTTTAAATTATGCTTTGCATTAATTAATTAATTATTGACTTTCTTCAAGACAAAATTTAAGCATATAGACTCTATATGCTTATAGTTTATATATAGTTTAAAGACTCTATTAATAACACCAATGTCAAAGATGACAGAAAGATGCTAAAAATTAAATTTCTAAGGTAATAAACTGAAACAGAACCTAACTGTAAATGTAACAGAAGTTCAGATCAATAATGTATTAGCTAGAGAAATTATACAACAAGCAGATATTTAAATTATTCTACATTTTTACTTGTATGCTCAAGTGAGTGTTGGTACATATTGAAAATTTAGTATCACTTTACTAATTGGTACTTTGTCATGCTCAAATATTTTACACTCAAATGTGTTTCCTCTTGTGCAAAGAAATAACTAGGAGTATTACTCAGAAGACATATCAGGATAAGTGTTCCAGAGACTCTTATTCAATAAACTGTTAGGAAGGGCCATTTAAGGTATTTTCTTCCCTGCACTGAAGTCCAAGACTTCTTTTAAAAGCTCTTATAAAATACAATTGGTGTAGAAAAATTTATCTCTAAACATGCTGAAAATACTCTAAAATTATTAAAAATGTTCTTTCATATTTTTTAAAATCCATATCATACTCTTGACCCATTTAAATTTAATATCTATTTTAATATTTAAATATTTTTAATAATTAAATGTATTCCTCTTTTTTGCACACTATTTCAATGTCAGAAATATTCTCATACTGTGAAAAGGTTCCTTCTTTTCAAGGAAAAGCCTTATCACAATAATTTGCTCTATGTTTCTAAGTGACAGCAATGAATTATTAACTTACTCTATTTTTGTCAGAAGCTTTAGAAATAATAACATCTTCAAGCAATGCATGATCCCCCCCAGGAAAAGAAAAAAATCACAGGAAACTTTAGTTACTGTAAGATATTTCCATGTTTCACTTGTTAGAAAAGCAACATTAATACTCAAAGGCAGACCTTATGTGCAAGAGGTAAAATTCAAATAGACCAGGTGCTCAAGGAGGCAGATCTTTAGTCAGTGTAAAACAACATAATTTCATTCAACTACATGGTTCTGTTATGGCTCATTCTAGATAAAGACACCTCAAAACAGTCAAACTATGCTATGCTTGAAGTGTTAACTTCAGCAATATAATATGAAGAGCAGAAACTTAAATTTCATTCAAATGATATTCTTGTAAATTGAAGGCTGTTAATTAGATGTTTACATGGGAATTTTTCATATGCTCAGGGCAGCAGTCATCTAGCTGAAGCATTACTGTTGTAAGCTGTGTAATGGTGTCCAGTCAGATGGAACCTGCTTTCCAGTGTTGAATCATGTTCTACAGCAACACTACTAGAATATTAACTGCAAGTGGTACTTTTATGTAATGCAGCAATGAAATTGAATATTTTCCACCTCTCTGAAAAATTATTTTGTTAGATATGCTGTTACTGCCTTCATGTGAATAGAAGAGCTGGGCAGAAGAGAACAAATGTTTGTTCTTTTGCCTTAAACCCTTGCTCTCAAGAAAAATAAAGAACAGTAGACAGTCACCCCCCCAAAAAAAACCCCAAATCAAACCAGAAAAAAACAACAAAAAACCCAACAAAAACCCAACAACAAACAAACAAACTAACAAAAACCCCAAACCATTGTAATTTGCAGTTAATTAATAAGCATTAACACCCCCTCCCCAGCAGAGCTGTTTTCTACTTTGTAGTGCTCTCTCCCTGCCATACATAGTCAATTATTGAAGTGCCCCTGGGAGCTGAATTCCCTAATCCCAAACAAGGTGGTAGAGGACCAGCAGCCAAACTGATGGCTGGATGCTAGAGAAGGAAACTGACTGGTGAGAATCAGATCAGGAAGAGGGTTGTAAATTCTTGTAAAATAACCAGCATGGAGGTTTGAAAAGGATTAGGGCTTAAATACATGTTTTCTGTGTTCCATTCATATAATACATCAAAACACACCAAAAAAAGCATATTCTTTCCTGACATTTTCAGAAATAGAGAAGATAATGAGATTTATATGGTCAAGATATGGAAACGATGAGATAGTTTTAATGGTCTACTGGGAAATGTTATTAATGTAGCTTTCTGTTAATTTGTTACTTTTGTTGCATTTTGAAATATTGTGGATTCAATCATCTCATATGTCTAATCTTGGTTACAGTTCAAAGACAGGACAGATGAATGTGGCAATGTCTGCCTTATCCTCACATCAAACTGACTCTGCTGTCAACTGGAGAAGCTCCAATTATATTTCTATCATATGGTGGGTACTGCTAGACTCTGAAAGATGAAGACTGATTGCTACAATCATTATGCTGCCTCTGGGAGAGTGTGCAAAGTCTGCCCTTATTGCATGTTTGTCCAGGTAGAAACTCTTAGGAGGAGAGATTCCATTAGCATGATGTATGCTATGTTTGGATCAGTAGCTACGAGTTCTTCACTAGTTGTTTAGAACTGTCACTATAAGATTCAGTGCTCCACAAAACTGCTGGCCTTCCACCCATTGCTGGTGTGAAATACCCCTTGTCTCCTTGTCTAAAACCATAAGGTCTCAGCAGGACTACAGACGAGTTTGACACACTGTTTTCATGAAAGATACATGATCTAGAGGGGACAGAATAAAAGAATTTTTCAGTACAAAAGCCACTTCTGAAAATCGGAAAAGAGTAATTTGAACATAGATTACTTTAGCTCCCAAAATACATTTGCTGAGATGTTTAGAGAATTTTGAACATTGATAAGTTTGGTAGATAGTATTCAATAAAAATGGTACGTATCAGTATTAGTATAGCAATAGATATGATAGAATAGAGTAATCGGTCCTGCTTTGTAGTAAGATGTCCCTGCTGGCCCTCTGTTTGTTCAAATCAGAGATGGCCATTCTGTGACCAATAAGGGATAGTCATTACTTGTTTGCTTAGTTCTGCAATATTTCTGAGTTTACCCTTTGAAATTCCAGCACTTTTTTTCTATCATCCTCACTGACTATTAGATCTAGTGTAAAAGATGTAAATAATCTGTTGCTACATTCAGAAAGAAAGCAAATGATAGAGGCAAAAAGCTATCTCATGTCTCCATTTTTACTCCATACTACTTCACACCTTGAGGCAAGAGCTTTTCAGTGGAGAAATCAGATAGATAAAACAGACTTCACAAAAATTTTGAGGAGTGAAAGCATACCTAATAAACAACTTTCCACCTCTAGTTCCATGATGCATCTCTAACCTATTTCTGTGATACATCTCTAGATTTCTACATCATTTACATTCAACACACTTCCTGACTGCATCCTCGACAAGGGGTGTGCTCAAAAGGATGTACCTCTTAAGAACACCTTGTTGTTTATTAAGATATTGGTGCAAGATGAATATTCAGAAACCTTGATTATAAATAGCAGTGTAGAGTAAAGGCTGTGCTCTTTATACAATACATACAAAATTATCACAGGAAAATTTTTTCTGGAAGACAGCTCTGCTGGAATAACTACCTTTCCTCTAGTAATGGTCAACTCTCTCTAATTAGGTTTTTCTTTTAATAGTAAACCTACAGGTTAATGATCCTACTTAGAGGGTCTTGCAGTGTTTAAACCTTTATGAGAGGTTAAAAAAATATATCTAACTAAGCTATAAAGCTGCCAAAGCTACATTAGTTTTCTTACATTTTGTGAAAGGACCAACCTGACCTGGGGATGTAGACGCCTTGCAGGAAGAAGGGACAATCAGTTCAGTGGAGAGACAGCTTAAAAACATTGGTTCAGCACAAAAATACTTCCAGAATGTGGGAATGGTAAATGGATTTTGACTAAAATGAATTAGGATCTTATTGTCTCCACTTTTCAGGTCCGATGAGTTCATTTTGCATTCTGGGGGGGAAACAGGTACCATGGCTGGAAAACTAGGTAGAACAAGATTTATTTTATTCTCATGTCAGAAGGTGAAACACAGTCTATTAACTGGAAAAGGCAGTTAAAAAGACACATGTTCCCTCCGGAGAACCACATTGCCACTGAGGGTGAAAAGCGTATAAAGTTCTTTGTAAGTTTGTAATTGTAAATTTGTTTTGTAATTGTGATTTTCTTACTTTGTAAGACTGTAAAAACAATTTATTGATTAGTAGGGTGGTTGGAACCTTAGAAACCTTAGCTCACTTTGGAATACCTTGCACTTCAGCCCCTACTCAAAGATGTTGATTACAGATTGGAGTAACAGTTCAGTAGGACATGCTTCTGTTTAAAACAGATATATCCATCTACAGCTGTATCGCTGTGCATGGAAGAGAACAGATGGAATTCCTGCAGTGACATAAGTTATGTGCAATAAAGCATGTGACAAAAATAATGGAACAAGAAAAAAAATAAATCAGTGACTCTATCTGTGCTACTCCACCAGGCTGCTCCCAAAGATGGCTCTTGTTTTAGAATCAGGTGTCCCATCATGCACAATGAGAAGGTCACAGACCTCTTTGGAGGAAACACTACTTTTGAAAAAAAAAAAGGTGTCCTCAGTTTGAATCTGTTTTGCTTTATGCACAAACTACCCACATGCAACCTCTACATCCTGTGTCTTAGTGCATTTATTGCTTGTGCATGGATGGAAATTTGTGGTGGTCACAGGCTCTGGAGAAGACTAGGAGCCAGCAAGAACAAATAAAGATGCCTGGGGAGAAGATGCCACTGCTAATTTTGTGGTGTTGGATGCCCACATCTTTTGAAGGATTTGGATGGCTCTTGGGTTGCTCTTGCTTCTACCAGCCACAGGTTCTCTGGTGGATGAGACATAATGTCTCCCACATTTATTTATCATGGTAAGTCTGGGTACATATCATTACGTCCCACTGGTGAGACCATATACTCCCACATGATACAGGTGATCAGCTGTGGGTTGCTAATTTCAAGATAAAAACCATCATGGTTGTAATGCCACACCACATTGGAGAGGATCTCATATTGGTCCATATTGTTCTAGGGGCAGATGTAAATTTTTGTGTGGCATTAGCTAAGTCACACTGGTGACATGGTAGCTGTGCAATCATTCAGAGATATCTACTGTTGTAGTTATAATGGGAAGCTCTAATGCTAAAATCCATCTCTTTTTTCCTATTTGAGAAGGTCAAAGAAGCATTAAAGCATTCACATGGTACACAACTCCAAGCTTACTGTCTGTCTTCATACCAACAGGCTCAATAAATAGGCATCTTCATTTATCAGCATAGAAACAAGAACCTTATATTTCTTCAGTGACTTAATTTCCTTATTTGCCTAAATTCTACTTGCTTTCTTCAAATTTACTTACTTCTCATTCTTTTTTTCCCTAAATCTTCTTTTCTGCACAAAAGTGTGTTATGGTATTCTTAACTGATGTTAAGACGTTGCCACATCTCATCTCTTTCCTAACCTTACTTATGAAGTGTATTATTGATGACATTGGCATGGAGCTGAGAACACAGAAAATAAGATGTAAAAGTTACTAACTCAACCTGCTGCCAGACATGCAGTTGTGTCCTGTAATTATACATCTAGACTAATTAGCAAACTCTCCTCCTTTTTAATCATTTTATATAGTTGTACTATAGCAAGCTCCCTTCTCAGGATAACAGAGAGAAGTACTGAATCAACAGAGACCTCGCTGTTTACTGTATAATCACATCTCACTTTGGCACGCAGAATTATTTTCCAGCCATTTTAAAGAATTTTAATCTATTTTTAATAATTTTACTTGTGTACTTTGAATCTATTAGACCAGGTAACTACTTCCCAGGGACCTGGCAAGGCTAAGCAAAGTATCTAAAGGCAGTAGCGTGAATGTGTCCTTAGAGCAGTAGTGACAGATGGCACAAGTTTTGCCCATCATTTTGTACTTCACTATGTTGGCATCTCTCTTCCCCTCTCTTCAGAGGTCTGGGAAAAGACACAGTCAGGGATCAGAGGCAATGAAAAGAAAGATATTTTTCCTAGGGATACAGAGAGGACTACATACAGGTTTATTGAAAACTGATGAAAGATTTCTGAACTAAGAGCCAACCTGAAGGGAATGGTGAACCTTCCAAGGACACAGTGAATGATGATAACCTGTTTATAGTTTCACCTTTCTGTTGCCAAGTTTTCGCCATTTAAAAAATGCTCCTTGATTTTACTTCACTTCTAAGAAAACATAGCTCCTGTGGTTCAAAGATTTTTGGTGCTTTAGGCATGCTCACTTTGATGAAAATTGCAGAAAAATCCTCAGAACTCTGTTTGACTCATGCTCCTATCACACTTGAATTCCTGCTGAACTGAGATTATACTTATAACCTCATCCATCATTTTTTCCCTTATTTTTGAGTGTTTGAACTCAGACCCTTTGTAGTGGTCTTCACAGAGTTGCTTGGATGTGATTATAGGATTGTTTATGAACTTTGCAAATGTAGTATGTAAAGAGCAATTGACCTTTTAAATCAATATTTCATAGCTTCTTCCATGCACAGTCAGCAAAAACAAAGAACTTTTTTATAAGATAATTTTATTTACTGTTTTTATTGAGAATGGAAACATAAGCTGCCATTTAGCGGTGGAGCTGTGGAGGGGAACACAGTGAGGCGGGGTCTTTGCTACAAGGATCAGACAAAAACATCCCTTTGAGAGTGGGGTATAGTATAAAACCTTAAAAAGAAGGGTGAAGATTGACCTTGATAAGGCTTAGTGATACCCAGAAATATATGTATATTCAAGACACTACTTGACAGGTTCCAAGCTCATAGATGGACTTGTATTTATGGATATTTATAATGCACTCCAATTTACGGGCTTATCTTTATTGTGGAGACACTTTGATTTATATCTTCAAATACAGAATCTAAGGAGACTCAAATACAAACTGATCATATGAATTGTAAGATATCAGAGCTAAATCTGATTAGCACAATTAGCATATTTTTATAATGCAGTAACCTTACTTTTATGAGTCCTGAACCACCAAATC
Source organism: Cyanistes caeruleus (assembly GCF_971803275.1). Classification (NCBI taxonomy): domain Eukaryota; kingdom Metazoa; phylum Chordata; class Aves; order Passeriformes; family Paridae; genus Cyanistes; species Cyanistes caeruleus. The sequence continues at coordinate 76,045,039 of NC_141703.1, forward strand.
ATCCACTGTTGTCTCTCACACTCAGAAAAAACATCCTTCCAATACACAAAATAAACTTATAAGGAAGACTGGGACACATTTTTTAGTATGCCCTGTAGTGATAGAAGAATGTGCAATGACTTTAAACCAAAAAGAGAGGAGGTTAGAAGTGTATATATAAGAAATAAATTTTTCATTATGAGGGTGGTGAAATACTGGAACAGGTTTCCCAGAGAGGTGGTGGATAACCAGTTCCTGGAAACATTCAGAGCCAGGTTTGATGGAGTTCTGGGCAACCTGATCTAGCTGAAGATGTCCCTGCTCTTTGCAAGGGACACCAGGGGGTCAGTTTTGACCCAATCTCTTCTATGATTCTATGAAAATAAGAACAGTTGGTGGAAAAGAAGAAAGTAATTTTAAAATAAATGTCAATGTAAAGGGTTTTTTGCCTCATATGAAAGGAGATGCAATGAATGCAGAACCAATGCTCAGCAATTTGAGTTTAGCTATCCAAGGAATAAAGACATATTCTACCCCTGTAGTCTGTAGCAGAACAAATGAAAAGCCTACTTCTTCAGCTGTTCAGCAGTGACACGAGAAGTAGAGAAATCAGTTGGTTTATCAGTTGGTCCTACTGCCAAACATGAAATAAGCATGGATTTGCAGTAATTATCATTGCAAAGAGGTCATTAGTGATCACTGTACCTGTGTGAAAAGTTTGAGACAACTGAGCCATTTTTGAACTGTGGTTCACTGACTGCTCTTTTACAGACTACTATTTCTACCTAATAACAATTTGTATCTAAAAGCTTTTCTTGGTCACTCAGGAATTAGTTGTATTCATAATTTGTTTCTCCACATTCGGTATTTATTTAAGGAACAAAGTTATGACCATCTACATTACTAAGGATGTCTTACCTCAAGCTTGATGGTTAAGCAAAGAAATTATTAAGAGGGCTAATATTCTTATCCTTGTGAAGAAATACAAATAGCAATGAAGGTACAAGAAAACTTCATTATTACTTTCTAACCAATTTCCTGCAAGGGCCAGGTGCTTTCATGAGCTTTGCCTTGGAAGGACAGCAGATCCGAGAAGAATGGTGAGGGACAATTGGGATGAAGAAGATGCTGGATGTTCTTTTGAAACTTGTGCATCCTTAGAATGAATTCTAGCTCTTTTCTGAACTCTAGAGTATGGGCACTGTGATTCAAAAATCACAATTAGTAAAGAAGGCAAGTTAGTGTAAAATAATCAAAGAATAAAACACTATACACTGAAGCCCTTCAGCAATGCTGCCATAAAAAAAAAACAAACAACAAACCCACAACAAAAACCAAAGTGTGAGATGAAAGATTCTATTATTCTGTTATTCTATTATTCTATTCTCTCTATATCTATTCTCAATAGTCAAGCTCACTGTGACTATAAAGGAACTTATAGCTGCAAGCTAATACCACGTCTTCTACAGCTATTTTCATCTCAAAATGAGAATGTTTATGTTGATGATATTATACATCACTACAATCTCAAAGCCCTAAGTTCACTACAAAGCAAGGGGCTTTGGGACAAGATATAGGCTTAATCCCATTAGACACTTTTCAGATCTGGTTTCACATCTGACTTTGAAGATACAGAGTTTGAGATCTTGCTTAAGCTCAGCTATGCTTTAATTCTTACAGCTACATGATCACTCTAGTTTTTTGGTTTTTTTTCTCTTTGTTTTTCTAGGTTGTCTTTGTTCCAATTCTAATTTTCCATTTAATGTTTTACTTTTAGTTCTAAGAATAATTGCAGATTCTTAGTAGAAAAAGAAAGTAGTCTTTCCTGTAACACAATAACGACAAAACCTTCCCTTCTGCTTTGCTTTTGCTTTACTGTGGAAATTTAACCAGGTTTCAGGCAGCACATAAGCCTAACAAACTATTGGAAACATTTGTGTCCAAGTTTACCTTTTGGGAATAGGTACCTTCTAAAAGAAATTTCTGGCTGATGTTATGGCTGAATTTCAAACTTGATCAGAATTCAGTAGCCCACTAGTCACTTGCTTGTAATCAAGAGAAAAATGTATACCACCAAGAAATTCTTGGATGTAACACAGGTGTTGAACCATATTCTTAGCTGTGATGGTACAAATGTGTGTTTTAATTATAAATTATACTGGCTTCCTATCTGTGTGTGTGGAAAATATGCACGATGGAAAAAAAGGACAATATTTAAGGATCATATTTTAGTGCCAGATAATTAATGTTTAGAGGGTATTCAAGTATTCTAGGGATAATATTCTGATATCTAATTCCATAGAACTAGCCATGGTTATGGAAGGTTCAAATTTGCTACAGGATGTTATTTTTCTTTCCCCCAGATTTCCAGAATTCCTTGGGCTTTGAACAAAAAATAGCATATTTTTCTAAGAATATTTAAAAAATGTTTTTTATATTTTTTATGTTTTTCTACTATTCAACATTCTACATCACTAGTCATATAAAAAGTGTAAAATATTTACAGCTTGGCCAGTAAGTTGAAGTATTTTCTATGAGATGGGATGAAAAAAAAAGAATAAAATTTGTGATCAAAGACAGGGACTTTGAAAAATAATTTCAGAGGTTTTGTCTAAACTAAACTAAGCTTTTTTTTTTTGACTTCCAAATAAATAGTGCCAAGCCTTACTTCCTCCTCTTTACAACTTACTTTACACATCACTATTCTTAGGTATGGAAATTTGTTTAAATAAATCACTGGTGCTTGAACAGAATTCCTGAATTGTTATTGGAATAATATTTTCATGTGCAAAAGGTTGCCTGTTGGGCAAAAAAAAATCCATCTTTATCAGAAAATATTAAATAAAAGGAATTTAAAATGTTTCCATTTAAATTAAGTCTTTGTTCATTGAGATTTACAGATTGAGGCTTGATTCATTTAAGGCAATATGCCTCTCTCTAACTGATTACAGAATTACCATTTTCATCTTTGTAAATGCCAAATGAATTAATCACCATGTCTAAACAACTAATATCTTGGCAATTAAATAATGACTTGCATTTCATTGTATGGAGTTACACTAGTTCTTGATCTTCATGTTGGGACACTAGCCATAAGATTTCATTTCATTTGATCTAATTAATAGGAAGCTGTTGAAATGAAACCCAAATGCAGAAATTCAATTTAAAGGTTCATACGCCTGATCAAAGAAACAAAGACATAGACAAATGCACTGGAAAACATCTGCTTAAAATGGAAACAGGGCAGATTGTTAAAAATATCTTGCAAAGCAAGGCATCTTTAATTAGCATTTTCTATATTCAGCTCTGAAATTTATGGAAGAATTGTGTATATTTTTGACAGATGAAACAACAGTTCCTAATTCCTAGTGTCTCTGGATCTTACTCTCTCATTTTGCAATCACTCTAGACCACTTTCCATCATAAATTTGAGACAGAAGAACAATAGGTGTCTCCATCCAACTAGCCAAAACTCATTATTAAGTGTTTATGACATTCTTATGTTTTTATTTTGCTTTCATATGGCATGGGAAGACAGACTACTTAAATCAAGCAGTTTACTGAGACTTGATTTCTGTTTAAAAACCCCAGCAATACTGAATCAGCAGATTGCTTTTGTGCATCAGTGTTTCCTAACATAGCTTCAGCACACTTGGTTTCAGAAGAAGAAATCTGAAAGTGGGTTTACTCTCTTGAGAGTCACAGCCATAGAAGGACCTTCTGCAAAACAACAAAATTTCAGCAGTAATGGTAGTAGTAATCCTACTGCTCTCTCTATTTGACAGACTTTCTAATTTTAATAGAATAGGTTTGAACTCAGTGCCTGTAGGGAGTAAAATTTGGCTTGTACCACAATACAGGAATTTGGATGTATACATGTATTATTTAAAATCAATATGTTAACATAATATAAAAAAAAATAATTTTAACATACTAATGGAATTTTCCCCTAATGGATTCTTTTCACATTTGGTATAAAAGTTGTCTCAATAATAGCTAAAATATTTAATGAATGTAATAACTGCTTCTTATGTTTCTTTCAGCTACCTGCCTTTGACAGAGAAACTTCCTCTGTTTCAAACTGGAAAAGACTGACAATCCACTGGCACATGATCATTATTACAAGTTGAATATTATGGTTCCTTCTATTATAAAAGTCTTTGAGATGCAAAACACCTGTAATATGCATGGTGAAGGTGAAGTCAGAAGAAGCAGAGTGGTAACAAATTTACCTGAGTGCTATAGGCTGTTCTGTGGTTTTACTTGGAACTGGACAATCACCCTGTTAATGAATACAAAGATCTGGTTCTAGGTTGTTGTCATACACACTTGAATACTTTTGGTGTTCCAGAAAGCCCTACTTCCAGCCCCCAGAGTATTTAGTTTTAAAATTATATAAAAGAAAATTCCTTTGTGGTACTTTTGGGAGGAAATGTAAAATATTTCTCCTTCCAGCCTGTCTATTCCCTCAAAGCCAGTCTAATTAAATCTTGTAATAGGCAGACCACATGCACAGCGTTGAACAGTCTTGATATTGGAGCCTGAATTCAGTACACGTGCCCGGAATAAGCTACTGATGGAAAAACATTTTCACCTTCGTGTTCATTACTGTCTTTCTACCGAACAGAGAATCTTGTGAATGAAGCTCACATATTTTTTGTAATCCATCATGTGGTAACTGTGGCAGCACCTGCTTCTATTTAACCATGGCTTCTTGGAGTACTATTAATCTGGAACAATAAAACAACTGATAAGTTTGCAGAGACCCATCAATCTAGAAGACAAAAAAAAAGACAAGACTCTTGCAGCAGCACCCTATAGATTTAGAGTATCTGCAGAAAGTAATCCTGAAACTTTATTTGATTCTCAAATGCATTATTTATAAATATATATAAATATATATATAATATATATATAAATATATATAAAGATAGTCCTTTTCCTTTCTCTTGCATTATTTCTTTCCTTAGACCTTCATTGTGCAGTAATTCTGGATTAAAAATTCAGTCATGCAATAACTAAGGATGTCCTGCAATCCTTTCATAACTATTTTCTAAAAATATGTTGGTTTTTCTATTTAATTTCATTTTAATGAATGTATTTAGGGTAGAAGACAAAGGAATCTGTTTTCTCCTTTAAACAAGAACAAAAAAAAAATCTGTGCATTATTATAAAAAGGAGACAGAAAATAGAGGGGAGGGGGGTTCCTTTCATTCCTAGATTTAAATATCTGTCGTTAATCCAGATGTGTGGGGTGTGATTATATAAATAGAATTTTCTACATTTATTAAACACACATTGTATCTTTATAAAGCACAGAAATATTTTTATTCCAAAGCAGCTGTCTAGTTCAAGCTCAAAAGAAAAGAATCCAGAATTTCAATGTCTGCAGTGACATAAAAAAGTTCTGTACCATTGCACAAGAAATAAAAAAAAGTCACCCTGAGAAACTGATAAAGTGTATGCTCAAAAATGGAAATAGAAATGTCATTCTCATTTATTATTTTCAACTAAAGAATAAGTAATATTCAAAGACTGAGCAACCTAATTCAAATTCCCAACTGTGGTACATAGACGATTTTGCCAGACCCAGCTGAGTAAACTAAATAAATTGTTTCTAAAGTTAACTCAATAAAAGAGAAATCCGTGGGCACAGAACAGTGTATTTGTAACTGCATAGATAATGGTGACAAATAAGTCACACACTGAAATCAAATAAATCTTGAGCAGTAATGAACAATGAACTAAATCTTATAGCACATTAAGGAACCTACCCAACAAAGTGAATGAGATGCCATTATGTCAGACATATTTGTACTAAACCCAGACAAATGACCATGAATTCAAAAGTTTGTAGCTAAATTACATCATACTGTGAAAACAAAAGGTGCAGAAACATCTGGAATATGTACCCATCACTTATATATAGATTTTTATAAAACATTCCTTAGGATATACGCATTTTCTCTCCCTCTCTTTCTGTAATTTCTACATCTAGACATATATTTAAGGTTCAGCAAAGTCTGTGATTTTCTTCTGACTGCTTCCTTGTTTGCTTCCTTCTTTCTCTTTTGAAATATTTCATCTTTTACTGCCATTAGAGGGGTGCAGCTTCTCCACTGAATTCGTGGGTATTGGTTTCCTAAACATAAAAGGGGCATTTAAGAAGGGAAAAAAATTGAGAGTTTGATGTTCAGGAAGGAGTGAGTGGCTGAAATGAAGAATTTTGGAGCATGCCAAAGATTGCTCACAGATAGCTAGACAGATGGATTGGCAGACGGGCATTTATACTGTATATACGTATCTGTAAGTATGAAGAAGGAAAAGAAGATTGGGTCCCTCTACGAGAAGCTTGAGAACAGATGTTCAAACTCAGTACTCATTCATGAAACTAATATGACTGCCTCAGTCCTGGCATGTTTTGACACTTTCTCTGACTTCTGATACTAAAATTGACACACTGTGTTATTACCTGCCTCACCAGTCAATGGTGTTTATATGAATGTTGAACTAACAAGGTGGGAATTGTTTCCATTAAAAAAAGAAGAAAGAAAAAGGGGAAAAAAAATTTAATTGTGCTGTTCTGAAACTCAGTCTTTCTTGTCCTCACCACACTCAAAAGAGAAAAGATTGCATAAAACATTTAAGTCAGATCTTTTTATATTCACAGTGTGCTTACATAGTACAGAAGTCTGCAACATTGCCAGGGCTATTATTACAATACTACCAGGTTTTGTGCAAACAAAAACTAGGAATGACTTAATTTGACAAATAATTTATTTGACTAAATAATGACTTGAGACTTGGAGGACATCTTGAAACTCTTTTGATGAGTTTCAGGGAGTTTATGGAGCCTTTTTTCAATGACAAATACATAAAAATGAAAATTGTGTAACCATAGGCCCCAGAGGAATAGATCAGCACCTCAGCCTGTAAAGTTTTGAAGCTGCATTTGAACTGTGTATATATAGAATATTATCAAAAAGGGGGGGGGGGGGGGGGGGAAGAAAAGTGGCTTCAGCCTATTTTATTTGCTGTAACTTCAAAAAATACCATTTGTATTTGGGCTAGAATTAGATATATAAAATATTTATTCCAGGTAAGTTTTTTGTTCTTTTTTTTAATGGTCTTTTTGAACAATTAAATAGTCCTTACAGAAATACCTGGATAATCCAGAAAACTTGGCACTGTCAGTAATAACTACAAAAGTATGATAACCTGAGTGCAAATTTTGTACTAAGAAAAATTACTTCTATCATGTCTAAATCCTTGATGAACAATGGATGATATCACAAGATGTTCAATGCTCTTTGACTGTAAAAAATAGTTCCTTGTAATTCCAACAGGAAAAGTTGAAGGAGAGGGCTTGGCACATATAGGACAAAGACTTTGCTTTAAGAAGGTAGAAAAGGGAAAATGACACAACAGGCCTGTCTAGAGCAATGCTTCAATCTACAATTGAGATTTATCCCTGAAGCTCTATTAAAACCTAATAAATTCGTATGTTTTTGAAATTTGGATATTATTATACAATTATATGTCTAATCCTTCACTGAATTGTTCAAAACCATTATTTTCTGTGATAGTCTATTTTGGTAAAATCTACAATGAGAATATCTGGAGTATCACAGATGAAAATGGACATGGAAACTGGGTTTTCATTACAAAAGTTAAATACAACAGATTGTGCTCTGAACACAGCTGAACATCTTGAACCAGAATATTTTGATTCGACTTTTCTAAGTATGATTAGAAATCAAAATGTTGAATCTGTAGAAATCTCAAAAATTACACTGCCAGCAAATTAATCTATATTTGTTTATCTAGGCACATTTGTGTGCATGGGTGTATATATCGTATAAAAACTGCCTCTTGAAGAAAACATAAATCGATTCACTGTGATTTTGATAACAGATCAAAGACAAGGGCTTTAGCCAGATGATCATTAAATCTTAAACCTTTCTTGAATGGCAGTTTTTGTGCGCATTCATTGCTGGGAAGACATTTGATGCAGGGAAAATGAACACCCTAACAGTTGTCTTCCAGCTGGGCAGCTGAAGTGCAAAATGATCAGTGCTGAGCTAAATATTTAGTGAATTCTTGAGCACCTACTTTTTTAATTCAGTCAAGTAATCTTTGCCCTGCAACTTTAAAGTCGAAACTATTGAATACATCTGCTTGTTGTTTAAACTCTGCCAGAATGCAGTTCTTTCCATGTAATGAAGGTAAGTAGATCATCCAGCAATTCAAGGAAGGAAGGAAGGTGAGAGCTAAAGTGTCAAAAGAGGTGGCTACAATTTAGCAGTTGCAAATATATGCCCAGCTCCTGGGGCACAACAATTTTCTTCCCACACTCAGAAGAGCCTAATGAGATTTCTCCAGCTCAAACAGTCTAGGCTTTTGAGATTGTTTCTGTACTGAAATTCTTATAGTTTCTTACATTCATATCAGTGAGGCACAGAACCTCATGAACTACGAAGTATGAACTTCAGAGCTACAATAACTCAAGTCCATATATTTGAAGGTCTGGAAGACAGGCAGAAAGAGTATCATCTGTCTGTTACATAGATAAATCTGTGCTCTAGTTCCATTTGTCCCTCTTTAACACAGGACATGAGTGTTTCAGATCTTCTGAAACTCTCAGCCTGAATGTGCTGGTTAGCATCTATTTTTAGTTCTATCTGTATCACCTTTTGAGAGCCTTCTACTTGGATTAGTTATTTTATGACTGGATTGTTTTTGGTTTGTTCATTTTATTTTTTTTCATTTCTCAACAAAATTTTGTTATGAGACCATTTTATAGTTGCTTATCAAATTGCTTCCCTTGTTTTATTTAACTGTGGTTATAGCTGAGCTTTTCAAATATAATCTAATGGATCCTATGAAATAATATAAAAGTGTTTTTCATACATTTTTATTTTGACCCCACTGTCTGCAGTACACGGTTTCATATCTTAATCTCTAAGATTCCCATTCTTGTTAAGAGATGTAGCAAAAATCAGTGAAGAATATAGTAATTACCTTCATTTGAATGCATACACTAATGACTGATAATTTATTCTCATGCAGTAGCAAATGAGCAGAGTTGACATTAAAATACTGCATTATTGCATTAAATCTGTGATTTCTCACAGAAACTCATTATATTCCTGTGTATTCCACCTACAAGGTTTAGATTTATTATTTATGAATTTGATTCCTCCTTCAACATAAAATATTAAGAATGATTCTATAAGTCACTGAGGGAAAGAATCCATTTTCATCCAAGACATATACAAGAGTGAAACAAAAGAAAATTAAAATAGTGGCAAAACACACTTTTTGCTGGAGAGTTGGAATTTTTTTTTCTAAATATTTGGCAAGAACTTGAAAAAGAAACATATTTAGTTAGTTTTATTTAGTCATTCTATTATTAAATTGCTAAAACAGGCTGTCTAAACCCAGCATTTTTCAAGGATTCTCTGCTTTCCCACTTCCATTATCAAGGTCATGGATGGGCTTTGCTGCTGTTTATCATGCTCCAGTAATAAAGTGATTGCCTGATGAATAAAATCAGAAGAATAACAGGTGCATGGTTAGACCTTTGGAAAGGTGTTGTTGAAGGTGTACTTCATTTAGTAAGGATACCAGCTATTCCCAAGGCTCAGATGACTGCAGCAGAATTTGTCTTTGATCCAAAGGAAAGAATAATTGAGAGGACTTAAAAGCAGCGTGCTTCAGTGCTGTCTTGCTGTCTGAAACTGCCACTCCACTCCTGCTCATCCACACTCGCAGTAATTGACAAAGATCGCGCAACATTTGACTACTTTCTTCCTTCTCCCTTCTCCCGACTACAAAGGAGAAAACTGAACAATGTTTTTGCTTAAGTACCTCCTGGTTAAAAGTAAGGCAGGTTATGAGAAAAGGAGCTCTGGTTCCTTTATAGTCCATGCTGTGTTTCTAGCAGCTCCATTTTTGCTTTATCAAAATTAATTCAGCTTCTCACAGAGGTACAAAGGGGCAAACCTGTAAAAGGATTAATATAATCGTATTCAAATGGAACTCAATTATAGACTGGCGTTTGAAACCAAGTGAGTTCAATGAAAACAAAAAGGAGCAATTTTGCCTGGAGGTAGCAGAGCTAGGTAGTATCTTTCACTTCTGTCCCTTTTGGTGTTGGTTATCCTTGCTGGCTGCATCAGCTGAACAGGTACTAGAGAACTGTGTTTTGAAGATGCTCTGAATCTCTGGTTATTTCTTAGAATAATTATTTTCGTAGTGTTGGTGCCAACCTGATGCTCATTGTGCCCATGAAGGCAGCCTGAGCTCAGCCTGCCACTGGGCAGAATCAGCATCTCATATTTTCATGCACTGTTGGTGAGTTCTCTGTCAGCCACTAAAATTCTGAACATGAATGCCATTACTGTACAGGCAGATGCTCTTGAAAGTAAGCGTACATTTCTGGCTTTGCATGAATGGGATCAAAACAGACAAAAATGCTAAATGTACAGAGCCTGTGTGAAATTAAGACACCTAAGCTTCTCACTCTGGCCTGAGAAAGCATAATTTGAAGGTCCTGCCTGATCTTGTGCTCCTTTCCACATTTCTACAGTATTGCAGCTTTGTAGAGTACCACACCAATATCTCCTTATCTGCACTGTGTCAGATGGCTATCAATCAAAATAGTATCAATTATGTAAAAATAATTATGTAAAAGAGTAGCAGTTGGAAATAGCCTTATGATAATCTCAGTATCTATAAATCTAACAGATTTTTTAGTATATATTGGTATAATTAGTATACATTTAGCTATCCAGAACTCAAGACTAACCCTCTATAGCCACAGAAAATTAGTGATTTAATTACCCTTAATATACCTAGAGCCAAGATTTAACTTTGTAATACACTTAATTGCTTACTGCCTAAAACTTCCTATCAGGAACATTTATGCAAAGGGTTTACAGGGTTATAACTTCAATCATAGTCATAAGATACTGAAATGAAATGAGTCTGAGAAAATATCTTTTGCTAAAATCTTTTATGAACTCTCTCCAGAAGAATAAATTAGTAACACCTTCAATTTTTCATTGTATCACATTGTAATGCATTTGAAAAAGACAGAAACAAGTTGTTTTATCTAGAGCTCCTTAACTGCCATCAGGTAATTTTGAAAATGATAAAATATGACATTAATGTGATTCATGCATGTATTTTGTAAACTAATCAATTAAAAATAAAGCTGGGTAGTAGTTAAAATTCATGGTAATTAAAAACACTCATTAACACCGCACAGCTGAGGAAAGTAGATAAAAGTCTGAGGAACTGCTTACATTTCATTCAAGCCCCTGCTACTGAATGTTTTGTAAATAATTATTTGCTATCAACTTGCAGGATACATCCTAATGTGCTTAAATCTACTAAAATATTAATTTAGATTGTTTTCCTTAGTTTTCTTTGCTGTTAAATGTAAGAACAGCAGAGGTACTGGCTGTTAAGAAGGGCTGTATTTCAATGTCAAAAGAGAAATCTGAAATGGGTATTATTCCTAAGAAAACTGATAACATCAGATTCAAAAATCCAGAAACAATCTTGTTGCTGCACTACTTTAGCATAATAAAAACTGTCAGAGCAGCATCTGTTGTGTGTTAGAGCCTGAGTGGAGAGATTTTCCTGCTACCTCTGATTGATAGCAGAGATCCATCACTCAGTATAGAGGCTGAGCATGGCTAATGCATTTTACTGGTATCTTATTCCACCCTTAGCTGACAAGGGTTAAGACAAACACAGAGACTTAGGAACACTATACCCAGCTTGAAAATAAACTCTGTGGTTTTTACAAGTTCTTGTTCAGTTTTGGGGTTTTTTTTTGGTGTTCGCTTTGGCATTTTTTGTTTGGTTGGTTGTTTATTTTTGTTTCTTTAGTTTAGTTTAGTTTTTGTTCTTGCTTTTCCTAAGAGGCATGATTACTCAAGAAAAACAAAACTTGACATCAAATATTTTTGAATGGTGAATGTGAAAGGAGATTGTGCAAGGTGGAGGTAATAATCTGGAAGGAAAATGGACTAGAAGTACAAATAGCAGGAGGGTACAGAAAAACAAATAAAATTTATTTGGGAGAAAGAATTTCCCAAAACTAGCATAGGAAGAGCTAGATACCTATCCTTTTATGTATTTGTATAAATCTAGGTTCCTTTTTAAAAGAAGACTTGCTATACTCAAACATGCTATTTGGCAGGGAATAAGGAGGATTTGAGGTGTGAAGCAGCCTAGACTAAATCATCCAGCAGTCTATTACATTTCCAACCTCTATACCACTAAGAGATAACCTGTTATTTTGTTCTTTTTTGTCTCATCAGCATTGACAGAAGAGAATATGCTTGGCATCCAGTAATGCACTTCATGACAGAAGAAAATTAAGAACATTTAGTGGTAAGGGGACAACTTCCAATTATGCAGTTTCTTATTCACAGTGGATGATGGACTGGAAGTAATGCAAAACATGGGAAAAGACATGTTGCCTCTTGCATATTCCCAGGAAAGCAGAAGATCACTCTTTTGCTACTGGATTTAGGATGCAGAATGTATTGAGCTATTGTAAAATTTGTCCTGAGGTAGCAGAAATTATAATTCCTTGGATTTGATAGTTGCTATCTATCTGTATAGTAAATAGCTCCCTTGATATATTAGAAAGTAGAGTACAGCAAGACTTGTTCAATGTTTTGAATTACCAACAAAGCAGATTTGGACCGAGCTGAAAAATGTTCTTTGTTCTATTTTTCTTTTCAGTAAATCACAATTCAATACTTAATATAGCAACTCTATTTGATGTCAGCGGGTTTTGCCTTCTTTCATAAACCTGTAGTATGCAAATTTTTCTGGACATGCTAATTTGGTCTATGTAATAATTGTTCGTCTAGAAAAGAAAATGCGAAAAGAAAATCACGTTTGACAACTAACAGAGGCACTTGAGTACAACACTACCAACAAAGCAGAAGGCTAAGTTCAGCCATTCCCTAGTATGGAATGAGGTAGCTGAAGATATTGGAGCTGTTTTTATGCCAGGCCTGGACATGGACATTAATATCTGATACTACACGGATTATAATTTACAAGTTTTCCAATTGACCAAAAGATAATGAAGCTGTGCCTACTCCTGTTTCTTACAGATGTGGAGGGTCCTTACATTCAGGTAGTAAGAACATACACAGTTACAGGAAGGGTAAGATGCATTCAGGTATTCTTGACACTTACTTTGTTCTTATGTCAGTGGAATAAACTGTTTATCTTCTATCTGAAATACAAATGTGTATAGGCAGGAAACCCACTACTAAAAATTTATTTAACTGAATCTTTCCTCTGTCTTTCAAAGGGACATTAATGGTTTATAAGTAAAACAGATTTTAAAAAAGACTCTAACCTTGGTGACAATTCAAGCCAACAAGAAACTAATAAATGCTATTGCAAGTTGCTGACGTTAAAAAAAAAGCAATAAAAAACTCCAGCCACCTGAACACCCTATACTTATTTGACAAGAAGGACTCCATTTTTTAAAAAAAACAGCAGATAGCATTCTAGTTTTGTTCAACAAGGAACCTTAAGCTATTAAGAAATTTGTAGTTTTCAGGATGTACGTGTTCTCTTTTCCAGTTACCTGCATTTATTTTACGTAGTTTGACTATATCCACTGTCTTGTGGTATCCATCATATGCTATATATACCTTTTCTAAGAATGTATATATACATATATATATATCTCAATGCTATTGTAGGCACAAATTATTACTGATAAAAAAGAAAAAGAAGAAAGTGAAAAGCAGGAAGGGAAAGTTAAAAGGTGTTGCATACCAGGAGTTGACAGGAGATGTTGTTAGCAGGGTACCCAGGGGTAAGACTCCCATTTAAGGAATAGGTTTTGGTCCTTGTTGTTTTATGTACCCCAGTCACACCATCCAAGTTACCTCATCCAAGTTATGTCATTCTTGGTCCCCACCCCAGAATTATGTCCTCCCAGTCCTCCACCCCAGTTCCAGAATATTCCCTGCTCCTGTCTTCCCTATTGGTCTCTATTACCTGTCACTCCACCCCTGGACCCTGGTTGTATGTTAACCCTTAGCCATGCCTCTGCACTGCCCTGTGCCCTCTACCCATTGGTCCTCAGGCCTGATGCTCCCACCTCCCTTACAGAATAAAACCCTGGACCCAACTTTGTTCTCGGGTCTTTGTCCCTGGTCCCCTTCTGAGAGCAATAAACTCCCTAGGAAGACCATGCGAAGAGCCTCTCATGTTTGTTGTCAGCATTCAATGGTCATCTCAGTGTGTGAGCATCTGCTGTGCTGAGCTATCTGCTTTCCATGGAGACATAGCTTTCAGGAAGGCAATGGTTTTGGCAGCTCCTGCCACGCAGCCACCAAAAGTTATAGGACAGTTTTCTTAGTTGTTCAGTTAGAAATAACTTTAGAAGGCAAGGAAAGTACTAGCAACACTAAGGAGAAGACACTAAGCATTATATTCTTTTGAGGTTACAAAAAAAGTGAAGCTCTATTTGTACATAGAACTTTAGATAAATTGGTTATTTAAATGAAATGAAATTAACTTTTGTCTTAAAATATTATTTTAATTTAATTTAATTGTAGACCAGCTAGGATAAAGTTAGTATATCACTGGGGCATTATCTCTTTTGAGAGATGAGTTCTGTTGGCAGCTGCAGTATGATCAGTATTGGTGTGAGAGGACATTTCCAATATTCATATATTCTTCTACATATATTCATGTATACTTTCCATTTAGCATCAAAGCATCAGTTTGAATCATATTTTATCTATAGCTGTGGTCAGACTTGTTTTCCAATGATACCAAACTGAGTGGGTAAACAGATACTTCAGAAATGAGACGCTTCTGCAGGAAGATCTGGATAGGCTGGAAGAGTGAAATAACAAGTACCTTGTGAAGTTCCACAAGGACAAGTGTAAGGTCTTGTGACTGGGAACTCACAATCCAGGAGTGCAGCACAGGTTGGGATCCACCTCCCTGGGGAGTACCTCTGTGGAAGGGGGCTTGGGGGTCTTAGTGGACAAACTCAATATGAACAGTATGCTGCTGCAGCAAGGAAAGCCAGCAGGATGCTGGGCTGCATCAACAAGGATACTGGTAGCAGACTTAAAGAAGCCATAATCCTATCAGTGCTTTTCAGTCCACATCTGGTGCACTGCACTCAGTTTTCATCCCTGTTATACCAAAAAAATGTGGAAAGGCTGGAGAGAGTCCAGAGAAGAGCCATAAGGATGGTCAAAGGGCTGGGAAGCCTGACACATGAGGTGTCACACTATACTAGGAACAGTGAGGCAGTATGACACAGACTTTCTCGTGGGTTGTAAAAGAGGGCAAGTTTTTTTCCAGATCTTCTTTTATAGATAGATCTGAGAAGGTCCGAGAGGTAAAACTCTCATTGATCATTAAAGCAACACATCACCATCATTGGACAATTGGAACATCACCCCTTGACTGTTTCTTACAAGTAAATAACAAGGATCTAAACAACATCTGCAAAAGTTGTTGTCCTTCTCCAAGGACTGTTTGGATTCCTCCTTATGCTTTCTCAGGCCAGAGTGAGAAGCTTGTGTGACTTAATTTCACACAGGCTCCGTGCATTTAGCATCCACAATGAGGAACAGCTTAGAGAACTGGATTTATTCAGCCTTGAGAACAGAAGGCTCAGCGGACACTTTATCAGCATGCTTCTCTGTTTCAAAAAGAGGGCAAACTTCCTTTTGCTAGGAGATAAATGAAAGAGACAAGGGGTAATGGGTGCAAGTTACTCCTGGGGAGATTCCAATTGACTAGAAGAGGAAAATTTTTCACA
Source organism: Cyanistes caeruleus (assembly GCF_971803275.1). Classification (NCBI taxonomy): domain Eukaryota; kingdom Metazoa; phylum Chordata; class Aves; order Passeriformes; family Paridae; genus Cyanistes; species Cyanistes caeruleus. The sequence continues at coordinate 76,060,856 of NC_141703.1, forward strand.
ATAAGAACAATCAGCCATTGGAATAACCTCTAAAATGAGCTGGTGGCTTCTCCTTATGCTGGACACATTTAAGATCCATATGAACAGGTTTCTGGACCATCTTGTCTAGATCGTGCTTTTGCCAAGAAAGATTGAACCAGATGATCCTTGATGTCCCTTCCAACTGGGTATTTTATGATTCTATGACATATTTTGCTTTAAAGGTAATTGAGATAAGTGGCTCTTTACAGCAGTCTCTGCACACTGCCACTTCTTTGCAAGCACTGAGAGCTGTTGAAGACTGCTGCCTTTATGTGTATGTGCCATCCATGCCATTTCTGACAATACTTATTCACAAATCTAAAATTTTCTCTTGATCGTACGTGACAGGCCATGATGGGCTCTGACGACATCAAGCATTCACAGAGCTTTGCCAAGCAGGAAGAAAGCAATTTTCTTGACACATGAAAGCATTTTTTTTTTGCAGAGATTATTAAGATATCTGTATACTGTAAGAAAAGAAGAGTTAAGGTTCACAGATTTATTTAGTTTTCATCAGTATAAGCTGAAGTGAGGCATTAAATGCACGAAGATTAGTGCAGTTTCCTGTGTTTGTAAAAGTAAGAGCTGCCCACAGGCTCACTACATATGGAAAGTCCACTGTCAGTCAAAGGCATCAGGGTAGATAATGAACCATGCAAAAAATCCATCCGGACAAAAAAATAAGATGTAACTTGTACATTTACCCTGAGAAATGTGCTAGAGGGGCACAGGTATGAAACACTCTGAAACATTGTGTGGTGGCCTTTTTCTTAGCTGGCCAGAGGACAAACAAGAAGTTTTGGTCACACTATTTCCAGTGTAGGAGATAGAGAAAAAGATAGTTGGGCGAAAAAAAAAAAATCAGCTTGTATTCATAAGAAAAATTTGACTTGCAAGGCAATGCCAATGGTTTGCCAGCAATATACAAAACAGAAAGTGTAAGGATTATTGCCTCAGGAATGCTGATACTTAAAGTGCCCATTTTTTTTTTTTTAATAAGCTCATTTTTTAATAAGACATATATTAATTTATAACAGTTCAGGGTCTTCAAGCTACAGAAAGATATTATGATATTATATGAAGATAAATGACTGATCATATTTTGGTCTAATAAGTTACCAAATTGTAAATTTATTTAGTGCATTTGCTGTTCCTATTGCAGCTTTCAACAAAGATAAAATCAGTCAGGAACAATACCATCATATTAACTCACAAATTAAAGCAAATAACACAATCACTGACCTCTCTGAAAAAGGTTCTCATTTTTCTTAATATCCCACATAATTTTAAGACAAATAATTTTTAAGTATTCTCAAATAGTGGTTTTTTTTTTTTTTACTACAACAGTTAAAAAAATTTAAAGAGAACTTGACTTATAGTTCAGGGAAATTCTGCCATATATTCTAGTATAATGTTGCACTAGAAATACTTGAACCACTTGTAAGAAAATACCTTTTAGCTGAAAAGAAATAGTTGTAACACTTTTTTTTCTTAAATTAAATTAATGAAAAATATGAAGTTTGAATAGTTTTAGTTCAGCCCAAAATACCATAATGCCATGGTCTTTTTCAGCATATTTTGTCCAATGTTAATTAAAACTAACATTTTCTCTGCTTGAGCTCTAAGTTCTTGCTTGAACCTATGTGTAGAAACTAGCCAAATTCTGTAACCATAAACTCAAGACTAAACGTTCTTGTGATGATGACTCAGTTTAATCCATTGCACAATATGAAGCCACACATTTTTTTTTCCCCAAAACAATTGTTAATAATTTTGTTACTTGTTTAAAAAAATTATCATAAGTCCATCAAGGTACTATGACTGCCAGGTCTGATTCACTGTTTATTCAACTTTGATCAGGACTAGGGCTAGTGATCTTGCTGGGTCCCTTCTAACCTGACTGGTAGTCTGATGATATGACCAATTAAGCCTCTGCAGAATAAATTAGAAACATTGCTCTTATCCCACTAGTCAAGATGAGGAATCCAAAGAATTAAGTGTCTTAGGGTGATGGCAGTCCTTGTCAAAGTCATGCTTCAGTCCCTAAAGTTCATCTCTGTGTGTTCAGAGAGACAGTGACACACACGGGCAGTTTAGCAATGTTTTACAATAAAACTTAAAGAAATTAAGGCTTTCAGATGATTATCCAGAAGCCTTTATTTCCACTGAACTGAACTTTGGAATATTATATGTATTTAACAAAAGAAGTGATGTTAAAAGACTCTTCCAAGGTTAAATCAAAAAGCAAACAAAAGCCCTTGACCTGAAAATACTGAGACATGGAAACAGTGATTTGATGTCACTTATTTTCTGGAATTCTGTTCTCAAATTTAAGCTTAATTTCTGTGGCAGAATCCCTGGAAGTAGTAGAAAGGTACATCTCTTCCCCTCCCTTATGAGATTGTCAAGCAATCTCAGTGATTCTTGGCATGCAAAGCTTCTTTCTTACTGGCATAGATCATTTCATCAATATCTAATCCAATGTATACACCTTTTATTAAACTTTTTTTTTCAGTTTAAGAGCTGTTATGATCAGTATCAAATAAACCATAAAGGCAAGCAAAGGAGCATGGAATTGCCTGAAACAGGTAGTTATTCTGTACCCTCAGTGTATTGCTCATTCAAATACACAGGAAAAAAATAAGAAGAACTTGATGGTCTTTACTAAAACCAGTACATGCATGTCCTCTATTATAGCAGCAAGAAATATCAGATCATGATCAGATGCATAGCATATGTGTATACATATTTTATATGTATAGATATGATAAATAATGTAATTTGCACATTTTAATGCATGCATTTAAAATAAACATTTTATAATCCATAAATATATATAGCACAGTGTATACTGACAATATATATTTAATACGTTACCCATAAGAAATGACCCTGCATTTGCCCTAGAACATACAGAAAATATTCTTAGTGATTAATATACATTTATTTTGGGTATGTAATGCTGTAGTATGGGTGGATGAGGGTTTACTTATCTTCTAAAGTTTTCAATGTAAATTTTTATTTTTCCACCTATATTCCTGAATAGGCTTTTCTCTGTACTTAAAATTAGTCTCCTTAGAAGACAGTTTTGTGGCACTTTTAATTGGTTCTATATATTTTGGTCATTCTCCTGAATGTGGTTGACAGAGGTATCCTCAGTAATGGTTGAGGTCAGGGATCTTTGACAGACCTTATCCTCATTACTCCAAATGGGGATCACATCACTGGGTTTTCTACACTGAATATCAGAACTGTACAGCTCAACATCTTACAAATACTTCTATCCTATTCCAGTTAGAAAACTGAGGAAATTAAATGTATTGAGCCTGAAACTGGCAGGACATAAGAAGATTTTTGAAGATAATTGGAAAAGGGTATAATTTCTATCAAAATTTTCTCCTTTTGAAAAAAAATCCAATTAAAATCAAATATATTATAAGCTGAAAAATTTATTTTTCTTTAATAGCCAGCAGCCTATGATTCTTTGGTGATGAAATTGGCTCAGTTCCTAGAAGTAGTCTGAACCCTTAAATAAACATACCCATTTCAGTCTACAGATATTCAATCCCCACTTAACTAGAATGATAGTTGTGCAAATTGTAGCAAAACGTTATCTTGTGGTTATACTCATCTTTTTGAACCAATGGAAAAAAGGAAGTATAGATGAAAAGAATTTAAACAACAACATAATCAATTCCCTACTAGGGCAAGCGACCATATCTAAAGGAGAAGTTGAATATGAGTGAAGGCAGTGTAATAGATGGATTGGAGTCAGGAAATTTATAGTGGTGCCAAATCAAATACAGGTTGCAGGTGTCCAGAATTAATTAAAATAAATTGCAATAAATCAGGCATTAGCTATCTGTCATGAGTGAAGTAAAGCAGAAAAGGAAGTAAAAATAAATATATTTCTTTTATAGAAATGTTGAAAAATATCAGAAAATAAATGTTAGAAATAATTGTTTAAATTGGTTGGCAGAGTTTTTATTCTAAAATCAAAAGTCTGTGAAAGTCTCTTCTTTGCAAAGTGTGAAGCAAAGTGTGCTTCATTTTTTGAAAGTGATTTATACTAAATGACTTTGTGGAATCTGATGTTTATACTTTCTATGTTTAAGACTGGAGATAATGCAGCTTGCAGACATTAAAATAAACTGAGTTCTGTTTTGCACAGATAGAAGCTTCAGTGCAGGTGAATAAATATTGACTTATATTTGCAAGTACCTAGAAAAAGAAATTCTATGAACAAACATTTAAAAATCCTTAATGTTAGAAACTGTTTATATAAAGGCAATACTATGTAAATATGGATAAACATGTTACATGCTACTTTTGTTTGTCATTAAGAAAGTGTTAATATGTGAGAACATATCAAATAGTTCAAGGGTCAGAAAAATTACTGCCTGATAAAAATCCCCACAAAACCATAGAAATCAGATAATGAAAACAATAAGGTGTGTTTTCCTAAGTGTTTGAGAAAGGATTGGGCAAAATCAACTTCTATATTCACAGAGTTCCAAGGACAGTGAAATTGCAATGTACATGACAGAAGTCCTAGCAATGTTGTTTTTACTGTAATTGGAGACTTACTCAACAAAAAATAGTGAAATAGATCAGTTTCCAAAATAATTTGATGAAGAAGAGAGGAGGGGAATTCGTGGTGTTTGCAGGAGGAGAGAAAGAGAGAAGAGGACACTGGAGGCAATGAAAATAAGATGGCTTTATCTGCAACATGCACAATGCTCAGAAAAGCATTTCAAAACAGGGTGGAAACTTGATGTGTTTCTGAATTGCATGTAGGGATGACACAGGTCTGCAGACTCCCTCTTGCTTTTTTTCCTGCATGATACATTGGACATGCAGTGTCATGACAGAAGTGTCAAATTTAATTTCCTGTGTTCTCTTGAACAGAAAAAGGGGTGAAAATAAAGCCTTGTAAAACATCTACTGAAAGCAATTACTCATGAAGCTATTAGCAATGAACTGCTTTAGTGACCTGTACTGCAAATCAAGGCCCAGCTTTTCAAGCAACTTAATAAGACCATATACACTTGTAAAACAAGGGGATGACAGATGAAAATGTGAGAAATCTGTAAATGAGATGAGGAAGGGAAGAATAACAACAACATTAAAAAACACCAGTTAGCAGGCAGACTCACTGAAGTGATTTAGTGGAGACAGAAAATACTAGAAACCTTGTGACCAGGGACATGACTGGCTGATATAGTGGTTTGTGTATTGTAAAACACCTATGAGTTTCACTTGCTTCTAGGTTTCTAGTTTGAAAGAGGAAACATTATCTGACTCAATGCTGCACAGTCCAGGTTACAGACTCATTTTTCTCCTAGTTTGTTTCACACAGCTCCCATTCACACCCCATATGTTTCTCCGGGCATAATTTGGCATCAGATCTTGTCCACCAAATCAAAGTTTCTCATATATCACCATTAATGTGGAAAACGCTTCCCATGACCCTTTGCCTGCCTATAAATTACAAGCTATGAAGATTCCATGGTGATCAAATCAGTCAGTGGAAATTTCTTTAAATGCAGTTTTTCAAGCTGCTGCTTATAAATAAGGGGTATTTCTTTTTTTCTGCAGTAAAAATTAGACTATAGCTTACAATGATTTAGATATACCTTTTCTGAATTGTATATTTAACTAAGAAATGTATTTATATCCTTATATAAAAGCAGACATATCAACTCCTGTCTTATTCTATGAACAGTGTTTAGCATTTAAAGAGGATCTGATGACAGCTTTGGCATATATCAGAGAAAGTATTTCTATTGTTTTCATGTGTCATATTGACTATCAGTCTCACTAATACTATTATATGCAGTATTTGTGTCTCATGACTAGTAACGTGTCCTGGGACAAACTCACAGTTCCAAATTTCTACACAGAAAGCATGAGCTTTTCATCTTGACTTTTGGATTTTAAATAATAAATTGCATTTCTTCCACAAAGAAGGAAACACACTTACATAAACATCATTTGTTGTACCAACCTGCATCCTCATGTGGGAACTGCATGTGCTTGAGCAGTGTCTGGTACAATGGATGCAAAGACAATGTTGATAGCAAGAGTATTACTTACATGTTTTTTGAAAGCTGAATTGTTATATCTAAAAATAATTTCTTTGGAAGGAACAAATGCAATTTTATTTGTTCCTTTCCATTCAGTTTTCTGCCTCTGTTTGAATTATGAAATTGTTGATCCTAATTCAGTTGCTAGAAGATGAAGTGAAAGGACTATAAATAGTTCAGTCAGGTTATATTCAGTACTTTTTGGTTAAAAACTAATAAACTCGTGTACTGACAAGCAAGGTGTCTCTTTAACATTTGGGATCCTCTCATTTTACCTGAATTCAATTTTCACCTTATTTGTTCTTTGTCTCATAATTATTAATAATTTACATTCATTTAAATGTAAGATTTTTGTCTTTATACAGATCTGGGATAGAAATCCTCTGTGATAGTTCTAAAGGCTAAAAAGTATCGGCTTACATTATATTTAATGAGACATTTAAGTTTCTTCATCATGTTTTGGGTTCAGCCTATGAATCTTTCAAAGGGAAATTGATATATCCTACAAAATGAGAAAGGTGCCACCTTGCAGTGCTTTAACTGTTTCATGTTTTATCCATTTCTGATGCATTTTTCAGCTCACAGCCAGTTTACTGCTAAGAATGTGACAAGAGCAGCAGCTGGTAATTTGTCAAGACTCCTTGAGACTTCATTTAGTTGCTTCAGTAATTTTAATGCCTATCTAAAGTCCCTTGAGCAGAATCCCTCCTATTGATCAAAATTCTCCACTTGCTAAGTGCAAAATCTGCGTTAGCAGTACACGGATAATAGCGCTGCAGAGAAATCTACCGCAGAGATCCACGGAGTGCTGTTAAGAACCGGGGGCATCAATGCTCATTTTTTCAATCACCCTGCTATGAGAATGAAAGCAGCTGCAGAGAAATTTCTAAGCTTCCAGAATGTACATTAAAAGCATGGTAGGTGTTTCTTCTTTTCTAGCAAGGTTTCAACATCATACTAAAGAGCGTTCAGCCACAATCTACAATAAGATGTTCCTGTCCTCAATATTTAAGGAGAAAGGAAAATGCTTTTGAAGTCTGGAATTAAGAGTTTTAAAGCTGAGTGCATTTTCCTGCACTTTGTGTTCACTGAAGAACCACTTCTTTTGTTGGCAGAGCTGTTCATGATCAATCTCTACAGTTTTTACCTTTTGCTCATTTTTTTGCTTGAAGTGTGTATTGTGGAAATACCAAGGTAAACCTTGATGTTTCCAATATTACAAGTGAAATGCTTCAGTTGTTTCTGTAATTAAACTGCTAATTTTATAATAAAAAAAGGATCAGCTTGTTCAGTATATGACAGCCATATTGTAATTTCCTTTTTCACAAGCTTTTAAGGCACAATTATAGGATTTTTATACTTGCCTCTACATTAGGAAGGTATTTGCCTGATTTTCTTCTGGATTCCAGGTGGAAGCTAAGCAGTATTTTTACATAATTGTTTGTGTTTAGAGTACCCCTCCCTTCAAATCCTTCTCCAGTCCTTCTCTTAAACTTCCAAGCACAGATGGGGCTAATGGGGCAGTGTCTGCCTGCAGCCTCCTCACTGGAACCTTTGTTACTCTGCTCACACATTGTTCAGGTTAATACTGCTGAGAAGCCCAAAATAGAGAGAAACTTGACTGTGAATGCTATGTTCTGATAATAGTTAGGTTCTGAAAATATTAGACAATATTTAAAATTAATCAAATCCTTGGAGCTGATTTCTTTTAGTTTGATCAGTTAAGGAAGTCTGTAAATCTGAAAGGATTGCAGGAAGTCTCAGATTTGGGTATATGTCTTTGAAATATTAGCATACAAGGAGATGCCTCCTAAAATCACATCACAATTGCAGACTATGGCATGGACTGAATAACAAATACTAAACATGGTTAATGCAGGTATTCCTGTACATGATGGAAAATTGACTCTTTTTCCTACATTATTCCTGAACATTGGATCTGAGAAAAAAGGTAGGAGCTCAATGACTTGATTACAGATGAAACCTTGGGAAGTTATTCACTGGACAAAGGATCGGAACGTAAAGTTATTTTTACTAAGTTAAAGATACAAAAATTGTAACGAATTTGTTTCTCAAGTAAAAGTAAAAAAGTGTTTCTGGGAAAGGGTTCCAGAACTAAACTAGGCAAGTAAACAGCTTGAAAATTATTACAGAGATTGGAAAAGAGGCTATGACGTAGGGATAGTAATATACAGAAAGGTAAACTACACTTTGTTGCACACTGAAAAGGTTGCTCTAAATCAGGAGTTAAAGCAGGGAGAAAAAACAGCTGTTTGGATAATTTGAAAGGAAACATGACTAAAGTAAACAAGTACTAAACTACAGTACTTTCTCACTTTGTGTTCTCAAAGTAATGATGAACAGAATAAATAAAAGTATAAAAATACATGTTTTTGTGAATAACCACTGGAGATAATACCCCAAATTATCCTGTGGCAAATTATCCTCAGTTGACTTCATAACACTGAGAGATTTTTGCCATATTTACAACTAAGGGGCATGTCCCTGCTCTGAGGAGAAACAAGTTGTCTGTGGGAAGAAATGCAACTCAAGACCGGTCATCTGAAAATGAATTCAAGTGATGTGTCAAGGTGTACAGAAACACCTTTTTTTTATTTACATGACTAAGAAGCTGAAAATAGGACTTCTCTGCAGTAACCTGGAGAGAAACTACCAGCAAAGTAGAGCCACCTATTGCTAGGCCATTTCTGCAATCCATTTTCAGGCCAGATGGACGACAGGGCAAAAAATATGGTGCCACAAGTTCAGTACTTATTAATGTAGGCAATATGCTTTTTATCTGTTCACAAACCTCGGTGAATGTCACTAAAGGAAATGCCATGTAACAGTCATTAAAAAAAAAAAATTCTCGTGTGTGAATTTAGCCCCAATGATTTGGTAGAAGTCTTTTTTAATTTTTTATGTCTTATTTCCTAAAATGATATGTCCTTTGTGGAAGAAAATGATCTATATTAAAAAAAAAAAACCCAACAAAAAAAAGCACATGCTTACAGAAATGAACACACAGGTAAGGAAAAATTAGTAGACAGATAGTGGTTAAATTAAAATTTATTAACTGTAGAGTTAAAAGCTAAAAAAATTGATGATATGATCTTCAAATGAATGGTGCTCCTGGTTTTATTGTCTGACCAGTGTATAGTCAGTTTTATTACATAATTCCCTACACTCTGGGGTCCTGTTGGAAGTGTCTGAATTATTTCGTTTCAATACCATGTTTTTACAGTGATAATTTTTTCATTAATATTAGGGCAAATTATATTCAGCCGAACAGGAAGTCCCTTGCTAAGGAATAAATGAATTTTAATAAATAAGAATCCATTTACTGCTGTGGTTGCAAGTATTTCCTTTTATAGGACTTTGTATTAGACACTAGGGATTCTCTTCAATATGAAATCTGGATTATACTTTATAGTATGCTTTTATCTCAGTGTCACATGAAAGTGCAGTCAAGCCATAGTGCAGAAGTCAAACATCAAGCAGGAATAATGTCTTAAAGGAAAAAGCACATGTGCTTAAATTCAATAGTCTGAATTGCATGAGTTTTTTAAGCTGACATTAGAGTTTAGAAACCATGGTGTATTAATGGAATATCAAAGAGGATGTAAGGTAATCAGTGGACAACAATGAACTATTGTGTGGGCCTTGATCCTGAAAAGGGGCACAGAATGAAAATGCCAAACAAAACACAACAACACAACTGCAATACACTGTGCCTTGCATGCAAAAGTGAGGAAGTGTTCAAAAACTGATTCAAGATAAATTCACTATGAAGAAGAATCTGGTGATAAAAACTTCAGTTGATGTATCTTTCTGAATGCTGAACTTAGCTCCTGTATTACTAGGAATTTTAAGCCCCCAGAAATCCTACTTTTCATCTGAAAGGTTCTCAGTACAGAGACAAAGGTACAGTTTATTCCTAATTGGCATTAAATTCTTAACAGTGAAAAACAGCACCTCTTGTCATAACTCGGGCAATGTTATCACAGGGGGGTCTTTTGCTTCCCTTCTTTTTTATCTAAAAAAAATGTAACAACTATTAGACTTCCTATTACAAGGCTGTCAGAGTAAAATTAGTGCATATTGTGCTCCAAGACAGAAAATTTTCAGAGCTTAGTGATGCATGAAATCAGAATAAGGAGAATAAGGAGAAATCCTAAAATAAGGAGATAGGTTGTCAGAGTTTATGTGAAGCTACAGAGATGTCAGCCATGAGGTCTGAACAGTTTAGCATAATTTCTCCTAATTCCACTTGCTAAGGTAAATTAAAGGTACATCAATGGTGATACTTTTAAAGTTTTTTAATTGGAAAATTTTCTTAAAATATAAGCAATTTCAGTTTCTGAGTTGAAGTGGATCCATATCTCAACCAGAACTGAGTCACTGAATATTATGGCATTTATGAAGAGAGAAATCCAGGCTGATACATGTGACTGATGCTGCAGTACAGGGTCTTCATGTCCTAGAATCATATTTGGCTCTTCCATCAGCCTGCTGTAGAGGAATCACTACCTTGCACAAACCTGCCTGGTGCAGATGCTTCAGGTGAACCATTTACCCTCCTGCTAACCCTCCCAAGCACTGAGCTATTACTCACAGTAAAATAAATCCTTTCTCCTCTGATTAAATAATTGCAAAATCTTAGTTTAGCTTGGATTTATAATATGGGGTAATTAGAAAAGTTGATATTATTTTTTAACTTATCTTTAAATTAAACTTAAGAAAACTTTATAAGTATGAGGTGAACTTAAAATGAAGTGACCAGGAAAGTGCTGAGAAAAAAATAAGTGGAAAAAATGTTCTCATCCCAGATGAGAAAATACAAATGGGCAATCAAAAAAGTTATCAATAGAGAAAACACAGTTCCCAAAGCCCATCAAATGGGAACTAGCTGTTACTGCTACAGTTCCCATCTACTTTTGAGAGCTTTTTCTTGCATTTACTGGTTCTTGGCTGTTGGTGAGGGTGGTCTTCCAGACTTTTGCTTCTCTTGGTTGTTTTCTGCTTAGGGACAGCTTGTGCTTTCTGTCTTCAGCTGCCTGCTGTCAAGAAGTGACCTGAACACCTCTTTGGCTGGTGCTTGAGAGGCTGTCAGGCTGAGAGCCGCTACCACAGACCCAGCAGTTGTTAGTGCAGCAGTGCATGTGGACTGTGGGACCTCAGAGAGGACAGAAAGGTGATTGACAGGCTGTTCTCAGAGACTCTGAAGAGACAAAAGCCCAGGCTATGTGAAACAAGAAATGAGGGTCACCTAGAAACCGCACTTGAAGGAACGGTAGATGGAAACTCTCAAGATGGGGAAGACTTGAAACGTGTGATTTCAGGCAACAGCAGTCTTCCTGAATCTTGGCCTGTAGGTCATTTACTCCTGTAGATCTGTAACTTCAGGAGAGGCAGAGTGCCCTGAAAGCAGCTGAGGAAGAGGAACACTCATCAGAGAAGGCATCAAAGCCAGCTGATCCTGGGCCAGACATTTGTGTAATGGGGCCTACTTTGTGTGGCTGTGTGGAATGAACAGGTTACACTCTATTTCAAAAGTCTGTACTCAGTGATATAAAATCCAGCTGGTGGCTGGTTACTGGCTGGCATTCCTTACAGTCCTGTAGAGGGACTGCTGCTGTTTGCAGGAGGTTAATGTCAGGTGCCGTAGCAAGGACTGCGTGCAGTAAGTACACAAATGATACCAAATGCAGAAGGTGATGGATTTGCTTTAGAGCATGATTGTTATTTGGATGGACTTCAGCCAGTGGAGAAATGTGCTGAGACAAACCTTGGTATTTTTATAAAGTTCTAAATCTGTAAAGAAGAGCTCTATGCATGACTAGATAAAAGCAGGTCTGCAGAGAAAGACTTAAGATCTTCGGTTGACACCAAGCTGAACATGAGTCAGCAATGAGCCCTTGCAGCAAAAAAAGTCAGCCTTTCAGCATTAGTAAAAGGCAGCTGGTAAGTTTGGAGAGGCAATTGTTTCCCTCTATTTGGCACTTTTTCTCTTGGGGTTGTATCTGACACACTGATTACATTGACATACTAGAGTCAGTCCAGAAGAAATACATAAGGATGTTCATGGGGTGAAAATGACAGATGAGTAGAGGCTAGGGAAAATTTGAAGTTTTTTCTTCAGCCTGGAGAAAAGAAGGTTAAGGATAGATATTTTTGGTTTTTATACATTTCTTCTGTGTGTATCTGTCTATTGGAGAGCATGGGGAAGACAGAGCTGGAATTGAAGATACAAAAAATAAGAGATAAGAGATACAAATTAGAATATGTGGCAACATATCAGGAAGCAAACATAATGTGAAAGTGTTCAAATACTTTAATAAGTCGACAAGACAGGTTGTAGAATCTCCATTCGTGGAGATACTCAAGACTGGCCTGGAAAAACTCGTAAGAAACATGATGCAGTTAGTCCTGTTTTGGATGGAGTGCTGGACTAGATGGACTAGACTCCAATCTTAATTATCCTTTAACAGCCATGCTTCCCAGGAGCAGTGCATTGTAACAGAACAATACAAAATAAAAAAGAAAATAAAGTTCAGTTAAAAAAAAAAAAAGTGTTTTTGTGGCTTTTATTTTGTTTGTTTTTTAAATAATGTTTTTACTAACTAGCTCCAAAACATTTTGCTTTGAATTGATGACTGTGAATGATTTAGACTTTGAATTGTTACTAAAGGATAATGAGATCCATTCAGAGCAAAGATGTGCCAGAGTCAGAGGAAGGAAGCTTTAAAAAATTGCTGACAATAAAAGAGTAAAGAATAAAAGTGTTTCAAAGTTGTGTAGTAATACATCAGAAAAATACAATTTGTCAATGAGTCCAAGAAATTTGTGGATGTTGTGCTGGTTTTGACTGGAACAGATATAATTTTCTTTATAATGGGTAGTATGGAGCTATGTTTTGGATTTGCTTTCCCTGTTAAACTATCTTTACCGCAATCCATCAGTTCTCTGGCTTTTACTCCTCTGATTCTCTCCCTGATCCTGATGGTGGTGGAGTGAGGTAGTGGCTGCATGGGGATACTGGCTGGGGTTAAGCAACGACAACGTTCATTTCTGTAGAAAGGAGGGATAAAAAATTATGAAAATAGGATGAGACTTCAGGTTTATTTGGGCTCTTTCTAATATGGATCCTATTTTTTTCTATTTTTAGTGTAAAGAGAGCTTTCTTGATTTTTCTTAGACAAAAAGAAGTACTGATTAATTTTTGGATAATGACAACTTTGCAGTCAAGCCACAGAAAACCTTTCAGTTCTAAACTAAAAACCATGTAGACTTAGTGTTCCATGGGAAGAAGGGCTTCTTAAAAAAAAAAGAAAAAAATTATCATTAGTATATGTCACTTGGCTTACAGTGATGAATGAACTACACCAGTGGATGTTCTTGGGGTTATGTAACTGCTGTACATATTGAAGAGTTGAAAAATTTTTGAAGATGAAAGTGAAAAGTGTATGAAATTGAAAAAATACAAGGGTAAAAATATGAGATTAATAAACAGTCATAGGCAAAAGTCTGAGAGATTCTTTTGAATAGTGATGTTCTTGTCAAAAGATAAGTAATATGTAGATCTGAGAACACTGAAAGAGGTTACTCCTACAAAAATAAAAGAAAAAGGGGCCATGGCAGATCCTTCTATACATGGTTTGAGAACTTTATGAAACTGGAAAGTTTATGGAAGCTACATCAAACACTTAGCAGCTTCAGAGTGTGCATGTTCTGATTCCAACATAGCAGGACTTCTATCAGGCCATATCACGTTTTTACACTGGTGCAATACCATATCATCACTTTTCAGATTATGTAATTAGGGGAATTAGTGCAATGTGACCTTAAGTCACACATACATATGAAAATAACAAACTTTTCTCTTACATCTTCCTGAGTTTTTATCTAAAAACTCCCATATCTAAAATGCTTTAAATATGCTTCAACTATTATGGCACAGTTAATTTAGTGACATTTTGGTAAAATTTAAACAATACATTTCCCACCTCTAGGCTTTATATGTCTGCTGTGAACACAGGAAGAGAGATAATAGTCAGTGAGCTGACATACAAAATCATGTTAGTGACTGTACAGAGATGACAGGCCAATGTGGCAGGAGAAAAAAAAAATCCTACTAGTATATTACATCCAGTGAAGTGCTACAGATATTAATGTTGGTGTTAATTTTACTAAATTTTTTAATAATTTGATTTAATTTACTAAATTTAATTAAATTTACTAAATATTTTTAATAATTTGATTTAAATGGCATATTAATTAACTTAGAAGCTCTTACTTGTTAAATTTGAAAACAAAAAATTGAAAAATATTTTTTTAAAAGGATTTGGAACAGGAAAGAGCAAGGTAGAAGAATGCTCATTGAAAGCCTTCACAAATATCAAATGCCTCAACCTCTTGCTTTGCTAGTATGTTTTTTTCTTTTTCAAGGCTAGTCTAATAAAAAGAAGCCTAAATATATATTTAAGCTTCCTGTGTTCATTACATTTCTGATTTTTTTCCCCTCTGACTTTCATTTATTTGCTGTAAGAACAGTAGCTGTATACAAGCATTGAAAAGAAAAATGAGAAATACAGGTATCTCAGATAAATATTTAGAAAATCTACTTACATGGAAGTCACTATTATCAGAGTAATGTGATTTTCACTGATACTGGTAATATGCCATTTTAAAATTTGTGTTACACACAACCACATAGTGTCTTTCCAGTGGCAAATGAATTTACAATTGAAAAGCAGTGATAGATCACTCATGTTGTTTTTCATCAATATTGTCAAATTCTTGCCTTCTTGCTATGATTTACTAGGGAGAAACACTACATTTAAAATTCTTTTAAAGTAACCTCTCGTCCAAATGAGAGCATGAGACTGATACTGTTAAAATACAAGAAATGTAACCTATTATTAGTAATTGTGTGATACTAATTTTCATAATACTAAAAGGAATACTTTGGCTTTCTTTATAGATAAAATGGCATAAAATATAGGGAAAAAAAATCTATTTTTCACAGTGAAGGAAATCTGAACCTTTACAACAGCAGGACTGAGGTTACACAGTAATTGAAAGTATGCAAAATGCAAACAGGACAGTATCCCTTATTCTGATCTAGAGTATATTTTTGCTAGGTAATACAGAGCTCCATTGCCATATATTGCTTAGAAATACACCACTGAGACTGCTGATTGGATAGTAAATTTATGGTCATATATAGATTGGAATGTGTTTATAAGGTTAGGCAGAGACCTGAAGATCATTGATCTTGAGATAGTCGTTATTTTCTATCTTGATTACGTGGATTAATTGTAGGATTGTTTTCTAGACTACTGTAATTAGTTTTTTTTATTATTATTATTTTTTTTAATCTAATGCCATTAGAAAGCCAGTTTCAACCATTTTTTTTTTTCTTCTAAATAATGAATCACTTGCTAAAGTTTTTGCACAAAATTTAGTTTTCTGCAAAATATATCTAACTTTATAAAAATATGCATAGACTTATTCTCCTTCTCTGGGACCAATTAGCATGTAAATACTGAGAGTCCGTTGATTTCTGAGACTGACAGACTGGAGAATGTCAGAACATAATGTGAGAGAAAATGCCAAAGGCATCAAATATTCCTCTTTAATATTGAAATTTAATAATAAATTTCACAATATACCTACAAAGATCACTAACTCTAGATGCAATAGATGATAATCCGTTGAAAAGCCACCCTAATTATTTTAGATTTATGACAGATAAGAAAGCATATTCCCTGTAAAACAGATTTTCCAGTGCAAAATGAATTCTGACAGCCCATGTGTAGAAGATCTTTGTAGCCTCCACACAGATCATGGATGCTGACTGATAGATTTAAAAAATATTAAGTATCACTTAAAATGCAATATGTGCTATAAATTAAAATATATAATTGAAGTACATGCTCATATTCTAGAGTGTGACAAAACTTTTCAATCCAAAGTATCTGGGTTCATGTTTCAGCCTTCCCACAATGCCTTGGGAATTTCTTTCACATTCTACTTCTTTCTATTTTAAAAATATACTTGGTTCCTAGAACCTTGAAACAGTTTATTGCTGTATGGTTACATGTCACTGAGCCATAGAAATTATCACTTATCTTGTGACCACTTCAGTGGTAATGCCCAGAGATTCTGGCTAAGACTCCCATGTGCTCTACCACTTAAACAGTGAATATTTGTCCATCAGGAAAAAAAATAGGCGTATTCCCCCCATATAGTGAAGTCAGAAATCACAGGAACGTTTTCATCCATTCAATGATGTTAGCCTTTAAAACATGGTGGCAGGGTGCAGACAGGGTAGCAGGACTGGCTCTTGGCATGCTGAAATTCCTAAAATACTTAGGGACTACTGGGGGCAGCTACTTGAGGGAGCTAAAATCCAGCCAGGGACTAACTGCTGAACAGCTCAGCTAATTGCATCCCAGTGAAATCCCAGCTGGGATTACAAAACAGCTTTTAATTTCCTTGTGTGGGTAAATCATCTGTCCTAACTGGTGCAGAGCAAGTATAGGCAGAAAAATGAGAGCCTGTGTGTGTGCTGTCCTGGACACTGCTGTGAGCACCTGTCCCAGGACATGGCTCATCACTCCAGTCCTTCCTGGGCTACTCTGGCACAGGCATGACTGCATCTGTATGACCTGCTGAGAAGAGCAATGATCTAGCAAAAAAAATAAAAAATATATAAAAGATAATACAGTCAACAGAGATCAGATGAAATAAAGGGGTTATTTTTCACCCAAATTGGATTCCTGAATCTCTTCACTGTAAAGCAAGAGGCCTGAGATGAGGGATGGAAATTTTGGCAGTTTGTCGCTGAAACCACTCCTAACTGTGCACATTGATACAGAAAAGCAAGTCTCTTGCCTGAAGTCCACAAAACATGTAACATTTAATATTTCTGGACTGTTTCCTTAACCCCGTTCTCTGTAAGAAAACATGAGTGAAGATTGAGACTTGTTTAAGTGTGTGTCCAAATCTTTATGTTCTAAAAATTCACGTAATACGCTCAGTTAGTAGAACAATGCAACAGACTTCTGTCAAGGGATGATCTTGCCATTTGCTTTCACTATTTAGTCAAGGTTATCATTGTTTCCCTTTTCTACTTTATAACCAGCTCTCTAATTCCCATTATGAGCCTGCCACAGCTAAATTAGACCATGATTTATGCAAAAATTGAAAAGAAGTGACTTGCAGCACTCTCTCAGGAAGATGAGAGTTTCTGTCATGAAGCTCCTCTTTCTTAATGTCCTGAGTATTTTCTTTCTTCACTACTTTTCGATCATTAAATTTCCCCTTGGGAATCTATGGATGAGTTGGTAGCACAAATTTAATTGTTAAAATTCCTAAGATTTTTAGATGAAGTTTCTTTTAAGGGCAAATGATGATGAAAGTCAGAGTCTGAAGAGCCTTAAGCAAAGAAAAACCTTTAGGCCACTGATGATTTGTCATATTCTACCTGTGTGGTGAACAAACAGGCAGCCATTTATAACAACAGAGAAATGAATCACAGTTAAAATCAAAATTCATGAACTTTTTGCTCAAATGGTAATTAGTTGTCAGCAGATATTCAAGGCATAGACAGCAGATCAAATATCTTATGTTGTCAGCAACTTAAAATGGTTGAGCTTTTCAGCTTTTTCTTTTAATTAGGACTACGGAATATCTATGGGATACTTACAGTTCAGTAACTGACTCAAAAAAAGGGAAATGGAATTTCATGGAAATACTAAAGAGCAAGATCCTACAGGATGGGACTCACCTCATCAGGTATTAGTGTCTAGTCTGTAGGTACCTGCAGAGGTCCAAAGTACCCACATGTGCCTGATGGATATTAAAGAGAAATTATGTAAGATTTGCCAAAGCAGCTGGAGGGCAGTGGGGGTTATTGCAAGGAGCTGTGTATCCAATTTCACATAAATTCTGCTTGAACTGAAAATTGGTAAGATGTGGTGGAACACTTCTTCAAACTTCAAGCCAATGTATGAAGAAGAGAATGTATTTCTAAAATGTAGACTTTAATGCTCTGTTTCCTAAACATATACTTCTGATTTGAATCAAGACTTATTTCTTTAAAAAGAGTCAGTGAGTGCCTACACAGCTGTCTATGAAGTACTGTATTAAGGACAAATAATAGAAAATATTGTCCTGAATATTATTCCTGGGAAGAGATTCAGTTCAGAGAAGTCCTGTAGGATGTTGTAGAGAATCATCTACTTGGATACAAAAAGATACATTGTTTATCATTCTGTGGAAAATGTTATTTTTTAAACTAATTAAAACATACAAATAGTAATTTTCTTTGGATATTTAACTGGGGGCACAGAGTAAGATCATCAAATTGCTTAAAAATTTGCCCCTGTAGTTTGAATAACTCTAAAGATATTTCATTACTATGAGGAAATAAAGGGTGTTCGTTTCTTACAAAAAACTGGAATGGTAGTAGGCTGAGCTGTTTTGCTGTCTGTGTGGCTGATAGCACAAATACAAGAAAGCTTGTGCCAAGAACAAGTTGATCCTGATGCAATTCAGGGACCAATAGACAAATAAAAAATATGATTCAGAATAATTTTCCATCCATTTTACATATATACTTCTTTGTTGCCTTCACAGTACGTAGTTTGCAGTTCAAACAAATGATACAAACCACAGTCAGATGGAACTGAAATTCTCTTGGAAAGCTACCACCATGATTATGAGGAAACCATATAATATATACCTAAGCTACATGTTCATGGTCAAAAGCATAACAGAACATGTACAAACCAAAGCATTTTATAAAACTGAATACAAATTTTTCCTGCATACTCAATCTTTTTCTTGCAGTTGCTCTGAAACACCCTTCTTTTCCTTTGATTTTTTTTCCATCGTAATTAAGCTGAAAAGCTATTAAAATGGGAACTTAGGAAACATTGACAGGTCCTTAAATACAGTAGAGTGAAGAGAAAAACTGTAATAAGAACCTGTCAAAACTGAAAACGAAGGAGTTTGAGAGACCAGAAGACTACAAAAACATATCTATTTCTAAGGTTTTGAATGATGATATTTTTAGATTCAAGTGCTCTATGTATTTCCACTAATTACATAGCAAAGTGGAATAGAAGAAATATCTAGGCATACAGGACAGATGCTTTTGGAGTTCAAAGATTTCAGCATTGACTTGAAGGTAGGTAAAAAGCAATAGCATCAGATTTCTCTGTGTCTTTGTATAATATTCGTATTTGGAATTTAATGTAAAAGATCTGTAAAAGATCTCTTTCTTCTCTTTCTTTTCTCTGACTTCTTTTACAGCTGCTGAATGTTAGAGAAACATAATGGAAAGAAAGAAAAATAAAGCAAGCTTAGTTCAAGTCAAAATTTTAGCAGCCTCAATTCACTCCCTCATATATTGTTACACACAGCTTGAACACTTTGTCCCCTCCAGTGTCTTTATTCTAAGTTTAGTACCTATAGACGATGATTCTCACCTAATGAGCACTGTTTAGTGTTCTCCTGTTCCTCACAGGTCAATGTATTGCTTGCAATTTTGTACTCGTGTATCTATGAAGACAAAATTTTCTCCATAAATAATTCTCTGTATTTTTAATGTCCAGTAACTCCAGAAATATCCATACCTCCCTATTTTCAGTATCCACTTACTTTATTTGTAACATTAAGGGAATAACTGTCAGAGAACTTGTGATTGATGTCAAATGCTTTGCTGTTCAAAGTAAAGCCTCTACAGGTTTCTCTACAACTGCAAGTCAGTCCCAACCACCTCAGGAGAGGCACACAGTAAGTGAAGGATATGGCAAGCAGAAAATAACTTTGCAACATGGCAATACACACTGGGCAGGTTTTGTATGGGGAAGTGACATCTCCATTTTATGAGTTTTGGTGGCCAGGCAGATTTGGCACAGATCTGAATGAAGAATTTCATGTGTCATGGAAGACACATTGATATAAATTCATTATATGGCCATGATTATTACAGATCAGAGCCTCCAAGCTGTTGAATGCACTGATCAACTGATGCATCCACTCTGAAGGGATGGAGTAAACAGATGTAGTTAGATGCTTCTCTGTGACAGGGCAGAGGCAACAGGCACAAACTGAAACATGCAATTCCATGCAAACATTAATTCCATTTAAATATTAAAAGAGTTTTTTTGTTTGTTTGTTTGGATTTTTTTGTTTGGTTTTTGTTTTGTTTTGTTTTGTTTTGTTTTGTTTTACTGAAAGTGGTATTTAATAGGAGCAAATTTCTCAGATAGGCTGCAGTGCTTCTCTCCTTAGAGTTACTGAAAACCTGACTAGACATGGTCTTAAGCAATCTGTTCTAGCTGACACTGCTCTGATCCTGGGAGTGGACCAGGTGCTATCCAGAGCTCCATGCTACCCACTGCTGTTCTGTAATTTTTTTATATCGTTCAGAAAAAAAGGAGAAAGATTTTACCCACTTGCAAATCAATTAAATTACTACTGTGATTGTGTATTGCAAGAATAGGGATGTTGAAGTTTGTGTCCTGGCCAAACCCAGCCTATTGCTTTCAAAATATCTAAAACTCCCTCTGCTGCTTAACATACCACGTTTTCTCATCTTATATCCAGAACTCCTTCAAACAGAAGCAGAACACATGAAGCTAATTGCTCCATAGGAAAAGTGACTGATTTGAAGTGGCAGGTGGAATTTTGCTACCATTTATTTTCCCCACAGAAATGCTTAGTGTATTTAGGTCTTCAGCAAAAGTTAATTTGGGACATACGTGGATCAATATGTGCAATTACTCAGTGGCCACAGGGACACTGGCACTATTCTGTTCTTGGTGATCTATGGTGAATCTGACCTTCAGAGACTGTTAATGCTTTTCTGCACAGCTTGTTCTGTGAGGTGAAGGAGAAAACTTAGGCTGTGCCTCTGTGCCATATGGAAATTAAAAAAATCCATAAACATAGAACTACATTGCCAATGAATACATAGGTATTAGGTCATCACTATATTTTGATTTTTTTTTTTGATAAAATATTAATCTAAACAGAAATTACAGTGTAAAACAAACAATGATTAAAAATGCATTATAATTTGAGAAGCCTCAAAAGGAAAAGAACAAAAGCAAAATAAAGCAGCATATAATTGGGACTAGAATAGTCCTTCTCCCTCAGTTACCCATTTATGTTAAGCTGTGCTTTATTCCTCAGTGACATATTTCTTGGTTAAACTATGCTTTTAAAATTATTATTATTGTTATTTTTATTGCTTGGTAGTCTTAGTAAAGAAGAAAAAATAGAGACTAAAGAGAACATTTTCACTGTTAGAGTGCTTTCAAATTATTTTATTTTAACTATAATTAATGGATATGTAATGGAAATAATGAGCTAGAGTAAAAATTTAATATAAGTTTAATGAAGAGAATATTTTAGTTGCATGAGAAAACACAAAAACAGATGAAACAGGACTTATTAGACTTTTCAATACTTTTGACTCCTCAGGTGTATCTGTCTACATATCAGCTGTAGTCACCACTACAAGGCAATCTAGGTAAGAAAAGAGGGTGTCTTTAAGAAAGTGAAAAAAAAAGATTAAAGATCATGGAGTAATGGCTCACAAAAAGTTATGCATTTGTAAATCCTTATAAAATACCTGATACCTGAACACAGGAACTAAAAACATTTTAAAAAAAAATTTGTCCTGAATTATTCATTGCTTTTGTTAGTAGAACTCATGATTTTTTTGTTGCAACTGACCAAATTCTGGTCCATTCTAGTGTTCATTATAACATTTATGGTCTACAAAACATCACTTTTGTTGCTTTCTTTTAGTTTGATATGTAAGTTAAAAAATGCTTAATTATAAACAGGCTTCTTCACGGCTTTGTGATCTGAGTGGGTTGGGTCTTGGTCTTGTTTAGAAGCTGATGCTTAAGTACTAAGTGATGGTTTGATTACGTTTCAGGAAGTACCTGATTGAAATATTTCAGAAACTACACAAAAATATTTTTTTGTCACTGAACTCTTGCCCAAGGGCCTAATTCTTCCTATTTAGGTTCTAAAGTAAAGTTTCAACCAAACTGCTTACTAAAAATGAAAGCAAGAATTTTTTTTTTTCCAGACTTTGATTCCAATATAATCCCCTTTCCTATAAAAGCAAAACTAGTTATGAACTAAAATATTCCAAAGTTCTTTACAAATACTTATGGATGGAAATATGTTTCAAATCAATAACCAGTGCATACATTATCACAGCCTGCCATAAATGAGACACGATCATCTACCAGCCTATGAGACAACAGAATACAGAGACAAGTGGTTAGTAAAAATAGTTAAGAATTTTCATTATTGCAAGGCGATTAATGAAAATATGCAGCTTAAAAATGTTCTCTACCTATATCACTGACAGTGGTGTTGTGCTCAGCTGTATCCTAATTCCAAAATAGAAGTATAACAATTCCTTTCTTTTAACTGCTAGGTGAAATTGCTGATGAAATTAGCTTTGAGTGAATGTATTGACTCACTGAGATAATTATATTTGAAAGAGACTTGAATTTCATTCAAATGCTGATCATGAAATGTCTTGTATCAGTAAGTTTTACAGACTATGCCTTGATCTTTGGAAGTTCTAGTCTTCTGCATAGAAGATCTCCAATATCATATCATTTATTTAATTTCTTTAGCATCAGTTCCTGATCTTTATCTGTGCTTAGTAGAATGAATTATAAACACTACAGAACCTTTATTAAATAATTATCTTTCTATAGGAGTAATTTAATCAGATTTAATATATTTTGAGATTGTAAAACTCAGAGCCATGCTTTCTGTTGGAAAATAACTGACATACAATAACTGAAATAACTGAATATCTTAATATTTTTGGACCTATCTCATAGACTTGCCACTCATTTGAAACTCAACTGAAAAAGCCTGTTACAATATGCAGATGATTTCCAAGAGGAATCAAATTACCTGGAAGCTCAAAATGATAGGGGACCAAGCCTATCATAGCTATATTATGGATACGAAGGCCTTGAATTGGATAATTTGTTCAAAGGTAAAAGAGACCAAGAATGAATCTAATGAAGGCTTTCCATAGTTATGTTCCCAAGTGCATGGCTTTCCAATGAATCTGAAACATCTGAGGCTTTCAGACTGCATTAAATTCCAGGAGTTTGAGTCCAGGTCTGACTGCAGTGAGAGTTGTACCCAGTCACAAGTCCCACAGGAACAATCAACCTTCTCTTCAGTTACCTATGGAGATGTAACTAGAGGTTTTTCTGTCAACCAGCTTTTGATGAATAAAAAAAACCTAAGGGGCAACAGAGTTTCGAAGATATGGAATAGATGATAGCAGACCCACTGGACAAGTGTTTTTTTTTTTCTTTCTTGTAGAGGGGAAGGTCTCTTTATTATTGATGTTGCTAAAAGGGTCAAATTCCTTTGCTGGGCTCACAGACTTCACAAAACTTAAACACAACATGCACTTGATACACACACTTTAGAAGAGAAAAAAAACTGGCAGAAGAGAAGATAATGTATTCAATCCTTGTTCTACCCTTGCCCATCCTTATTTAACTGGCATGTTGCTCTTTTTTTGCTATTTTTAAAATTATTATTTTTTAATCTCTAAGGAATCAATATTCCATTCAAACTTATCAGATGACAGTTCCTAATTGTTTCCTTTTTTTTTTTTTTTTTAATTTTTATCAACAGACTATGAAGAAAATCCACTTTTAAAGCATACTGATAAGGTTATAATGTCAGCTTATTCCTTTTTAAATTGTTTAACAGAGTTCTTTCCTTCTCAGAGTGCCCAAAGCATGGAAACACACATACAATCTGCATTTACACTTCCTTTCACAAATCACAGTAGGCTTCCTCACCTTCTCTTCAAAGAGACTCTATTATTTTTGTTTAAAATGTACTGTATAGAGGCAGAACTGGATTCCCTTGAAACTGATATTCCTCTCACTCCCACCCCTCTATAAACAGTAGATGCGGGGAGACTACTGTGAATGACACAAGATAATCCTTGAACAGCTGACTAAAAAATTAAGTTGAATGCAACCCTCCTCTTTCAAACATCTGAAATAGTTCAACCAACTTTCCTTTATCCATGTTTCATCATTTCCTATTCCAGCCTCTGTCAAAACCAGCAAGTATCAAAAGCTACCAAATACAAAAAAGTGAAACTCCAGATCCATTTTTGTAAGATTTTTAACTTCAGAGTTAGGCTTTCTTTGGACAGATATGAAGTAATTACCAAAATACTTGGCTGGTCTTCGATTAAAATGTGATTTCAATGTGGCAAGAGTGAGTTTTGTGGAGATGAGAGGAAAAGGTCATGCAGTGAAAAGTATCAACTCTGCAGGTAGAGCACAGAGACATCAGTGTCAGAATATTTTATATTTTCTGCTCCTTAGTAATATGAATCTGTCATATTTTCAATACAAACGATACAACTTACTCCTGTTAGCAAAATGTTGTATATAATGCTGTTTTGCTCTCTCCCCTTCAACAAAAAAAATTCAATATGGTAAAAGAAGTTACCCATTTTTCCTTCTCAGAACAAAACAAATGTCATGAGGTGAAAATAACAAAATAGCTTTTGCAGTTAATGAGGAGAGATTCACTCTACTGCTTCCCTCAGTATTGCATAAATTCAACAAAAGGGGGTCTTGCTTTTATCTTTCTGATCAATACTACACAAGTCATTTTAAATGGTTCATTCACATACCACATTACCAGAAAAAGGAAAAGATTGCTCTTTGTACTTAAAGACCATGTGCAGAGTGGCAAAACTATTCTAGTGTACAGATAAGCTATCTTGTAAAGTGCAATTACATCTGGCATTTAACCTGCAGTGCTTAAACTACTTTTACCATACAAAGCTGGACAGAACTTATTTAATCAAGCATAATCAGTTAAACAGATGTGCTGCTGAGTACAGAAATTACCAGTATAATTAAATCCTATAATGGAATTATATTTTCCACCTCTGAATAATTTTAAAGCTATTCTTACATAGAGTTCCATTGTGATCAAGCTGTAAATCTGCCTTATTAAAATTATTTCAAATGAATAAGCACATTTTATATTTTATGTGTTCCTGAATACTTCAGCCTCTAAGCTTTTGATAGTCTCATACACCAAATTTGTAGTAACTCTATAAGATAATTGAAAGGTTTTTGAAATTAATAACAGAAAATAGAGACAAAACACCACAAAATAACAACAACTTTTCATGTCTTCGCATCTCTGAACAATTTTAAGATTTTTCATTTCAATATTGTGGAAACTGTAGAGTCACAGCTGTCAAACAGATCAGCTTGACAAAATAATTATGCCATACCCAGGCTAATGTTCAGCATGTCCTTATTCATATCATATCACAGAATCCAACATACAAACACAATATTTAGTTTACCAAACAGACTTCTGACCTCTTATTCTCCCTTAACACTTTGTCGCCTTTCTTCCAAGTGATAGTTGGCTTTGGAGAGGCTTGTGGCTTGCACTCAATGACAACTTCTTGGCCCTTGGTAACAATTATTGTTTTCCTCATTTGGTTGAGTGGGAAAGTGGGAGCTGAAGCTGTTATAAAAGAAAGTTAAAAAAGTAGAAAAGTTAACTCTACTGAGAACAATCAGAGCCTTCTGTTTCATCATGTTCTAGCAGAATATTAGAAAAATAGATTGGTTTTTGGAAATAGAATCTCCATTTATCTCTTTGAAATTATTATGTCAAAGTCAAAATTTTATAAAACATTTGAAATCAGCAACCAGGATTATATGGTAGATTTATAACTTAATCCAGCTACAGATTATTGAGAAATCTTTCACATCAGCAGATTAGAGTAAAACTACTTGTGAAATCAAACAGCTATAGAAAATAAATAATACAAATGTTTTAACTACACTTTTCCCATCCTTTCTTTATAAAAAACTTGTTAGGAATAAATAGTTCAAAATAAAATGAAGTTTTAATTCCACAGCTATCCAAGATGCACTCTCTAGAGTTAATGCATAAATATATTACTGTTAGAGAAATTATATTGCTTTCACTTATATTTGTCTGAATACTGGGAATTTTAATATGAGAACTTCTTAATAGAAGATATGTAATCATGTCTTGTTCTTAGTATTTAACTTGTTTAAGAAGTCCCGTTGTTTACAAACAAAAGCTAAGATAATAAATGCATAAAAAAAGACAATACTGTAATTTCACACCAAGAAAGGACATTAGTTCTCAAATAATCTCATTTGATTGTGTTTTTCTTGAACTACTTTTGCAAAGCCAAAGCTACCTATTTAAGCTACACCTTCAAGGATTTTACACTTCATTGCCTCAAATATATAGGAATTTCCTATGATTATTTTGGTTAATCATCATGCCAGAGATATTTATATGGACAATTTATTCTGTTCTTTTCCCTTTGGTAAGGCAGAAAATTAAACACAACTGCTTCTTTAATACAATATTTTGGTTAAAATTTAACAGGGTTACAATGTTACAAATGAGAAAATGAAAAGCCAATTTTACTGCAGCAATATACAGTTTCTGTTTCTAATATTGAAGAACATAAGTGTGTAACTACCTGGCATACTAGCTATACCTATTTTATAACAGATACAAAAAACAGAGCAAAAGAACGCTGTAGCCAATAGGTTTGTTGACTGAATCACAAATTACCAAAAAATAGTGATGAAAACAGAAAAAACACTGGCTTTGGATTTTAATAGGAAATATCTGAAATGTACTAGAAAGGTTATTTGCCAAAAGAGCCAAATGTTAGCTGAAATACAGTATATTTCTGCAATAATAGCTTTGTTACTCATTTGACTTGGAGTTTATAGGAATGATTCTCATGTGCAGGTCTAATCTCTGATATGACCATTAAATTACTTTGGTGGACACCTTTCTTCCTGCTACATCATACCCTAATAAACATGATACGAGTCTTACAAGTCTGTCTTACTTAATCCTCTGGAAGGGCACTTATCACTATTGTTCCATTGCATGTTGATTCAGTTCACTTTAAGGAAAATTAGAGTGTTGAAAAGTTCTTCAAGTTTTTCTTCATAAACTACCTGCTTCAGCTTTTGGATAATGACATTTTTGTCATATTTCCAGGTTACACTATGTAGTGTATTTGCTTTCCTGTGGAGGATATTCACACAAGTATGTAATTTATATTATTCAATCAGTTTTGGTTGCTTCATAAGAAGTTTTTTGAAACTAAGATCATGCATAATTGCCTTTGAATAATGACCAAAGTAGAAATAATAAATTAATTTTAACAGAGATTCAAATACATTTACTTCCTCTAAATTTCATCCCTTGCACATACATTTGAAAGAATAAAAATACTTTTCCATTTTTTGAATTGAAGTTGTCTTATATGAGAAATATTCACAAAATATTACTGAGTCAGTTATGTATGAATGAAAACTTTTGGCTAACAGAAGGCCCTACGCTCTCTGGGGCAGCAAAGGACTTGCCCACACATAAGTAACAAGAATAAAAAGAACAGACTTTTATCTGCTCTGCTGTTTGGACTGGCAGAAGCTGTTCCTTGTCACAACAGTCTAAGAAAGAAATTAATTCTCAAAAGGGGAAAAAGGAACAGCTTATTTTCCAATACTCACCTAAAACCTTCAGCTCAGCACTGGCATAAATTGTACCATACTTATTTTCTGCTAAGCACTGATACATTCCAGCATCCGAGACATTCACACTGTGGATCATCAGAACACCATTCATCATCTCAATCCTGCTCTGTAATGGAATTAAAAT
This sequence comes from Cyanistes caeruleus, assembly GCF_971803275.1. NCBI lineage: Eukaryota > Metazoa > Chordata > Aves > Passeriformes > Paridae > Cyanistes > Cyanistes caeruleus. The sequence goes on from NC_141703.1 coordinate 76,088,761, forward strand.
AAAAATTAAATATTATTCTAGAAAAGCAAAAAGACATTGGAAATTTGCTGTGCTATTAGCTTAAGGTGAAGAGACAAAAAGGAACCTAAAACAAAACTGAGCAACAAATTTCCTTGGGCTTACCTTTTTCTTGTTATACAAGAAATTACATGAATAAAAAGTAAAAAAAAAATATTTGATAGTAAATATTTTCACAGTAATTCATTATATTCAAAGCTTCATTTTTTTCTTGCTTGCTTGTTTGTTTGCTGTTACATAATTTTTAAAAGCACCTCATCCTGGGAACTTTAAGGAGGTGAGAAGTCATCATAGATATATCTGATGATCTTCAAATATATCAGAAATGTTTGGTCTCAGTCAGAGTGCTATTTTCATAAGAGCAGATATGAAAGTTTGCTTGCATAAGTAAGAATGAAAGGGTCCGATTGCTTTCATCATTAGTACAAATTTCTTATTTGAAAGGCTCGCTAGTAGAAAATAATTACCACAACTGGAAGAGAAGGGACATCAATAAATGTTTATGGAAGTGAATATGAATAATTTGAACTGCTATAAAACAGCTCTAAGTTTCATTATAACAGTTTTTGCAAGTTAAAATTGATAAGGCATAAATTGTTTGGGAACGCAGAGGAAACCATGATAAAAAATTTAGTTTGGTGTAAGCTCTCACCCATCTCAAAGTAAAATTTAATTTGAAATTTCAGAGCCTGGAGAAGCTAATGGTTTGGAAAATCAGAGAACCAAAAAGTAGAGATATTTAAATTGCTCCAATTTCAGCGCTAATGGCTCCATCTAAAAAGGCAGAAATGAATAGAGTAACCTTATTTTCAATGCCTCACAGCTTCAAAAGTAAACTGTTTTTATCTTTTCTTTCTGGTTGTTTGCATAATTGGTTGATGTTCACAGAGAGGTAGAAGGGACATTTGCTGAAAAGGAAGATATGACATCTTTTATATTCATAAATCCATTTTGTGAGTTCATTTGAAAATATAGACATTTTCTCTCAGAATCAAAGAGCTTTATTTTAATCTGGAAAAATAGATTTAATAAATTTTCAAAACTTTTCTTTATTCCAAATAATTTAAGACTATAAAATGGAAAGGTATTAGGCAAAAAAAAAAAACAACCACTTGGTATGGGATGATTCAATGAAAGAAACAGAAAAAAGTGAAATAAAAGACACATCATGCCATCAATGGTCTTTTAAAAGAAAAAGAGAATTTTATTTATGTCTAATTCTAAAATATAACAGGTGATTGTAGTAAAACACTTTTACATTCTAAGAGTGTTACATGAACCATTTTAATGTCATCACGATGAGTTCTGTAACTCGCGGAGAACAAACTGAGTTGAAAATGCGATGGTCATCATACTTTTTGCATTAACCAAACTGTCATTTCTGAAGAACTTTTCAGTGCTATCTTTAACTGATTTTTTCTGAATGAAAAGGGAAGCATCCAACAGACAGATGACTCCTTGTCTAGTGTACCTGTGGCCAGAGAGGAGCTCCATTTTTCAGCCAGCGATATGTGGGCCTTGGCTTTCCGGTGGCTTTGCATTCCCATCGGAGCTGATCTCCACTGTCTAATTGTGTGTCATTAAGTTTCTCCGCCCAGTGTGGGTAGGCTGCAAGAAAAAATTGCCATGTTAGAGTCAAAGATTATAAGGTGGTAAATCTCTAGCTGATGTGCAAAGACGTAACCAATTGCAGAGCTTAAATTAATGGCCTTTACAAACTTTAAAGGAATTGCTGCAATGGTACCAGGTAGTGAGCAGTAACATGAACAAGAATCGAACCCTGCCTGATTTATATTGTCTAATGGATTAAATTGCAATACTATATATTCTTGTATTCATTATTCCTGAATTTAAGACAAATGTTTGGTGGGCACAATAGAACATTAAATAATTTACAAGACCTAAGATATTTGAATTGTGGTAAGGAGGTGATTGTCACAGGCTGTGTTTCATGTCATTTTCTCAGTTTACAAGGAAATCATTATTTATTTAGCTAGGAAAGACTGGGAATTTGGTAAGGTATTTGCACATACTTTTGTTAAAGTGTCCTAAGTTTAATTCATATTTCAAGGGGGAAAATGCTTTTAACATTTTTAAGCACAGAACCCACGAGATTTCCAGCATTCATCAGAAACATAAATTATACAGTAAATCAATATTAAGTCTTTTTTTAAAGGAAGATAGTTGATAGCTGTATATGTGATCACTAGTACATACCTTTTATAAAATAATCCATCAAAAAACAACGAATATTTTTTTCAGAGAAGTAGAACTTTAATGTGTCAATCAATCAGATGGCTATTTGTAAGATCTTATGATTTGGAAAACATTATATGACTCAGTGAGAAACTGAGCATTGATGTGCAGAAATAAAAATATGTGCTTAAAAGCCAGATTTTGGGTTTTCACACTGTAGCCATATCACTTTGTATAAGACAGAGTGATAGATGATGATAATTAACTTAATGATATCAAATGTTGGTTTGGGATTTTTTTGTTTGTTTGTTTTTGTTGTTGTCTGCTGTTTTTCCAAATCATAAAGAATAAGTAGCTAAAAGACATTGCTAAAGGGATGTAAAATTCTGCATGGTATGAATAGAAGTCCAGATCTGTCATAACAAACTCTCTGTTTCAAATGTCAGATAATTGATAATGTACTTAAACATGGGGAATTGAGTTTAAAAATAAATCTTTGAATCTAGCTGGCATTTGACAGGTCATCCATCAAAGACGTGAGAAGATATGAAAAGGCATGACAGATGACTAACTGCTTCTAGCTTACATCTTGTGCATGGATGATAAAGAAAGTGAACGAGGTGTCTATCACTCCTAAGCAGGGAATAGTCTGCTTCAGAGTCCCAGACCAGACATTTGTCAGAAGCTGAAAATATATTAGAAGAAGAATCACTCATTTCCTTTTTGGTAGAGAAAAAGAGAGATTGACCCAGCCCGACTCCCAAACCCAAGACAAAAAACCTCTGCTTTCTTATTCTTCCTTATTCTTCTTCCTTATTGCATTCAAGGCAACACAAAAAATTGTCTACATGTGCTCTGTTGTGTTGAATTTCTACTTTCTAAAGTTATAACAAAGGATTCTATAAAAATATGCAGAAAGAAACAGGTTTTGGGAGTCCCTGCTTATTTGTTGTCTGTTGTCCTAAAAATATAATTCAAGTGCACTGTATAGTTGCTGTTCTCATTTTGAGTGTTTCAATATGCACAAAGGAAGCATGCTGAGAAGAAATTGTTTCCTTTGAAAATAACTACATTAATATGATTCTGGAAGATGAGACAGTTAAATGTGTCTCAAAAAAGTCATAAAAGACAGCCAGTGGTACCATAAAATCATGCAGTTTCAAAGAGGAGCTAAACTGTTCCTACTTAGATTTACTTAATTTCATTATTTTGCTTTTCTGTAAATTGCACTATTTGACACAAAACATATATAGTCTCACATTTCTGTGTTGAATTTGAGCTCATCATGAGCCAGAGCATCCAGAAAAGTGTGTGCCCATTTTTACACTGAAACAAAGCTGCCCCAAGCCTGGCTGCAGACTTGTCCTCTTCAGAACTGCTGCTCCCTACCCTTTGTGGTTGTCTTGCTAGCACAGTTGTGGCACAGGTTTTCTCCTAAAACTACAAATTTGCAAATCACAGTGCTATGACCGATTGCTCAGAACAACCTTTTTCCATTAGTTGAGGTATTTCTACTCTAAATTTTCTCCTCATAGCCTAAATGGCCTTTGAAGTCACATTTTTCAAGCTGTTGAACTTGACATCAGTGAAGGCAAGATTCCCACCCCTTTGAGAATAAAGTAGCAAAGCAATAGGTAGATGTAGCTGGAATAGAGCTAAAAGCATGACTGAGAGAGAAATACTGTTCATCACTTTTTGGCTTCTATTTTTCTCTCTATGTACGCCTTACTTTATCACAGAGAATTCCCTCTCGGCTCGTTAGCAAGGGTCACTCCCCATAAAATCAAAACCCTTGTTCTAAAATCCTATCAGTACTTTTAAAGGTGTAGTATTTAACTGAATGTACAACCTCTGACTCAATGTACCATTTTTGGGTCTTTTAATAAAAGTATCTTAATGTAACCCTGATATATTAGTATGCAAAGAAAATGTCATTCCATAAATCCACTCTATTTGAATTAGAAAATTTAACCAGATTTCAAAAATAACAAGACCTTCATTCTCTTATAAATACAACATTATTCTTGGGAAAAAAATAGGTGTCTGCCTGTTTTTTAATCAGCCCAGTGAAAAGTTTTGAGATGACTATGAGAAGAGAAGGATGCATTTTAGTATTCAGTAGTCTTTATCAGTGTTGGGCAAGAGATCTGTACTGTGTTTCTGACATTTTTAAATCATCTTCCAATCCATGATTTATTTTATGCTGCATTTCTGCACCTGTTTATTCAAGGATATCAAAATGTTTCACAGACATAAATTGTCAATAAATCTGAAAGCTTACAGTCCAGTTTTTAAATCATCTATGCAAAATGAAATTAAGGTGCAGAAAATTTAGATTATTTCTCAAAATTTTAAGCAGCTTTTTTTCTGAGAGAAAATAAGAAAAAAAAATTTACATAGACAAATAACTTCAAATAATGTCCTAAAATGTGAATGAATACAGTTTGAGGTGAAAAAAAAATTATTTTCCTCTATATGAGATTAATTGGGAAGAGTGAAGTAGAAGAAGCATATTGAGAAAGATAAGTGAGAAAGTCAAGATAGGCAATTTAAAACTAATGTACAATTTTGACTACAAAATGTCTTCTCTTGCCAGTTTTACTGTGTGGGACTAACCTGTAGTGGCAGGAGTGGACTATTTTTTCCCATACAGTTTTTATGAGGAAGTAATTAAAGCAGATTTGAAAATCAGCATGGTCAGTTACAGTGAATTACAGAATATTCCTGCTGTCAGATGAGTGTTCCACTCTTGTGTTATGGCAAGCCTTCCCTCCAGCTGCCAGGAAGGCACTGCTGTGTGCAGGATGAGGGAACTGATACAGCCTAAAGAAAAACAGCCAAAAATGTGGTTTTATAATCACTTCACATCACCACCCCCTGCTGATCCTGGCAGAAGTGAGTAGGTAACATGGAAAGAAACCCAAAAAGTTTAGAGTGAGAGAGGAGCAGAAATTGCACATACCAGTGCTTACCATTGGGAAAATGCTGATAGTCAGGATTTCAGGAGAAACACAAAGGTTAGTGGCAAATTTATCCACTCACGTTTTAATTTTTGTGCTCTCTTCTATTAATCAACTTGAGCTTGAATAAAATTTCACAGAAACTTACAGGATGAGCAGATCACTTGGGAGAAAATCACACCTCTCAAAATAGGTTGCAATGCATAAGAGGATGCCTGGCATTTTAAAAATTATGTTTTTAATGCCTAAAGCTGAATTTCCACTAAGTGCTGAGACTACAATAATCTGAAGTTGTCAGCATCTGAAACACCACTTTCTGAACAACATCTGAATTGTCAGCTGCGTCAGGCAGTCATGGTGTATCTGGATTGCAGCAGCAGGTAAGAAGCGAAAAATCGCTAGTTTGTGATTAAATGTGACTAGACAGGCAGACTGGGTGTCCTGGGCTTTCTCCAAAATACTCTGTGGTGACCCAGATCAGATGCAACTGACAGGATGAAGGAGATTCAAACAGACAGCGAGTGAGTTCCTACAGAGATATGCAAATTGGGAGACCGCAGTATGACACAGCTGGTCCTACAGACTGCTCTGAAATTTTACAAGAAACCCCTACTACGGAATGATGGCCTACATCTCAATTTTTGAGCCAAAGTAATCATTGTCACCTGGAGGAATAAGATGTCAGTGAAAAGACAGTGAGCTTACAGGTAAATAATTCATGTTGACTGTTGTTATGAGCAAAAGGTACAGCAGAAAAGGCCGTTTCAGATAATGTCCCCAAATCCTGCAACATCAGCCATCAGCAAAGGAGGCTGAGAGTTTTGTGAAGTAACATTTGGCTAAATTTGGTGCAGAAGCCTTCTCACACAAACCCTCTTATGTCATTCCTTACACCTCTGGAAAAAGTAGCCAAGGTTTGCAGGCCAGTGAGACACTAATGCTGTCTCCCTAGGCACTGAAGGCTGAGAGTGGCTCCATGGGAAGTATTTTATTTGAGGCCAAGGAAAGGCACCTGTGGGGGCCTACTAAAGTCTGTGCTTCTTGTCCTGCTGTACTGGAGGTCACTGCTGGTATTGTCCATCTGAAACTCCTCTGTAACCTGGTCTGACCGTGCTGCCTGCTGATGCAGAGAGGTGAAAATTAATGTACTAATCTCACCTGTTAATAGAGGAATGAGACAACATGAAGGAAACTCTCTTCCTAAAGTGTTGAAGAAGATGTCCTAATACTATTGCATAACACACCAATGAGCTAAATTTGTGCTCTACCTCATAAAGGCAGATACTCTAAAAATATAATTTAGACAATGGTGAAGTATGAAAATTTCATATTTCTACCTAAGCAGAATAGGACAAAACTAACATTGTAAATATTTTCCGTGGATTTGAGTACCACCTTTATTTCTGCTCAAAGCAAAAGGCTAGTGAGAGATGAAGAGTTGTGTAGGACACTATATCATGTTTGCTGTCATGTTATGCCACAGATCTGCATGGTGCTCTTGAAGAAATAATTTCATTTTATGGCATCTTAGCTTCTCTTTTGAAGAGCACTTTCTGTATTCTTTTAACTCTGAAAGAGGGAAGCAGGGATAATTATAACACCTTTATATGCTGCTTTGGCATCTAGTAGTTTCATAGCTCTAGAAAACAGGTAGGAAGTGTATGAGCTGGGATACATCTTAAAACTCAAACTATATTTTCTGAATTTCTAACATTTTAAGAAACATTGTACAAAAAGACCAGCTGCTAAATTCCCCTGACCCCAGGTGACTTGCAGGAGCTGCTATACTTTCATGGAAGTAATTTATAGTAGGAATTTGAGAAATATCAGTGGGGTATTGTCATAGTAGGAGGCAAAGAGTAGGTGCTGGGCTTGGACTGCTGTTTTCAGCAAAAAATCTTATAAAACCTTCGCTGCAAGTGCAAGATGACAAATCTGAAATTGAATGCATGGACTGTCATCTTAACCATAACATAATTTTTCCAGCATAAACAACAAAAATTGAAGACAAAAACTTGTCCTGGACTCTAGGTGGATGAGAATGAAAAGAAAGAATCATGATCCAGAGATATGCTGATACTCACTAAAATCAACGGAGTTAAGAGAAAGACATTGGAAAGCCAGAGGAGACAGAAAAATTTAATACAGACCTGAAAATATTGACATGTGTGGAAAATAAAGTAAATACACTATGCTGGTCTATAGTTATTTGGGGAAAGTTTGTAACAAAGACAGAGAACTCTGTAGTTAGTAATGGAGAGAAGGCATTAGGAGCCATGGGCTGAAATCGAGAAAAGAAAAAGAAAATTGATTAAGAGGAGAAACTTCTTCTTAGATGTATCCATTAACTTGAGGATCTATCTAAACTGCAGCATTTGGAATTCCACTGGCTGGGATATTTGAAGACAGTAAGCAATTCAGTTTGAAAGATCTGCTGCATAACCTCCCACATTAGTCCTTTCCTGCTACATATTTAATGTTGTAGCATTCATAGAGAAAGCAGTGTGGCTTAAACTGATAAAAAGTAGTGGGACTCAAGCATACATGTGATATTTGCCAAACTTTGACTTGTAAGTATTCATGATATGTATTATGTAGGCTTTTGTTTCTAGACTTTAGAATACAGCAACAGTATAATAGAATTCATAGGGTTTGTTTAATACTTTTATTTTCAGTATTCCTTTTTTATTTTCAATGTTATGCATTACTCAGTATTACTTTTATGGTCAGTCAAAAAATTTCTTTTTGAGTCTTAGAAAATGTTGAACACTTTGTGAAAATCAGAACTTTTGGAAATTGTGCACGCCTAGACTGAGAATTTTCTGTAAAAAACAGATCCTTCTTCAGCTGTCATTCCAGTGCAATGAATTTGACAAAGCTCAGCACCTAAGCGTGGCACAGGTAAAATGTTAATAAAAGTGTAGTAATAATCCTAAAACATCTCCAGCATTGATTTCTGAGAGAAAATTCATGTTTAGGTTGCATGTCATTGCTTTATCCAAACTAAAAGAAATAGACTTTTAAAATTATAGCTATACTCTTCAATTCATAAAACCAAACCAAAAACCAAATCCCATATGAAATTGTATTTAAGTCAATTCTTCAAAGGAGTCAACATTATTTATGTTTCAGACTTTAATGCAATAGTAAGGAATAAAAATATATACCTTAATTCAAATCTATTGTTGGTATGTGGTATATACTCTATATATGATGGTATCTTGCTTCTACTGAGCCTTGGAATGTTTCATGTGTAGCCATAGCCTTAAGGGTGGATAAAGAATTTCAGGACAATACTGTGTGCAGTTACACTTACTGTATACTTGTAGCTGTCCTCTGAAGACATTTCTTCCACGAGAGTTTTCAGCCTTACATTCATACATCCCTGAGTCCTCTAGCTGCACATTAGGTATTTCAAGCACAGCTTGGGATTTTCTCAGGCGAGCTTTACTTGGATTATGACCATTAACTTTCCTCCAAGAGATTGTTGGAACAGGGCTGAAATATTTAGTAAAATTAATGTTAACAGTCTTCCACTATTGAGAATATAGATTCTGTTATCCGGTAGTTTAAACACTTAATAATCTAAGTAGCAATAAAACATAATCACAATTAAGGTTCATATAATGGTTGATATAGTTCACTTTCTATAGGGAATCCTTAATAAATTGATTGCTACATGGAATGTGTCTCTTTCATCCACAAGGGAGGCTGTTTTTATTGAGATCAAGTAAATCACTTAAAATCACTCCCTCCAGAATTTCATCAGCACTCTATGCTTTACTCCTGAATGCTGCCACTCAATAAATCAACAAAAATAACAACTTCAAAACCTGGATGTATTTAGCAAATTCCAAAACATCCCAATTTTTCTGCAATGAAACTGCAGTTGAGGTCAATCAGTGAAAGCATCTGTCTAGGTGCTAGCATGGGTAAATTTAAGTGGCCAAAGGTGTGGAGACATTTTTCTTGCAATATTCTTCAAGCTGCAAAACTGGTTGTGAGAGGAGACATATTAATGGCACTTCTGTTTCTGTCTCACAGCATTACACTCTTGCTTGTGGCAGCAGAAAGGTTTTTCACTGCAGCCTGCTGTCCCACAGAGGTCTGTGAGGACCCTGGGTCACTTACATTCATATTCAGGGAAAAAATGCAATAAATAGTTTTTGCACTCATAAAATGTTCTTTTTAGCTCAAAAACTCATCAGCCATTGTGCACTCATGGGCCTTATGGTACAGACATATATTTTTCAAAATATGGCAAGTATTTAAGAGGAAAAAAGAGCAAAAAAAACAACTGTTGATAAAAAAAAATTGATTGTGAGCTGAAAACTGGACTGCTTCAGGTACTCCACAAGCAACTTGGAGGACACTATAACAGAAAATGGAACTTTTTGAAAAACATATTTTTTATTTATTTCAAGATTAGAGATGAACACAGGACCTTGTGACAGTTTAGATGAGGAGAAACACTTCATAATAGTTCAAATTCATTTAGCTTAAACTCAAAACTGCTATGAATTGCTGTCATGATTTGCTGATTTTCACTTGCTGTAAATATATGAAGTTTCATTAAGAATATCACCTTTCTCTCAAAATTTCAGGGTATCTTGTCTAAGACACAAAAAATAAGTATATGACAATCAAGTTCTGGTTATACTTCAACCAGTTAGAATCAGGCTGTGAGTAACTGAAGTTGTACTCAAACCTGCTGACAATATGCTCCACATTCCAGTACTTTATAGAAATTAAGACAATTCCCAAACTTGTAATTGATTATCTGAAGATTTATCTAATTTTAACTCCTGAGTGCCACATATCACTGAATTTCATTGAGCCTTTTAACATCATTACCTTACAAAACCAACATATAGTCCCATATGGAATTCATTTTAATATACCGGAAAGGAAAAATAATTATTTCCCTTATCAGTTTGCTGCACTGATTAATTAACCTGACAAAATGAACTTTATTGTGTGTATGCATTCATCTCTGAGACATGGTCCCTGCAATATCTTGCTATTCTTGCAAAATGATGTTTTATCATTTTGTCCCCCACAGAAGAAGTATTGTATGGAACATTTTTTGTTTCTCCTTGCTAAATGAAACAGGCTGGTCTCTTTTCTTTCCAGCACTCCAATTATGTATATGTTTGTTTTTTTAATAGACATTTGTGGATCATGTGATGGGTGTGGATTATAACACCTCTTTTTTTTCCTCTCTATCACCACAGAAGCTTTGTAGCTTTCTCATTTTTAACTTTACTTTCTTGATGACTAATTTCAAATTTTGGTGTCCTGTGGGTTTGGTTTGAGGACTCTTCTGCAGCTTTTATGGTTCTAATTTATAAAGTTTATTTCCTTTTAAAAGTTATTTTGCATACTTTCCAGTTAGACTTCCATAACTGAAAGAATTACATTACATTCCTAAAGTATATGTTTATTTTGGGAAGGGGGGGAGATAAAAATAAGAGTAGCGTCTGAATTTTAAAATGCCTTTTCCATGGATGTGAGCTCCTAGTATTTCAAGAACATTTTAAATAGGAATACATAGATTACTTTTTCTATACTTGGTTGGTAGAGATTGATGTGATATTTTGAAGTATTTAATCTACTACTGTAATTTCAATTCCTCTCCACATGATTTCCCTTTACCATGCATCACTGTTCTGAGCAGTGCCTTCTAACCCACAAGTTCACATCATCATATATCTTGAAAACCTCTGCATACCTATGGAGACTAGAAAAAATACCTTTATTTTCTTATGCCTTCCTGTCTTGCAACTGTGTTAAATATCTTTAATTATTATAAGGTAATTATGAGAGTTAAGATGTTGAGGACTATAACAAAATTCTCTCTGTCAGATGCTTTCCAGGAATGCCTATCAACCATTGAAATCTACTTTTAGAATGTTCCATAAAAATCTGTTCAGAGTTTTATGGCACCAAATAATCACTTTTCCTTTAATTTGATTTTTAAAAGATAGTACTCATGAAATACAGCAGCCATGAGTATGGTGATTTAAAAATAGAAAGAGAATAGAAGCAAATGATGATGAGCTTGAAGCCAGTGTGCAGGAACAAGCCCAGGTCTGCAAGTCACCTCAACAAGTGCCCATGATTGTCCTAAAAATACCTGTTGCATATAGGAGTGTCATGTATTAATGTGGATGTGCTTTACCAGCACTATTAGCTTGTTCTTTATGGCACAGAGCAAGGACAGTGCCTGCTTGGCTGCACATCCAGCTCCACTGCATTTTCTTCACGCTTTAAATTATGGCATGTTAGAGCATCTCTAGCATCTAAAATAGTGCCATGTATAAAGATGATTCAGTTTCTATAATGGTTCATTATTTCCAGTGAATTATACTTCAGAGATTCTCTTTACTGGTTGATCAGAGACTAAACTCATGTCTCAGTCTTGACACTTAACTATTCTACAGCTAAATTTAGAGAACATAGCTGTCCAATACCCTAAGTTAGATGATGTAACTGACAGTTTTGGTGATTTAACTTTTTCCAAATTCTTAAATTTGAGTTAATTATGAAAGAAAGATTAAGGTGTAATTTAACAAGAACAGAAGAGCCACAAGAGGGAAAAATATTGGTTTGACAAGTAATGAGGAAAGTGGAAAAGCTGTTCCATAACCTTTTGGGTTTGCATTTAAGTTAGGTAATGGTTTTTACTCTTGATGAAATTGCAACAGTATAGGTAAATTTTAATACAAAAGAACTGAACATCTCTTACTATGTTGACCTCATTGCAAAACTCTGTATTATATTTCTGTCATCATAATATTGTAGATGCTATTTATATAGTGATATTGAAGAGGTATTGAGCCATCATGTCTGTTAAAAAATGATAGAAATAAGCTCTGTTTTTTTCCTCAGCCATCCAGTAACTATTTTTTCTAGTCTCTGCATCACACCTTAACTCAGCATGTGGCCAGGGGCATTCTGAAGTGGACATTCTTCTTCTAAAAAAAATTAAAGACATAGCAGATAAATTATCACCAGCCTGACTTGACCAAGGCTGTTGAGAAGAGAATCTGAAAGAACTTGAAAAGCAAAAGGCAGACATGATGTCTGCTGTTTTTTTGTAGCGGATAATACCTACAGAAGAATTCATGACTAAAGTAAGAGACAATGCTTTGAAGCAGAAAATTTCTTTGAAAAGATGACACATATTTGGTAGGTGTTCATACAGATCTTCAGGGCCACAGTACTGCAGTAGAACTGTCTTTGTTTGCCTTGTGTTAAAGCTATTTTATAACTGAATTTTGTGTCCTTTTTCTCTGCTCCGAGCTTTGTCCAGGAAGATTTTCTGTAGCTAGCACATTGATCTAGGATGTCCTGATTCTGCTGTACAGATACAACATATGTGTACAGATCCAGAAGATTTGGAAGACTAGTTACAGTGTCCAAAAATCCCATAAATCATGAAATACCATCAATGATGGTGCAAATGTGTGCACAAATCTAGCATGCCTGAAGAGTGCAGGATGGCTTTGAACCTGCTGATCAGACAGAGTTTGAAGACAATGAGTATGCTGATTTCCAGAAGTGCTGCATTTAAGGCTATTGTGTCATAGTACCGTATACATTTCTTTGTGGGAAATCCTGAAAAGAAACATAATAGTGATAATTCTGTTGACCTACTCTTGAGAAATGCTACAGTTTTCTTCCTTCTAATCCTCTCAGACTGTGAAAGAGAGAGAAAGTCTACACACATGCTTCTGGATATTAAGTTTGGAATGAAAAAAAAAAAAAAGCTCCTCCATCTTTAAATCTACAGCAAAGCTGTGCCAGTTACTGAAAACACTTTTTAGTAACATTTATAAATTTTCTTTGATAGTTCTGAGAGAGAAAGTGAAGGGATTGGTAATATTGCTTTTTCAAGAATGATGTTCTACTGACAGGGACTTGCAGTTCGGTAGGCTTTTTTCCCACTTTCATTATGCCATGTGATAAAAGCAATCAAATCTAAATTTTAGATTTAGAGTGAGGCAGAACGAAGCCTGGGAATGCTATGTGAGATTTACTAAAGAATCTTTATTACATTGCTATGAATGATTGCAATATTTGTAACAGTATTATAAAGTCTATTCAAGAACAAGTCCACTTAAAAGAAGAGAGAAATAAATCCAGCCTCAAAACCAAGAACAAAATCCAGTCTGGCTCTAGCATCTTATAATATAAATACTTATTTAGCATGAGTGAAAAATGAACTTGAAGTTGATGAAAGTCTTAGAAATATTTATTTGATATAAATAAGATGTACTATCAAAGGGAAAAAAATAGAAAGACAATCTTGGATCTATTTTTGTCATATAAACAAACTTAACTTGAAGATGTCATGCCTGTGTTTAAAGAGGTTGCTTCTTGTCATCAGAAGCTTATCTTGAGGGAAAGGCCATCCCTACTTATAACACTGACAAATGTTGTTCTGCATAGAGTGTTTATTTCCCTCTTTCAATTATTTTGTTATCAATAAAATTTAAAAGTGGCTTCCAAAGCTTCCGGGTATCTGATAGGATTAAAAATATTTTTCCAGTAGAGAGAATTGGTGTGAGGGGACATGGAGTAACATGATTTTTTGTCCTATGGAACTTAGAAACACATATTTCCATATCACTTTTTGTATCTATCATGCAGTTTCATTTTGGCCAAATAATTAAACCAGGTTAATACTTTGTGGCATGGTTTCTCTGTTTTAAAAAGAGAAAACAGACAATTCATGTCTCTGTGGCCTGTAGATGAAAAATAGAACATCATGCTAAACCCTGGTTTTGATGATAGAGGCAAATTACTCCCTGTGGACTTCTACACTGTGAATTAGCTTGAGGCTTGAAAATGTTAATTTACTAGCATGCCCTGTTCCCACAGTAATTCTGCTATATGTAGGAAAATGACTAAATATTTCAATCCAAGTTCCAACAATTAATTGGATGTATAGCATTGAGAATAATTTGCTTTATTTAATGCCAAGTTACCTTTAATATCAAAGGTGTTTCTTTGTGCCACCATTTATGTGGGAAGAGGAAAGGACTGTTTTGTATTCAAGGAAAAGTACAAGTATATATATATATATATATAAACAAGTGAAACATGCTCTATTCCCATGGTTATATCCACTAATACTCATCTGCTGCTTGCTGTTTTGACTGCTCACCCATGCCAATCCCCTGAGTTTCAGTGTACTGCAGTTAACAGAGATTAAGTTGGAGTATCACCAGCGCATTACCTCTGATACTCTAGCACACCACCAGGGCTGAAACAAGATGTGGATTCATGCTGAGAACAAGGAGACTTAGGTTAGAAAAGAATCAGATCCCAGAAGAGAAATCCTCATGAGACCTTTTTTGACACTAGATTATTGGGAAGGGGTCTGGTTACAGGAATATGTTGTCTGGTTTTCTTGACAGTTTGTAACAGGAGATGGCTCCTGCCAGGTCTGGAGGAAGAATGATGGAAGACCTGCTCAGAAACATTCAAGACCAATAGATAATGCTGGATTTGCCAAGATAAGTCAAGTAGAGGACAGAAGTCAAGGAGAAATATATGGAAGACTTGGTTGATGGTTTTAACTTGTGGTCTGAAGGTAAAAGCTGTATTTTACAGATTGGAAGATCAGGGAGGGTTAAAGTCAGTCCTCTGAAGTTAGGAAACAATGGTGCAGTTCTGGAATCTTCTATTTCCCTGTGTGTAGAGACCAGATGGATAGCTGAATGTGCTAGACAGAGAAGGGTGCAGCCTAGATCTGTGACTCATTATATGATTATTGTTTGTGAACTTCTTGTTCCTCCAAAAATCATGTATAATTATGTGGCAGATGAAGAAAATAATGAAATCAGGTACTGTGAAAGCTCTGACCAAAGATTCATTCCTGGGTACCTTTAACTTTCTTTTCTGAAATTACTCTCTTCATCATTACATTATTTGGCAGATATTGACCAGAACTCACTGAAACAGCCCTTTAAAATGTGGACTTGCAAAGACTATCTTTTTATACCTGCAAAAAGATTTGCAGTATCTAGAAACCTGCTTCATAGCTTCATTACCCTGCATCATTGGCTTAATGAGCCACACTAGCAAAAATAACTTCTTCAGTAACTTCATGCAATTCTCCAGTTACAGTCAAATGCTCTTCACCAGACCATAAAGACTTTTTTTATTTGGCCACTCTGATCTTTGCTTAGGTATTATACTCATCCAAATATTTGCCTTTATTTCTGCATATGGAAAAATATTTAGTAAGCTCTCTCTACATAGATTAATAGAATGGTTTGAATTGGAAGGAAACAAAGGTTATTGAGTCCCAGCCCCACTGCCATGGCTGGGACACCTTCCTCTGGACCAGGTTGCTCAGAGCCCCATCCAACCTCGCCTTAAACACTTCCAGGATAGTGTGTCCACAACAGGTATATAGTCTGCAAGGAAAATATTGATAGAGACATAAAATAATAGTATTTTTGATAAAAGTCTGAAGATTAATTAGGAAAGTCTGATAAAAGAAAACCAGGCCAGATAACAAAAAAATATTATATTTAATGGATTTAAAACTTTGAGATATTTATTAATTTGAATTGATTGAGAGTTCATTGTTTCAGAAGAACATTTTTGAACATTTCTTAGATTAAAAGTCACTAAATTTCATTAACATGTGTGACGTATATATGTAGCTTCACTTTCTTTTTATTTAATTTCATTTAGAAAGCAAGATTTTTAAATGGACTTTCATCTGAGTTATTGCAAACCATACTACTGATGGGATGATTGTTTAAACTGAACTATAAATCTCTTCCAAACAAAGTTAACAATAGAATTATTAAGGCAATACATTAAATATGGCAAAATGAACAACACGTCTGTCAAAACAGCCTTTTTGTAATTCAATAATAAAATAAATATGTTTAATTTATTCTTATCATTAACTAAGTATATTTCAAACCAAAAACATAGTTTTGACATTACCAAAATGAAATAACCTAGCATTTAAAAAGAATGTTGATAAATTGTGTGTATGTTGCTATTGTACGGAAATAGCATAAGCATGAAATATTCTCTTGAAAATACAGAAAAACAAGCAAATGGGTCATAAGAAAAATTGTCTGTCAGCACAGTTGTCTATTGATTTGTTTGATTCAAATATCTTTGTGTTGATCTATGTGGTTTAAAAATAACCATAGTATAAATAAAGGGATGCATAAAACTTATTTTTGCTTTCAGTAAAACAATCCTTTTGGCAGTTTATACAGCCCTTATTTTAAAAGCATAGATTGAAAACTCTGGTAATCTACAAGTACTGCAATAGCCCCATCTTGCAATTTATTTTAATGAGAAATAAAATATGATTACTCACTCAACATTGGCTTCTGGCACTATCATAATACAAACTCTATTTTATTTTCTGACTAGAGACAGAAAACTAATGAAATGTGACATTTACATGGAAAATAAAATAAAAGTCTAGTGTAATGCACAAACAAAAATGCACTAAGGAAAAGGCTGAAGTGTGAGGGTCAGGTAGGGTGTGTGCACTATATACAGTTTAAATTTAAAAATCTGTGCAAAAGAGTGAGAGTAGAATTATTTTAAATGGAAGCAAGAAGACAACTTAGAGTTATATGCCAGAGAGAATAATAAAGGCAAAGAAAGAAAGATGTTTCTGACACTTGCACTTTTCTGGCTTTCCTCTGAGGCCAAGGGTCTAGGCTCATTGAAGAGGGCATGAACTTACAGCTTTTCATGCCAACTTGGACAAACCAGTCCTGTATCTTTTCTGAAACTATGAAAACTTGTTCAGTTTGAGGCTTAAAAAAAAAAAAAAAAGTATCTTTCCATCTATACCTGCCTCTCAATCTCATATTTAAAATAATAGTGTTAAAATTACTTTTGACATAAGTATGCTCCAAAGTCAGGAAGTGTTAAAGGATGCCTGGATGGCTCTCACCGAAGTGCTTCATTAATGAATGTGTCATATTGTGGAGATGGAATTTAGAGTCCTTTTGCATGTCAGCAGCATTAATTTCATCTCTTTCTAATAGGGAGCTAAATGAGGGCAACAAAATCATTTCTTTGAATAAAGTACATGAAAAAAGAAATTGAAGAATGGACCACTTGCCTCTAGATGTTTTTGGAAGCAAAGTCAGTAACATTTGAGAAAAAATTAAAATGGCAACCTGCTGTCACAGAAGGTAGTGTCTGAAAAGTTGCCTTTTTGGAGCAGGAAAAGCCATGAATGCTGTAATTTGTAGAAAAGTGTCAGCTAGGAAAATTTTATCTTCATCACCAGAACTTTTCCGAAGAACAAGGTCATGATCTGTCTTCCTGATTTACATAAGAAATCTAAGGTCTGACACTGAAATGGACATAGAAAATCAGGATTATCTAGACTACAAACAGAAACCTCATTACCCATTAGCTCATTTATTAGTTTTTTTAAAAAAATTAACCTATCATTTAAATCACCTTAGAAGATAAAAGTCACGAGGGGTGAAAACTGTGTTACTCAAAATAAATCATCAATATACTGCACTTTAGAATTATTTTTGTTAATTTAGATGTTTTGAATTCTTCCATTCCGATTTTTTTCTTTTTCTTTTCAATTATTTGATTATCTTATCAACATTTTATATAAATAAAATTTTATTTTATATAAATAAAATTTATATATTTTTATATAAAAGCAATTCTGAAAATTGAAAAGAAGTATTTCTTTTATTGTGACAAGTTAAAAATAAATAGAAGATATTAATAGTTATTGCCAGTATTTTTTTAGTATGTTTTTAAAAAATATGATCCCCTGTTTTGTTAGGGAACAAAAAAAATTCAAGTATTTCTAATATAAATTACATAATTAAAGGGTGGCAGAAAACATATCTGTATGCTATATATAGGTACATATATGAAAGATAGATGTAATTAAAACATAAGTTATTGTGTAAATGTGGCCGTGAATATGTCTATAAAAGCAACCTCGGGCCAGAATATATATCCAGCACAAAAGGTCACTAATTGCAAAATACACACTCTGATATATATCTGCAGTAAATTTTACTGGGCTCCTCTGTTTTTCATGTCTTGTTAAACCTCAGCAGTAAATCATTGATTTATGCAGTGATTTCCTAGCCAATGACTGATGCTCATGATAAGAAGTGTTATCTAGTAGAAATTAGATAATCTTGAGATATTTCACTCCTGCATTACTTTGAATTTTTTAGCAACTACAAAGTCTATTTGTAAGTAGCATCAGCAACATAATGTTTTCACTTGTAACTGAACCAGCTGCATATTACTTGGGTCAGAATAAAATCCTTCTCCTAAAATTTTTCTCTGTCAAGCAATTAAGATATTTAACTTTAGTTTGAAGACAAAGGCTGCAGAGCTTCAACTTATTTAATTATTTCATAGTGACTGACAGTGCTAAATAAACACTATTAATAAATCATTAATTGGTAGCTAAGGATTAGGCTCTTCCTGGAATATTTGCCAAATGCCTACTTCAGGAAATCTCACTGGAATGTCTATCACTCTCACAATTACAGTGGAGAGAGCAGAGTGTTTCAGATATCCAAATTAAAGCATGAAAAAAACAGCAGCATATTGGTTTTGAGATGGTAATAACCCCAGTGTTATTTACAATAAGAATTCAAAATACCAAGTTTTAAAATACTAAATAAAAAAGGAACAGATTATTTGTTGATTTAGTTTAGCAAATGGGACCCATGGCAATGTAACAAGCAACAATCCCTACAGGGCATCAGGAATAAAAAATGGGGACAAAAAATGAAAATTATGAAAATGAGTAGTAAATTTGATGCTTTTCTACTTCTCACCTCAGCCTCCAGGTTTAAATGGTGCCTGAAATGTCATTCATGTAATTATTACCATATCAAGTTGAAAGCAATTTCAGCTCAGCTGATTTGATTGTGCATTAATGGCTGGGAAAAGAAGATAAGGAATGTGCATGGTAAAAATAGCTGCCCATTATAATAGCAGCAAATGGGGTCAATTAGCTTATTAGATAACCTTAAATTCCTTGATCATTCAGGTGGTTTTGATTATTTTGTTTATTAAAGATTAACATCAAATAAAAATGTGGGAATAACCTGTTTGAAATCTTTCCTGTCAGCTTCACTTTCCTTTTTGAATAGTGATGGAATCCTTTTGAGAGAGTTTACTAAATCTCACTGTGCTGAAGATGGAAGGTAACAGTAGGTCTGTTTCTTGCCCTTCAGTGATGGGTAGCAAAGGACAGTGTGTGTCATGTCTGCTTTTCACTGAAAGTTGACTTGTAATCTGCCAGCAACTGCAATTTAATTCCAGAAAAATGAGGAAAAAAAGAAGTAATGTTGGTTACTGCTTCAACCATAGCCAAGAGTCTAAAAGGGCCTTGTTGCCAGCTATTGACTTGGCAGCGTTTCTGACAGGAGAGAGCCAGGAGCCATCAGCCTCTACAGAAGAGCTCTTTACCTCATTAATTTCAACATCTCAGGGAATCTCCATTTATTCCTTTTCTGTCCTCTGTCATGTACCTCTTTCCTCACCTTTACTATATAAAACATAAGACTTGTTTTCTACCTTACAAAAGCTCTTGTCTCACATTTGTGAGTTAGTTTTTCTAAACTACTGCTTGCAATTATGTTGGGATGAATTTGCAAAAGCTGTTGTCACTAATGGCTGCCTCCATGCAGGCTATAGTCTCTTAGTTTTTTGGGTTTTTTTTTACTGGTTTGGCTATGTCCTGTTTTCTTCATCAACTTCACTGAAACTAAATAGATACAACTGAAAAACCTTGTCAGAATTTGTCTTTAATTATTTTTGTATAATTTATGTTGACCTGCGCAGTGAGAGCATCTTGGTATTGGTCAAACAAGAAAAACCAGCAAGAAGGGAGTAAGTTTCAGACATATATCATCCAGTCAGTAATTAGGAACTGTTGAGAGAAAAATCTGAACAGAAAAAAATCCCGTGACCCATGAAGATAAAAAGGACTATAAAAGATTTAAAAAGCCCTTTCAGGTGGTAGAGACAAGCTTTGAAAAGTTACTCTGGAAAACCAGACCTGCCGAACAAGCTGGAGGAATGATCAGGAGAACAGATTATTGTCTTAAAACTCCTAACTGCTTATGTTTTGCTCCTCCTTAGGTAAGTAAGAACAATTGGTATGTAAGAAATAGTATTTATCAGACAAACTCTTCTGTGAAGCTCCTCCAGAGGACTTACAAAGACAAATCATTCCCTTATTTTTTAACCAAGGCCATCCTGTAAGAAACTTGTACGTTTTTGATAAACTATGAATTATAAAAGGAAGCAGGATATATGACATTTAGCAGCATATCTTTGGAGACTAGGGGCAAGATGTCCAAAAGGAACATCATTATGAAAAGGAACTGAAAATAATTCAATAGAGTGAGATTTTTTTTTCAACACACCACACAGAATTTGATGAGGTATTTTGGAAAGAACCCTATCTGTTATAATTTTTTATATGTCTCAAGTGAAACATCACTGAAGTGACATAATTTTTAGCAGCATATATGTGAAGAAGAAAGAATCCCTTTGAATCACTAGAATTGATTCTTAGTTTTGCCTGGCTGTAAAATAACATTGCTAACCTTATTCTCGATATGGTACTAGTAACTTAAGTAACTAATTGTAACTACCACCACTGAAATGTGAAATGAAAATGGAAATGTTAGCAATTTCATCCTACATTCTGTAATCTCAATACTGTATAGAAGTAATTTTAGTTACAGTTTCTCACACTTTCCTCTCCCTGAACTCCTTTATCAGCAAACATCTAAAAGCTCCTTGACATGAATAGCAAACACCCATTCTGTACTAGTGGTATTAGGTCAGGTAGAAACTGTAGAGCAGACACTGCCACAAAGTGTGATAGGACATGATCAAGACATTGTGCTCTTAGCTTCATGTATAAATTATGAATATGGGGGAGAAAACTCTACTAATGTTTGTTTATTCTCCAAATATGACATTTTGACAGAACAAACTCTAATTTACTGTTTTATAGTTTCCCAGTGAATAAATGGGTGTGAGTCTGGTAAAAATTTCAATTAAACAAACCTTCCTTCTTTTTGTTTATGAGATTGGTACTTTTCATTTTGATGGAGACACTGTTAACTTGACTGAATTCCTGACCACAGAAATGGCTGGGCAGGGAGTTCATAATTAGCTACTTAGTTGGTTATTTTGAGAATGCAGTAATGACTGTCTGAAAAAATAAAACCCAGCAAAATAATGAAACCACAAATCAGGCATATCTCATCTTAATGATGTTAATTATGAAGGAATCTGTACTTACTTTCCAAGTGCAAAACACTCCATCCTAACAGTAGTTCCCCTTGCAGCTGTAACTGTGTAAGGAAAGTGGACTTCAATTTTTGGTTCATATTCCCCCATCACACCTGGAAAATAATGAATGTTTAAAATATGAAATATCATCAGTTTCCATTATCACAGAAAGACTCATGGCTTGATTTTTGAATCATCAGTAAAGATGGTAATCAGTGGAGATAACCTCTCTTGATCTGATATGCTGTGCTCAGGTCCAGTATATATATATCCTAAAATGCTCTTCAGTTTACCAGCAGCACAACATCTAACATAAAAAAAAGATGTATTTTTTTCAAACTTGGGTTAATATTCAAATTTTCAAAGATTAAAGTGGGCAATTAATAGAAGGCTGAGAATTTTCATAGACCAAGTCTTTATTTACCAGCACACTGACAATTATGTTGAATAAATCAACATATCATGCTGGGTTTGACTGAAAACTTTCAAAGCTCAGTGAAAAACCCTCAAATTATGTAGGAGAATTTGTGTGCACAGATACAAGAACAGATAGGTAGACATGCAAAATTCAGTTATGTCATTTTCAGTGAGACTTTTAATTTTGGAGAAAATTTATTTTCAGGACAACACTATAAGCACTATAAGATAATATTCTAGGAAATGGGGAAAAATTCAGGAATGGGAAAATGTAAAAATGGAAATCAATTAAGTTATCTCAGATTTGCTGTAGAGCGATTGACAGCTTTGGAGGACCACAAGATCTTAGGAAAAGAGAAATCAGTAGGGAAATGGAGGTATGTTTTATAAGGTGAGGTGATACATTTGTATTTGATGCCACTTGGACAAAATATCATGGAGAAAAATCAGCATTTTCAGAAAGGAGAAGAATATGACTCCAACAGCTGTTTTGGTTAGATAGAATTTGGGCTATGAGGGTAGGAAATACTCAGGTACAAAAGGCTTTATTTTACAAAGTAGAAACTGTTCAGATTTTTAGACAAGGAAAACTGAATAAAATTTGACTGGTTGAAAAAGTAGCAACAAGACAAGTCTAAATCTATGAAAATCAGTCAAGATTCTCCAGAAACATCTAAAGCAAATGGGAACAAGAGATGAAAAGGAAGGAGAGAAAAGAGATTTCTTATGCAAGAAAGAAAAGAAATGAGCGTAAGAAGAAACATGTAAGTAGAGGAGTATGAGTTTTACAGATGAGAGAATAAGAGCTGGCAGAGATAGATGGAAAACAACCCACAACCTACTAGAGCAAGAAACAATACATAAGACTGAAATTGTAAAGCACATATTCCTGGCCTTCAAATGTTTCTTATGGGGCTCAGGAGTTTCCAGTGGGGCTTTGCTCTCATTTTCCCACTGTCACTCAGGCTCCTGAAGCTGGGTTCTGGGGGGAAGTCTGAACATATATATGTTTGAATGTTTCGTCAGGGGCTTAAGTCCAATTAGAAAATCTAAACATGTCTCATAAGTGAATCAAATGATAGAAGCAGAAAGCATAAAATGCTTTTCTTTCAAACAATGCAATTTTATAAATAATGTGATTTTATAGGTAGCAGGTTTCTTTCTAAAAAACATAACCCTGCAAGTATTACATGTGCTAGCAATACTGACCCATTTCCTCAAAGACATTGCTAAAACAGTGTTTTGACATTGCTTTATGAACCTTTTTCTTTAATAGGAAAAAAAAAAATAACACGTGTGTAGTGTGTACAAAAATAAAGCCAGGGCATCAAAAAATGGTAGTCAATTAAAATTTTCCTTAGCCTAGACTAAAGTGACTACTAGTATAATACGTCATGAGAATTTATTCCCACTGGCCTGTAATACATCACACAATAAATTTATAATTTAGTTACACTCCTTGTGACTTCGTTTACTGTTTTCAGAATTTTTTTTGTGATTATGAATGCTAGTTCCTGATTTATCTCAGTTAACCAATTAAATGGTTTTTTACAGGATATCTATCATATCTCCTTTTAAATGAGTCTTTAACAGACTGAAAAATCCCAGACCATTAATTCTTCCTTAAAAAGAATCTTTAATAAACATTCCTAGTGCCCATATGACATCTCTTCAAATTCCATTCTATCATTTTGGGATGTGAAGATGAGAACTGTACAGCAATAATGAAGATGTAGATCTTTCTATCACACTATTTTCTTCCTTGGAATTTTTTTGTTTGTTCTACAAAATTCAGTTCTATTTGCTATTTTGTACTTGAGCTGATGTTCATACACCATGGCACTCCAATCTCTTTACTGATAATATCTAATAAAGGTATTATATTTTTAGGTTTAAGTATTATATAAAATTGTTGGTGGTGACATTATTTATTGCCTATCTGCTCTATTTCTATTATCACAATATCCTTTTTCAGTTCTTCAGGGTTAGTTATAACTTTAAAAATTCTGAATAATGCTACATCAACAGTCTTCTCTACTTCTCAGTTTATTTTGTTTCCAGATAGTTTATGTGTTGAGTAGTAAAGTCCCAGAAAAGCCTTCACTGACAATATCACAGTTCTCCAATAGGTAAATTTCATAAAATAGGTGGGCTTTTTCTGAGATTTTTAATTGAAAATGGGGCTGTACTTCAGCCCCTGTAAGAATTTAGTTTCTTCAACAGCCTTTGATGTGTGACCCCCTAAAGAACAATGTGAAATGAAAGCAGCTTGGCCATTTCTGTTTGTATTCTCAGACTCTTTAGGAAAGCTGTATACAGACTGAAGCATGACTTTTCTGGTTTAAAGCTGTGTTGTTGGTATATGACTGTGTGGTAAAACTACTGTATGATAATGTGCTAAATACAATCCTAATGATCATGCATTTTTATGTATTTTCTATCAGCACACTTGACACAGAAATCAGATGTAGTGGCTTGTCATTCCTCAGATGTTCTTAGGAGTCCCTTCTTTTGAAAAAATAACCCCACCATTTCTACCTACCCTCCTTCTAGTCCTAAGGCTAAGTGAAAGAAAATAGTACATCCCTACAGAAGCTGGGCCTTGGGGCTTTATTATTATTTGTAGTGTCAATATTTCTTCTAAGATTTCTTCTATTTAAATTTCAATTACAAGAACTCCAGTCCTGATAGGGGAATCTCCTATGTTCTCTTGTAGTGAATGCTGCTGAAAATAGTTCACTTGGGTTTTATGATGGAGCCTAAGATCCTTTCTAAATCTCTGACATCTGCTGACTGTTCACACTCACTGACAGTTTTTGTGCTTCAATGAAATTAAAATGGGGTGTATTTGTTTTTGGGTAAGGCTTTGTTCTGGAAAATTATTGTGTTGAGTTGTTGCATACTATTTCACATTTGCTTTTTTAGTCCTGAATAAAACCAGAATTTAAAATGGGATTAAATCATTCTTGTTTTTAAAATTATACAGTACATCTGTACCTATCTGAGGGACAATATTCAGATCTTACGCTTTTAACTCACATTAAGTCCCTTTGGTAAGTGTAATCTGTACACGTACTGAAGGCTCTTTGCATGTCATGCCACCATTTCATATTCTTAATGAAATGCTGATTGACTGATACTTTGTACCACATCCTGTTCTTCTGGGTTATTGCTACCCTAGCAAGCAACATGCCTGCAGCAACTGGCAGGAAATGTATAAAAATTACTGAGCAATTGCTTGGAGTCCCTATGAAAATTAGGAAACAAAAGTCTATTATTGCAGAGGGATATTTTTCATCCTTATTATTTATGATCTTTGAGACCATGAAGGCCATTACAATTGCATAGATATTAAGGGAATTGTTAAGGCCTTACCATCCCACATTACACTATAATTGCTCTGCTATGCCTGTGGTGTCTCTAGGCTCTTTAGCTCTCCAGCTTCTCTTTTGGTTTCTATGAGTCAGTGATGGGAAAACAACCATCACCTGCATTTTCATAAAGATTTTTGTTCATTTGTGTTAGAAGCTAAAAGGAACCTGAACTTTTAAGAAATATTGAGGTTTTGAGCTACATGCGCTGGAATCAATCTCTCTCAGGCTTATATACATGACTCTCTTCTAGAAGTTTGGCTAGGGTCATAAAAAATGCTCTCAGTCATTTTTATATACAGTTATCAAACATAAAATACAACAATAAATAAAATTGATCAGCAGAAAATAAAAACATAATATACGATTTTCAAATGGCTAATAAATCACAGAGCTCACATGGTTTAGGCACAACAGAGCAATGGGATGCCATTCCCAATGCTGCTGTTCTCTGCCTTCCCATGAAAACACATCCTTTCTGAAAATCCTTTACCTTTCAAGGCCTGACCCCCATCATTCACTATTTTTAGGCTAATTACTTAGTTTGCTACATTTCCTACTTCACAAGCTTTGTCTTTCACCTGAGTTCTGATCTGGGTATAAAAGCACTGAATTTGTGGTTGATATGAAGCCTATCTCTTCAAGATAAATGTAGTTTACCTTATCTTGAAATTTGGTCTGGGATTAGAAATGGGTTTAAAAGCCTAACTTTACTATTTAGTTAAAGTCAGTCTTATCCCTGGCCTTATTTCTGAAATATGTCATTCCACCCTAAATTTTCCAATGTTTGGGTCTCTGCCCTTTCAAGCGGGGTCTTCTTGGCTGGGGGAGATTTAAAAGCCAATAATCCTTTTGTTCTGTCTCTGATTACCAAAGATGACACTGATTTAAATGATTGAGCATATCCCAGGACAAAGCACAGTTTGATCTTAATACAATCAATGGCTTGTTAGTCACCTAGCCAGAAAGGGACCTCAATATATATAGAAGAGATCTCTATTTTTATAATATTTATTTCTATATTTTTTTACAATGATACAGTTATCCAAAGTAATTATTCACCAACCCAAATACAAAATAGTATTCAGAAAATCAAGTTTATTTTTAATAAGGGGTTTCCTTTAATAAGTTTTTCCTCCAACTTTACTGCAAATCTGTGACTTGAGTTCTACACTCTGCTACTCAGTGTTTTATGAACCCTAAGATATAATGCCTGCATTTCATTTTTCTATTAAAAAAAAAAAGAGATGACATAACAATGTGATAAATATTGATTTTGAGGCACTTACATATCACAGGAATAGATATAATAAAATTTCAAACCTTTACAGATATTACTGCAGCTAAAATTCTTTACATTATCCACTAAGGGCCATTTAATGGAAATGGAAGCTAGAATAAAGAAGCAAGATCAGTTTCTGATTTTCAGTCCTTTCAGCTAAGTACAAGGGAAAGAGCTACAGATGGGATATCAGACATTATTGATTTGCAAAGGACTGCCCTACCTCTTCATTTAGCCTGCCAATCCATGATTTATACAACCTCAGATGAAGATTATGGAAAAACTGAGACAGTATGACAGTATCTATACAGTAGATATAGATATATATCTAGATATATAATAGAAATATAGATATATAAATAGAAATATATAGATATATTTTTTGCCCCTTCCTTCATGGGGGCAAAAAATCTGACTGCTGAGAAATCATGACATGTCCTCTTTTTCAGCTGTGTACAGGCTAATGATTCTTTCATTAATCTTCCAGGTATTAACTATCCTCTTGCATCTCCCAAAACATGAAGGCTCCTTAACTCCTTTCAGCTAAAATGATTTGTGTTGCATACTTTTTCAGTAATAGCTCGTTAACCTCCTTTGGAGCCTAATTTTCAATGGAACAAGATACAGAGAGTACTTGAATAAGTGACTGATAAACGTGTAAGACAGTAGATAGAAAAGATTCTAAGATTCCTGCCTAAACATCAGCACAATGTTCAGGACAAAATGAAAGCCAAGTATTTCCTGTGCCCTGGAGAAAGATTAGGCATGGATTGATAGTTGCTATTATTTTGTTAACAAATGATAAAACCCTCCCAGCTCAGTGACTAAGAGTGTTCTAAAGTGTTCTTCTGAGATGTTTGCACAAAGAAGTCCCTGATCTTAATCAGACGGTGTAGGAATGTTAACATGGTTTTCTTACATTCTGGATAAGGATTGACAGAAGAATTTAATTGGGATTCTTACTAGTTTGTATCTTCGTCTCAGTTTCTGGTAAACCTCTTGAGGAGTGATAAACTGATCCTGCTGCATAAGAAGTTTTTAATAATTTTACAGGTCAAAAGCTGAGTGTCTTACCACATTGTAATGATGATCTGTTTGTGAATATGTACCTAAATCCAAGAGAATTTTGCCTAAGAAAAATTTCTTACAGAATGTTCATGCATAATTTCTTCTTCTATCTATAATCTGTGATGAAAACTAAGATGATCTAAGGTGTGGGTCCCTTTGTGGCAAATTAATATTTAGCAATGTCCCTGAAGACTTGCACCATTAAATGTCTCCAGACATTTGTTTGGGAGAACCATGAATACACACATTTACATTGACAGTAAATTGACAGCACAAGCTGAATTAATTCAAGTATAATGATGACACCTACCATTGTATCCGGTCTGCAGCAGAGATTTTAAATGCATTGGGAAGAATTTATTGACTCACCTGCTATTAATCTTATTCTAAATGGAAGGACCAGAACCTGCTGTAAGTCCCTAAAAATTTACTGTAGGAATGGTTGTTTTAAGATAACAGTCCACAGCATTCCTTCCACTTAGATGTCTCTCAGCCAGGTTTTGAGCTATAAATTTATCATTTGAGAAGCCCTGAAAATGCTCATGTGAAATTGCATTCTGCAGTGCACTGAACCAAGCACTGAACTGAACTAATACTAAAGTGCCAACATTGTTTTCGTATGTTAGAGAGCAAATCCTATTGCATATCACTGGATGGAAGGAGGTCTTTACTGGAATATATCCTCATATGAAAAAAAAAATTTGTAATTCAGTGTCTGGAAAAAATATTATAATGAATATAGCACAAGAAGGGAATAAACTATAGTTTACAACTAAAAGATAAGATGTTAATGTATTCCTAAGTATAGAGGGATAAATGTGAACGAAATGTCACATTTAGCAGAAAAAATGTGTTTAAACATAACTTTACTCTCACTACTATAAAATCCATATTTTACTCATAATTGATTTCACTAGTTCATCAGTTGAACTGAACTCTGAACTTTGTCTGGAAAGTCCTTTCTAGAAATAGTATTACTATCTTGATATATATTATTATTTATAACTATTAAATGTATTGTATCTATGTCATACATACAAATGAGCTTTCTGCTTGTTGTAAACATTGAAAACAACTAAAAGTACTTAATTTTCAATTGAAAACAGCTGTTTTAAGACTGAAATAAAGGGAACTGAGTCCAAATCCTAAAGACATAAAAGCAATGAGATAGTCTCTGAATAAGAAATGAAGGAAATATCAGTATATTATTTATTTCTTCAAATGAAAGGCCAAAATTTCTAGTGTACAGATTGGGCTGCAGACATTTCTCTTTACCTGTGTATGAAGATGTTGAACAGTGACTATGACCAAGTCTGCAGTCTTTTTCTATATAGAAAATTCTTTACCTTTCATCAGTTTCCCACATATTTGTAAAATGGCATCTAAGGTCTCCTTCTAAATCCAGCACATCTGGTACTGGATGAAACCAAACCTTCACCCTTTGGACATTCAGAGATGAGTGAGGACACCTGAGTGGCTTGTATACAACATTCCAACATCAAGATTTGTGCATATACAGTTGTCTCTAAACATGAAAACCTGAACATTTTCACTGACCAGGTATGTAGATAATTTTTCTGAGCAGCCATACAAACTGAGCAGTCAAAACTACTGTGATATCCAGAGAGAGTATTTCCCTTGTTTCTGATCAATTAGAACTCTACTGTATGAAATAGGGTTGCTCTAATATTCATTGCATCTAATTAACTGGAAAAAGCTTCCTAAATAAGCATTTTTTTCAACTGAGACTGCTCATATAACGATGTAAAACAAAGAACCGATTATTTCCTCAATATGAAAGACCAAACTAACACCCAAATTTCTCTGTCATCAGCAACAAGTATTGTTTTAGACCCAGTAGCAACAAATCATTCTGTTACCTACTTGCTGCTGTCTTTTAACTTCAAATAAAACTCTTGTTGTTAACAATCAAATTATTTTGCTACTCTGACAAGAACTCCAAACTGACAAGTAATTTTTATTTGAATATTGTGCCATACCATATGACTGCAAAGCAGTCACTGGTGAATTTGCATCTAAGATCCTGAGATGCTAAGATACACACCATTCAGAACCATTCTTTATAATCTGAAACCATTTACAGTGTAAAAGTTACTTTCATTATCAATTTACACAAATTTGAATTCAGTGACCAAGAATTAAAATATTACCAACATACTTCGGTCTGAAATCTAATTATGGTTCAATGCATCAACTTTCCTAATCCTGACTTGAATTTAGAGGAAAAATGTTTCCAAGTTCAGTTATTTTGGGCTTTGTATATTGTGTATGTGGATCAGTTAACCCTTTCTGCAAGTTTCAAAAATCATGAGGAGGAGTGAAAGAAGAAAACATAAGTGCAGAAGATGTGTAAGACTCTACATAGCTAGAATCTTGAGCTATTTTAGCTAATTTTAAAAAAGCAACCACTGCATTTTCAGCAAATAGTGTTTCCATAAACTAATGGGAAGACTTAGCAATTAAAAATCCTCTAGTGAGGTTACCTTAACAGAGCTCAAAAGTACACTGAACTCAACTCAAACTTTTGCAGGGGAAGAGTTCTTGTTCTACACTGAATCTTGGGACATAATCTTTTCCCAGCCTTTCCCTGTTTTCCTCCTGTAACAGCCCCATAGCCCTCTGGGTTCATCTGTTTTACATTGTCAGAAGACCACCCCAAGTTATTTTCTCTCTACTTTTTTAGATTAAATATTTTACAAATAATGCTTTTGAACTGTTGTGTGCTGTTTGAGAGTATTCATCAGCTATTCTTCAATCCCTATAAAACACTCTGTAAAATGTTTATTGTATAGGAGCTGTCTATAAAATTCTCTACCTACTTATAGATTTTCTTGCCTATAGGTAAGAACCATTGCTGATAACTGGAACAGACTTTCTAAATTATAAAAAACCAAAAAGGTACTATTTTTGGAATAAAAAAAACCTCAAACAAAACCAATAACCATCCCCCATCCTTTTATATGTATGTACTTCTTTAATTTATTTATTTATTTTTAATTAAAGTAAGGCTACCCTGACATTTCTTAATCCTGACTTTCATCTTACTATTTTGACAACACTGCAGGAGGACCTTGGCACAGGACCAGAACAAAGGAGACAAAAAGTTCAAAATACCTGTAATCCATGCAGGATGTACTTTCAGTAGAGTAAAGCAGAGATTGTGGGAAGACTTTTATTTTCAGTTTTCAGAGTGACCCATCATTAAATTACCTCACTACAGTTTTACAGGAGAAACATATTTCCTACCAGGTAATATTGTAAATATGCTGTCCAGGGACATTGCAATTTTATCAGGCTTCCCCTGGAGCAAACCTTGCATACATTCATGTCTCTGTCTGTGTTATCCATCTTTGTATACCACTAAAGGACAAACTTGATTTTTCCCAGACAGTTTGTCTCTGCTTGAAAAAAAAAAAAAAAAAAATCAAAGTAGGATTATTTCAGGTCTGATTCCTGCCCTGAAGTACAGAGTAAGAAGAGTTTCTACAGTTTCTGTACAATTTTTATGGACTTGCACAATTCAAATACAAAATGTTACTGCAAAAGAACCCACATGAAACAGGAAGTCTGTAAGGCTGGAAGCTCCAGAAAACAATTAAGTCACAGCTGGATATTTTGAACCCCTATTAAAATTCAGTTGTACTTCGTTGTCTTCCAGAATTCAGCTCCATATGAATAACCCCATTAGAGGACATAACCACTAATAAAAGTTGGAAAAAAAATATTTAAAAAACTCCAAAAAAAGAAAAGCAAGGAATGATAGGTCAAAACCATTAGTGTTCATATTTAAACATTATAAAAAATTATAACTATCAGTTAATTAATAACTGTCAGCATTCTTCAAGGATGGGTACAGCTAAGTCTTTGCACCTGTAAATTTTGTTCTATCTTTATTTATTATCTTATTACCTTACACTGGATATTTTTTGTTACTTGATTTCTATTATTTGGGAATTTTCTATGATTTATTCCAAATTTTTCTTCATGCTGGTGAAGAGATCTTTAGACAACCTAGTGATGTTCAAGCAACATATCCCAGGGTTTAACTTCAAAAAGCACATGCATATCATATTTCATTATGGAAAATTAGAAATGAACATCCTTAGTACCTCAATTACTATATGTTCTATCTTTATGTGAAACTGTAAATCACACTGAATTAATCAATAGAATGAGGACAAAAAAATTCCTTGACTGGTTCACAGACTATGAAGACGGAAAAAATCTGAAAGTATCAGAATATGTCTGGTCAGACATACCAATCTCTAGAAGTTAAACTAATTTGCTCAAATGAAACATAGTAGAAAATATCTTCACATGTCTGAAATTGTCCAGGTTTAGGGGTTTTTCTGTTTTTTTTTTACTCTGGAAACTTTACCATAGCAAAGTTAATATGCAGTATTTGCACAGAGCTAAAATGAAGAATTACATAATTGGCTACTGTATAGTAATAATGATAAAGTTAACATATTTTCCAAAGAAATAAAAAAGACAAGAATGACAAAAAATTAAGAAAAACTGGAATACAAATGTGTGACCTTGAAATAACTGTCTAATGCTCTCAAACATCAAATGTTTATACTCCAGGTTTCTAATTCCTTAATTTAAAAAGACTTTCTGTTATTTTTATGAGTCAAGATAATTTACTGCTCCAAATCAGCATCCAAACCCATGAAGATACAATTTAACAGATCTCTTTATTATTTTAAACAGTTATCAAATAATTTTTCAAAGTTTGTAATACATTAAAAGACAGGTAATGAAATAATGTATATTTTTTATTTCCTGTTAAAACTTTTTATTTCATCAGAATTTTTAGGTGTTTTTATAACTTAGTTTGAAGTGAAATTGAATTATATGAAATGATTGATTGCCAAGGACATCTGAACAAATGAGACATTAATTTTATTCAGAATCCATTGAAGGATTTCTTGATGTTTTTATTTAATTTGCTTTATATCAAGCAGCTAAGCTCCCCTTTGAGACACATCACAGAAGAAATAAAAGATTAATAAAATCCCAGGAAGTTCTTACAATCTTGCAGAGTTTGACAGAATGCCTTAATATTATTTCATTTCTTTCTCATAGATTAATAGAGACCAGTGTTGTCATTGAAGTGCTCTTTGTCATAAACTGTCTAGTCCCCTGGGCATAGGTACTGTATATACATCAAAATCTAAGAATGATGATAAATAAATCAATTAGAGCACTTTGGAGTTAATGATATATATGTTTGGAGAATACAGGCTATATAAATTGTTTTATTTATATAGAGCTATTTGTAAAAGCTGTTTAAAACCACAAGCTCTTCCTGTGGTTTCTAACAAATGTGCTGACTGCTTAGGGTAATGTCAGTTGTGATGCCAACCACTGGAACTCAGAAAGATGCATCATTTTTAAACCTAAGTGAGTATTTGAAAAGTTCAAAGCAATTCAAGTAATTTTATGATAAAAAAAATGCTTAAAAAGCCATATTTAAAAACATATAACACAACTTAGCAAACATAGAGTTGAGTATATTTTTAGGAAATTTGATGTTTGTTTTAATGCCATTTTTGAATTCTCACTTCCCTCTTGAAATCTATCCCCAGCTGTTTCTTTCTTCATAAATTACTTTAATTTTTCTTTAACTAGTTAGCAGTACTTTTCTGCAGTTATTCTGTATTTTGGCACATAATGAATGCATACTTTAAAAAGGTTATCATCACCCTTTAATATTTGTCAGTGGACAAGGCAATATTACCTAAGGCCATTTGTATGAAAATGAAAAAGTACAGTACAATTTATGGAAAATTTTATTATAATCCCAAGTAATTTTTAAAAGGCCCCTATGTGGAGAAGGTAGAACCAGACAGATTTCCCAAATAATATGATTTAGCACACAGAATTTTCCTTAAAATTTTTTTCAAGGTAGTTTTATGGGGATTGCAAGGTTAAGTAGAAAGCTGAGGTTTCTTCACTGAGAAACTTGTTCAGTCATACAGGAAAGAAAGCAATTTACTAAGAAATACAAAAGAATTCCCTGTCAATAAAGCAGCTTTTCATAAATACCAACAGATTAAGGCAGGAAAGCCTAGTGGAAATTCATGTGTGTGAAAAAATGAGTCAGGGAAGTGGGAAACTGTTGAGGAGCTGTTCATCTATGTGAAAACACTTCCCCAATACTCCAGCACAGTTCAGAAGGTTGGATTATCGCAGTGGTGTGACAGCCAGCCATGAAACAAAAATTTGCTGGAGGCTGGTATTTACTACCCACTTGACATTTAAAAAAATCTACAGAGTTTTCCTTCATAGATTTTTTTTCTTAGCTCAGTGATGTAGACTGCTGCCTTTATCCTTATTTACTCTCTCAATTTCTTACAGTATATTGTGTGTCTGTGTACTGTCAGTACAAGATGGATAATTTGCTGAATTTCTGCACAAGATGGAGCCAAATAAAAGCATGAAGAAATATCATAAAGAATAAATAGATTAATATATTAATAATATTTATGAAAATAAAATTCTAATTTTTTTCAGAGTCCAAACAGATTAAAAAGGCAGTCAATGTTTGGGTGTTCTAATTTTGAAAAAAAAAAAAAATTTATCAAAAAAATGAAGTTCACTATGTTAAACCAGTAAAATTAAACACTTCAAACTGAATAATTAACATTATTAAAGTTACTAAACCAACAAAAGGAAATAGGAAGTGATCAATTAAAAGAGCAGCTTTTTTGCTGCAGAGGCTACATGCAATGCAGGAGGAAATTTAAATTTTCTACAAAAAACAAACTTTAAGTTAATTTCATTCAAATTGGTGAACACATTTTTAATTTACTCTATTAAACTAAGTCATCTGTGTTTAAATCCAGATTTTCTAATGTGTCTGTAGCATAGGACTAGTATTAGCTCAAGAAAAAGCTATAAGCAAGACCAAAGAAGAGTCGCAAGTTTCCTCTCTCTCTCTCTCTTTGACTTATGTAGGTATGGATTCACACATGCTGAATTGCTGTGAGGAGCTAGAAAACATAACTGAATGTGGAACATCTTAGAAAGAAGGAAAACATTGTCCATTTTCTGTCTTTCTTTGGGACATGGCAGCAGAGACTGACACCCAGATCTCTGCAAGCTCCCTTTAGGCAGCTGTGGAGAGTGATAAGCTCTCCCCCAGGCCTCCTTTCCTCCAGGCTAAACAATCCCAGCTCCCTCAGCCGCTCCTCATTGGATATGTTTTCTAGACCTCTAGCAGCTTGACTGCCCTTCTCTGGGACTCATTCCAGCACCTCAATATCCTTTTTTTCAAGTGAGTGGCCCAGGACACATGAGGTGTGGCCTCAGCAGTGCTGAGTACAGCGCAACAATCAATCACTGCCCTGCTCCTGCTGGCCACACCACTGCTGATCCAGGCCAGGATGCCATCGGCCTTCTCGGCCACCTGGGCACACCCTGCTCAGGTGAACCCAAAGTTCAGCTGCTGTCACCAGCACACCCAGGTCCTTTTCCACCAGGCAGTTTTCCAGACACTGCCCCCAGCCTGTAGCACTGCCTGGGGCTGTTGGATCAACCTTCTCATCCTTCTTGTAGAGGGGCCTCATATTTGCTATTTTCCAGTCAACTGGGACTTTTCTGGATAACCAGGACTGTTGTAAATAATTAAGAATGGCTTGGTGGGCTCTTTCACCAGGTCCCTCATTACTGTTGGGTGCATCCCATCCAGGCCCATAGACTTGTGGGTACCTAATTGGCATAGCAGATCATTAACCATTCCCTCCCAGGTTATGGGGATCACTCAAGGGATCTCCCATCCCTAACTTCCATCTCTGGGAGTTGGATTGTCTGAGTGCAACTGGTTTTGGTATTCAAGACTGAGGCAAAGAAGGCACTAAGTATTTCAGACCTTTTGTCATCCTGTGACACTCTGACACATTCTGAACCTGGAAAAGGATGGAGATTCTCCTCAGCCCTCTTGCTGCCAGTGTATTCAGGGAAATATTTTGTGTTTTCTTTAACCATGGTGGCCACAACCATGAATGATCTCCTGGCATCCTGCAGCTGGTCTGTATGCTCCGTGTGGCGATTGCTAATCCCCCGTGGATGTCTCAGGTGCCCCAGGAATCAGCGTGGCAGTAGCCACTTGGGTTGAGGCAACTGAACTGAGCCCCAAGGAAACAGACAACGCCTGTAAAGGAGGTGTGATTCTCTGTCAGTGACAGAATATCAGAATAGCAAGGTAGAGTAACTGTTCTAAACCAAATACACCAAAAGGTGTCAGTTTGCACCTCAGCCTTCATAGATCTAAATATTCTCACAATGTCTGGATGTTTCAAAAGAAACTGCCTCCATGAACACTTTCCCAGTTGCTACAGAAAATGCATGCATATGCTGAGAAACAATAAAATAATGGTTCTTAAATTAATTAGAGTATTTTTATTTTGGTATTTTTATTCCATGTAATACCTAGAAGTAATGCCTTTCTTACCATCATTTCTCAGTGTCAGAGGCGTAGGAGGACTCAGAACTCTGGCGTTTGTCACTGTGTTTTTTACCAGGCATATGTAGCTGCCAACATCGGATGTTTGCACCTTGGATATGTAGAGATTGCCTGTCTCCTGAGAGATGAAGCGCCTGCTGTCTTCTGCCACAAAAGATGGGAATTCATTAAATACCCAGCTATAGATGATCTCTAAAAGAGGACAGAAAGAAAATAAGATAAAGTAATTACAGAAACAATAGTGTGTCATGTTATTAGATACACTAAATTGATGTTTATTAGCTTTTTTTTCAAGAATCTATGGGGGGAAAAAGTTAAAGATTTTAAAAACTTTTTATTTGTTTGAATTGTTTTTATTTGTTTAGAATTGAAGAGAAAATTTTTCCTCCCCTTGGGATTTTGAAAATAGCATAAATGTTGAATCCACAAGTTCCTTGTGAAGGCAGATTTAGTTCAGGTAAAATAATTAAATTATTCATTAGTCTCAGAAAATAACAATGAGCTATTAGATAATCCCCTTTTCTAGACTTTTAGGTCAAACCAATAATAATATCCAAATAATTATTTTCTCTATTTGTTCAGATTCGCAGGGAAATATATCAAGATGATTCCTACAGGGCTACAGATGACTTCTGCAAGTGTATGTATATGAACAGGTTTCATTTTGAATGTCTGTTTTTAAAATCAGTAAATTGTAGTAACTATTCAACCTACCTTGTAGGTAATATTACTGCCTTGTAGCTCTATCTTTTATGTCTGCTTCATTGAAGAATTTCTTAACCCTTCCTTTATGCAGTTTAAATCCCCATGTACAATGAATAATTCCTTAAACCAAAGCTACTAACTAATCAGTGACTTATAAAAATAGCAGCCAAATCCAGTCCCTTGGTTCTTATTTTTATCCCATGATTCATCTATTCTATTTACCTGAACATTATATACTTTTCCCTTTATACTCATAATAATTAGTTGAGAAAAAAATTATTTCCTATTATTCTGTATGAGATTATATCATGATTTAATTTAGATTCATCTATGTCTCAACATTAGAAGTATCAGTAAAGTTAATGAGATTCTGATTTAGCAGGATGTTCCTTGCAGGGAATTATTCATGTGGAGTTTCACCATCTCCGACTTTAAAGCCTTAACCCTATCTATTCTTCTTTACATGTTGTTCTCCTTTTGAACTTACCTTCCATTGTTTCATTCTTCACACTTAAAAAAAACTATTGATCGCTACTTAAACTGGCACATTTGCTGTAGGGTTATTTGTTCTGCAATATCCCCCCTGTATAGCCTTCAAAAACCTGGCTTCAAAATGAGAAAAGCCAAAGCTAGTCCAGGAATGTAAAGTCCCTACTACTGTTCCAGGATGCAAACTGCTCCACTGGTATAACAAATTCTAAGCTTTTAGTCTGAAATTTCTTGTGTGACCACTTAGCTTAAGCAGCAACAGAAAGACAGTAATTTCAAGTATGTCAGTCTGGCTCTCTCATACTTTCATCCTGACGACAGTCAAAATGTTTTCGTGATAGAAAGTTAGTTTGAGGATGAAAGAGCCAAAGGGGTGAGAGGAAAGACCTCAAAATGTAATTTTTTCTATGTGTTTTTCTTCTAATGATTGGAGAGGAACTGGTACAGCTGTTCTTGTTATAAGAAGCGTGAAATATATTACATCCTAGCCATGTGTACACTTTGACTATAACAGTACAGAGAGAATTAGAAATTCCAATGGATTTGTCCTTTCTATCCTTATGTTGTAGTGTCCCCTGACACCGTGGTGAGAAAGGAACAGAGAAGCACAATGACTGCTTTTTCATCCAGTATAAGCAAACAGTGCATTAGTCTTTTAAAGATGCAGTACCTTCTGAATCAATTTTTGGTAAGTTTACTCTAGTTTTGAAATCAGATTAAAATTCTCTCCTAAAAATCTGATGGTGTCAATATAAAAACTCTATGTTAAAGGACTGAACATACTTAGTTAACACAAGTGGAAGACTGCCTCAAAAATCTCAAAATGGGGAATTAAACTGCACACATGGACCTTTTGCTAAAATACTTTTTAGATTTATTAATAATTTTGGTGGCTACACAGGAGTTTAAGGAATTAAAGTCTCCCAGAGAGTTCTCTGAGTGTTCAGATTTTCCTTCCTCTTCTGTTATATTTCAGGCAAAATACCAATTATACCCCAAATATGTCTCTGAAAATTTCGTTTCCACAGTTTGCCATAATGCTTTATCTGGCAAAAAATGATTCATGGCAGTATAAAATTCTACACAGTGGTGATGAGTACACAAGTTCAAGGAAGATACATAGGCTTTAACTGAAGACCTGTTACCAACTCAAATGGAAAGCAATCAGTGGCTCTAATTGCTCTGGTTTAAAAGTAGTTCAAACCAAATTCAAAACAGTCATCAGTGTGGGTTCATTGGCAGTTCACACAGAAGGGAACTTTCTCCATTCGTAGTCTAAGCCACTTACAATTAATTATTCATTTATTAATTAGAATTAATACTAAGGAACAGATTTCAGGCAATAAATTTTTGTACCTCCAAGGAAATAAAATACTTAGTATTTGCTGGTGTTGAATCCAGGGGGATACTGTCATTTTGTCACTTTCTTAATTATTTTTGCTGTTAAAAATGGCATGATGGATGAATGTGTACTGGTATAGGGTACTAAGAAAAAAAAGTAGCAGAACTCCTGCCAAATCTGAAACTCAAAGCATTTATGCTATAAAACTGTAGTTAATGTTTTGGGGGTATGAGGTTTTTTTTGTACACACCTACAGCATCTATATTCCAGCCAGGAGCCCAAACTCTGAAGTCCAGAAAAAAGTGTCAGTAGTTCACTTCTTGATTCTTGTCATCCCATTGACATTGAAAGAATTACTCCTATTTTTCATTTCTAAAAAGCAAAACCCCAAGAATACACTTTAAAGTACCAGAAGAATGCTCATATCTGGAACTAATATAGAATTCTTGATCTCCTTTGCAGATGATAAGCCCCTTAGACACTTCATGATTTTTTTCTCCTGTTAGACCTAGTTGTTGAGTTCTGCAGATACTTAAATAGAATTTTGAGGGTCATGTCCATATGCTATGCATAGGCTTCAGTGGAAATATCTCAGGAAAATGTTGCAGACCAGTCAGAAGCAACCACAGCTGGCTTGGGATCTGGGGACCCTGCAGTTTCTAGCTGACAGAAATAGATGGATGATCTTGCAAAAGTGATTTTACAAAAGGGTGTTCACAGAATGACTGTAATTAAGGGAAAATGGGTGTACCTTGACATTGATCCATTGTGCAAATATCTCACACTTCGAAATTTGAAGGCCTAGAAGAGGATGAAACATGCATCGCTATTCACATTCTTGGACTCTAGCTGTTTCTACTTTGTATGCCAGCAAAATTACAAGTTAGAATTTGTAAAAACCACAGTTGCTTGCAAAGGCTGGCCAAGTACAAAACCTGGGAGTTTGTTTCATTTTGCTGGTTTGTTTTTCTAATGGCAATATTAAGCATAAGCCAATACTCAAATGATTGCAAAAATATTAAAAATGCCCCTAACTAATAAAAAGACAGACATGGAGAATCAACATTTAAAACTAGCTGTCTCTCTGTAGACAAGTCTGTAATCTATAGTACATGCACAGTAAAATATTCTGAAACAACAGTGAATGTAGTTACATGTCACAAGTCCCACAGGAGTGCAGCCCAAGAGCACATGTAAGAAAGAAAGGCATTTAAATATTATCTGAAGTCCTAGTCTTACAAAATGGTAAACTGCTGAGTGAACTTTCAGGATTTCAGAAGAAGTCCAAGACCAAACAGAAGACAACAAGTTAATTTGTTCACAGTTCACTGCAGTTTTTGCTAAATTT
Source organism: Cyanistes caeruleus (assembly GCF_971803275.1). NCBI lineage: Eukaryota > Metazoa > Chordata > Aves > Passeriformes > Paridae > Cyanistes > Cyanistes caeruleus. The sequence continues at coordinate 76,128,765 of NC_141703.1, forward strand.
CAAGTCTGAATTTTCCTATAACGGTTTATGTTAAAAGATTTTAGAACCAGTGTCATTTGGCAAAGCACAAATATAACTGTCATTGCTTTATTTTTTAATAGGATGTTGAACTCCAGAGATACTTCTCAAGCCTGACAGATAAATAACAATAACCTTCAAGAAATTTTTAAGCTAAAAGTCAGTTCTACCAAAACCAAAATAAACCAAACCAGTACTTTAGAATCAGAAAGTAATTACTTTATGTATGGACCATATGAAGGTCTGCTCTTGAGAAAAATTTTGTAAATCGTTTTTCCATGCTGTACAAAATTTGCTTTCAATAGGGAAAGAATAAATTTAAGACACAAGAGAAAACTAAACATCACAGTAAACAGAAGTTTGAAAGTTTTTTTAAGAATGTGTGCTGAGTTTATTTTCTATTTTTATGCCCTATTTTATTTTCAATGTGACATCAACGAAAAAATGGCAGAGGATGCATATCCATTCCTGGAAATTACAGTTGACTGTCAACACAAAAAGAAGTTTTCCACAGATACTTTGCATCAACATAGACAGAGACAAAGAATAAAAAAGATAAAGAAATTATGTATTATAGAACAATTATAAATTGACATTTGTGTCATGGGCTGAAAAACTCTTCATTAATTCTTGGTGTAAAAGTTATATAAGTCATTTTGGTAACTGCAAAACTGATAGTTCATTTTATGAATGACCAACCTTTTTTGCAGAAGAATGTCTCTAAGGAAATATTTATCAATTTTTTCCTAAGATTATTTGGAAAGCCTTCCTAGTGTCCAATTTGTTTCTGTATTTTGTTAAGCGCTTTTTACTAGGCTATATAGGTGAAAATCTAGGTCATTTGATGATGAAGTAGTAAGAAGAGTTCATCTATTTCCTGATGGAATGAATTTATAGTTTGAAATCTTGCTTACTATAATTTCTTAAATTATTTTTGTAGTTCTATTTTCTCTGTTAAACAACACTAATTCCTAAACTGTCACAATGTGATGTACTTCCCTTAATGGATGAAGCTGGAATACTGACATATCAGCATTTTTCTTAATGCTTTCGGATATTCTGATGCAGAAAATGTCAGTACTATGGTAATGGAAAAGTGTTTTCTGTCATTGTGGGTCAGTATGAAATAATGCCTGAAGTACAGTAAAGAGAGCTGTGCTGAAGCATTCAGATAACACCAAATATTCACTTCTGTGTTTGTTACTGCCTGAATGTCTCCCAGATTTGCTTCAGGGTTTTTCTCTTAAGAAATTGCTCCATTCATCCTTGTAGCATGAGGTTTCTGGACAGCCTTTTCACCACTCCTGCTGGCTAAGTGATATTTTGGGTGCAAGTGAAGACTTAACAAGAAGGTTGTCATATGAACTTTATTAAGGTCACTGAAAACCTGTGTCCATAGCACAGCTAAATTTTGCCTATTCAAGGGCAAAGCATGCAAAACACCCATCCCATAACTGCACTTCTATGGAGTTATGATGTTTTTACAAGAAATAACTCCAGTTTTAGTCTTCTTTTTGTAATGCAGTGAGAGATTCTGTTGGAAAAATTTGTTTCTCTTCCTCCATTTAGGATTTGCTTTGATTACTCTAATTCCACAAGATGGCAGTACTTGATGAATAAATGGTACTGATGCCTGATGACAGCCAGAATCTGAGCTAATCTGGAAGTTTTTGTAAATCTGAAGTTTTTATCGCTATTATTTAATCGATAAGTAAAACAGCAAAAAATACACTCAACATTACAGGCCGAATTTACTATACATAGCTATAAACCATGAAATTTGCAAGGTGATTTTGCTTTAGCACTTAGGACTATTCTGTTTAACTGAAATAAACTGTATGGAAGAATATATGCCTACATCTCCCCTTCCAAAAATATAAGGCCTAATTTTATATAAAGGCCAGCTTTGAACATTTTCCTCACAATTGCTGTTTGGATATTCTGTATACTATCTACAGAATAAGGGTGCAATATGCAGTCCCCTGTAATGATGGGGAACACTTCACATTAAGAGGGAAAGAGGCTTCTTTTTAGCTAAAATGAATGATTACAATGAGTTGTTCCTCCAGCCTCCCACCGCAACCAAATAAATAATCATGGTGCATTTATTTGTGCTGCTATGGTTTATTATCAGTGCTCATTAATCAGCCAATAAAATATTTGATGAACACAATTTATTTGTTTCATTGTAACACATCCACATAGATCAAACAGATATTGACAATTTATCCGTTAGAAATGAAATAGCTTATTACCTTCTGTGGGGGCTCTGTATCACTTATCTGAAACACAGTTCTACCAGTCACAGCTTTGTCTTTTTTCAGATTCAATTACAGTGATAGATCTCCAAATATTTTCTTTCTTATACCCACTCACACAGCTAATAACTAAAAATATTCTAGAAAAGGTAAATGTACTGTCAGGATTCATCTTGTTCTGGAGAATGTAAATATTATATTGTTGTTACCATCATAGGCGGTGAATATAGTCTAATTTGTACTTTAATATGTATGAAATGTAGCCAGTCATTGAAGCATATAAAGACTGAGGAAATGTATTTCTCATGCATAAAGTCTTTAAAGAGACCACGTAGCATGCAACAAAAAATACAGCTTTGAAAAGATATTGGATTATCATGTGTATTTGATTGTTATTGGTATGATTTTCATAATAAAAAAGAAACCTCTTCCAGAATGTGTTAAAATACTGTTATCAAAACCACACCCTTCAGGCCTTTCCTTTGTCTTCAGGGAAGACCAAATATTTTCAAGCCCCCACTCTTAAAGAATGTCCAGCGATTTATATTCTTTAATTTGATCTACACAATAACCTATTTATTTGCCTGGATAATTAGTTTTCCTTAATATTTGCCTATCATTTTTTTTAAACACTGTTTATTGCCTATACCAAATACCATATTGGAAGTACTGAAAACACATTACTGGAAAGTAATATTAAACTTTTACAGCTACAATGGAATACCATTACCCCTGTGCATATCAAACTTCTGTTTGCAAGGCTGGATCAACCAAATCTCTTCAACTTTATTTCAGAAGTCCTGATTTTTAATCCTTTGCTTAATTTTATTATTTTCATCTCCACTGCTTTTCTACATCTTATAATGCAGGAACCAAAGCTGGACATCAACGCTACTGAGCAGTGAAACAACAGTCACTCGTACTCCACAGGTAGCAGTTCTCTTAGAATGCCCTAGAATTCTACTACTAAATTACCCATCCTACTGTGTATTCTGTTATTTTTTGTAATTGCTTTTTTTCTAAGGAAAAATGCTGTTTAATCACTTATTCCTTTTTATTCTATTTTTATATTTGATCTTTGATAAGTACAGTAATCTATATTTTGCTGATTTAGTGTTATTTCTTGCAATCCATTTCTCCACTGCACATTTTGATGTTCATTCTGTGCTCTGCAGTAATTGTAACCTCTTGCAGGGGCCATTCTTAAATGCTAAATATGTCTTTCTTTACTCTAGGTCACTCACACATTCAAAAAAATAAAATTTAATTTGATATATATTCTCAGTAACCTTTTCATGTAAAGAAATGTTTAGACATACTTTAAGGCCATTTTACAAATATATATTGCTCTTTTATGTAAATAAAGAAAATGTTTAAATGACAAAAATTTATGGGAAAAAAAAGCTGATGGGAGAAACAAATAAATTTGTGATAATATTTGAAAGAATTTTTTAAGGAAGACAAACACTGGAAACAGAAAATTCTGACAAGATAGAAAAAACAGGTAGAAAGTTTAAAATTATTTTTAAAGCAATTAAGAGATTTTAAACAACAACTCTGTTATCGATATTAATCTATTTTTAAGGTAGGAATGGAAATCAATACTTATGTAGAAAATTCCTGAATGTGCCATATAAATTGATGTTCTATGATTTATAATACGCCAGGTAATATAAATGCCATTGTATACTGTTATTTGCTATGGAAAATAAAAAAAAAAAAAACAAGTGATAAAGAACAATAAAGTTAAATAATGCAAATAATTGATATTAGAGAATCACTATTGAAACAATTGAAACATCCACAGCCAGCAGGAGCAGGGCAGTGACCGTCCCCCTGGACTCGGCACTGCTGAGGCCACACCTCAAATGCTGTGCTCAGTTCTGGGCCCCTCAGTGCAAGAAAGACATTGAGGGGCTGGAGCGTGTCCAGAGAAGGGCAGCGGAGCTGGGGAAGGGTCTTGAACAAAAATCTTTCTAGGAACCTGAGGGTGTTTAGCCTGGGGAAAGAGAAGCTCAGGGAGATCTCAGTCTCTAAAACTACCTAAAAGGAGATTATAGCCAGGTGGGGGTCAGACTCTTCCCTCAAGCAATAACTGAAAGGATAACAAAAAAAGGCCTCAGGTTGTGCCAGGGAAAGTTTGAATTGAGTATTAGAAAATCTTCACCAAAAGGGTTCTTGAAGATTGGTACAAGATTTCCGGGGCAGTGGTGAAATCGCAAACCCTGCAGGTGTTTAGAAGTCATAAAGCCATGGCACTTAGGGTTGCTGGATTCTATGATCTTAAGGGTCTTTTCAAATCTAAATTACTCTATGATTAGTAATTTCCAAAGACAAGAATTAGAGTTAAATTTGGTCTATCATTAGAAAGGGCAATCAAGAAGATGCACATCATTACAAATACATCTGTTTCAATCTTAGATGAAGTAGTGAGAATATGAGACTTGATTAATATCCAGTTTTAAAAGTGAGGTATAACCAACAATGTTAGAAGAAAGTGTATTTAGTCAAACTAACTAATTTTTATAATTCTTTGTATTTCCCAAGAGAACAAGGTTTCTGTAAGGTGTCTAGAATTCAAACACATGTTTTATAAAAGAACATGTTGACTAAAATATTCAGAATAACCTAAAAATTAACTTACTGTTCATTGCAGGGAGCAAAACCTGTCAGCAAAGCATGATCAAGAGGACCAGATGTGGAATTCTTTGTCCTCTATTGCTGACCATTTTAAGAATTAAAAGAAACCTATGCAGTTGTAGTCACTGATCTACAGGAAATATAAGGGCAAATATACAGAACAAATCACTTTTATACTCTGATTTGGATAGCTTATTATTATATTATTATAATGATGGAAATGTTTTGAATCTACAATGCAAGTTGTTTGTTTTTTGAAAATTTGAATGAACAAGAGCTCTGTGGTAATGCTTAACTAACTATTATATTCATATGAAAATTGTGGCACTGGAAAATAATGAGTATATTGTTTAATGCTAGGAAAACATCACTGTGTAGACTATATGTGAAAATTATTTTCTCTGGCAACACATTCAACAGAATTTAATTTTTTTTCCTTTTTTTTTTTTTCATTCACACTTTATGTGTCTCTTGTTCTCTGAGCATGCTGTGACACTTGATTTTCTCTACAATATAATGGCACTGGTGATAGTTACTTCAGCATGCTCTGCTTCTTCTCTAAGTTTGATGCACTGGTGAGTACAATGAAAAATCCTCCTTCAGAGGTTTGTCACTTGTAGTGAACCCAGAGTCCCAAGGGGACGACTGCTTTACATGGAAATTTCATTTAATGGCTACTACAATGATGCCAAGAGATAATGCATTTTGTAGGCATAAGTAGGACATTTTTCAGAAAAAAAAAAAAAGAAGTAATGTTTGGATGATGATCATGCAAATTTATAGAATATTGTTCTGTCTTAACTCTTTTTCAGTGGAGACATGTAAAATATGTAACTTTCCTTATTCAGCAGAAGAAACTCTGTCAAGCAGATTCTGTAATTTGGCTACAAATACTCACTAGTACTTCAGTTATAACAGTATCAGTCTCTCAAGGACTTTTTATATATGTTTTAGTTAAGTTTCTTGTACTTACAAGAAAGAAAGCAATTTAAATTTGTCCCTTTACACCTCAGTCACCTTGATTCCTAATGCCAGGAAAGATTAATAGCAGAAGAAACATTTCTTTAACAAGATTTAAATTCAGGCTTCTGGGTATAGAAATGAAAATAAAAGGCAACTAGAGCTCTAGTTTATACTTCAAAACACTCTTTTTTAGCAGAATTCACCAGTCTTCACATATAGTTGTTGTCATAGGAATTGTACTGTGAAAACTTGGATACCTGGAGTCTGTACTGTTATTCTTGTATGACTGTACACACTGATCTTAAGACACAGCCCACTGCCCCTGAGCTTTATATTCTCTTGATATTAAGTGATTTAATATAAATATAAAGGCTTTTGCTGGGTCTATCTGAGGGTCAGTATTTGGTGAATTCCACCCTGGGCATGAGGCAATATGATTGATGAATGTTTTGCTTCTTTGGTCCTAGAGTACTTATTACCCTAAGGTCTCAAATGAATGGCAGTACTATTATCATCACTTGCATTTGAGAATATTGAAGAAGATGGAAGGAAGTGACTTTCCAGCTGTCCTGAATCAAACCACAGTCAAGTGGATATCTCCACTAATACATAAGTATTTTAATTTCTAATATTTGCTCCTCTCCCCACCAGCTCATTTTACATCTACAAGAAATGCCAAAGCACACACACAAAACATGATAGCCAATGAATCCTTAGGACCTTTTTGGACAAACATTGGAGACAGGTACCTACTCTCTCATATTCCCTCCGAATATGATTTTCAAATATGTAAAAAAAAACCCCCAAAAATAAAATATCAGTATAAATCTCATAATCTCCCAGATGTTAAAGGTCTAGTGCTTGTCTCCCTCTTGGTATATTTGCTAGGTTGAAATGTACCAAGGGACAGACCAGCCATGACATTTTTCTGAACATAATGGAACTGGTGAACATATGCCTCAGAGAACAGCATAAAACCAATTTTATAGTCCACAAAATAAAAATTTTACATACTAAGAATGATGGTGACAGATGACTTTTTCCACCTTAATTAAAAAATAAAGTGCAGATGAAGGGGAAGAAATATGTCACATTAGCAAATTGCTCCAGAACGCTGATATTGCTGTTCAACCATGTTGTACAAATAAATCACCACAAATAACGTCAGCAACAATAAATCATTTAAAGTGTAGCAATGTTGAGAATGTAACTCCTACCTGTTTCTATGTACAGATATTACACTGCTGCATCCCTGTGCACACTGTTCTGCACTGCTGGAAACCCAGTGAACTGCTTCCACCCATATTCTACTTGTCACATAATTGTTAGTGAGACATAATATGTAGCCTTCTGCTGTCTTATTTTCAGCCTGGACTAGTATCCCAGGATTACGTATCTCCAAACTCTTAGCAAGAGCAGTCAAAGTGTAATATTATATATACATATGATGTGTCCCATTACACATACATATCACAAGGAAGAAGAAAGTATTTGTGCAACTCCTCTGTTCTTTTTGTTTATTCTAAAGGAAATAGCATTAATTAAATAATGCGAACAGCAGGCAGTCCTTCACTTTCTTCTGCTGACTATGTGCACAGTTTTCAGAAGTCTTATTTTGTTTTTTGAAATCCATTTTCATTTAGGAATAGGAAATAATTGTGATATGATGCCTGAAGATTTTTAGCTTTTTCATATATTTGTAGCTTTGTAGATTTATAATATATAGCTCTGTAGTTTGTAGCACTTCATTACACTTTAGAATGGAAGTTACCCTTTCTCACACATTATGTCAACACTTTTAAAATTCTTTTGAAGTTTATTTTCAAGGAAAACAACTTCTAGTTAGAACATCCTGAACATCCTAGCACTTGGGAGACATAACAAGATATAGAGCTAAGAACCCAAATGGAGCAGGTCCCAGGGTGGGTTACCTGGACAACCCTTCTCCCATTGGATGTACTTGCTAGATATACTAGTTAGTTAAACTTACAAAAAATGTGAAAATCCAATCCTGTGTGTACACATAGGTATATTTTGTGCACCTAAAATCTTTCATTAAAACACTACCCTTTATGTTATCAATTTTAAAACTGTTTGGAAAGTTTTCCTTCCAATTCCAGACAACAAAAGATCTGGATCTTGTAAAGTCACAAGATCTGAATTATAAATCAGTGCAACTTTAGTTTTTCTTTGATGCATTCTTTCTAGATCATCCAGTATTATCTTCTGTAAAATAGGTAGTGCTTCTTCCTTCTTGCATTGGATAGAGATGAAAATAGACTTTTCAGGGTTGAAACTAGATTGCTAAATTCCTGAAGGACTTTATGCTTCTCCTGGAAAAGCCAAGCTGACAAATCCTTTATCAATATTACCTAAATCCTTCTTTCTATTCTCCCTTCCAATTCCTGATTTTTTATCCCTGCAGTCTCCTATACGACATTTTCTCACTTACTGAAAGAGGAAAATAGCATGCAAATTAATGCTTTAAAAAACCAATAAATGAAGTGAAATTTTCTGGTTGCAGATTTTCCACTCTGGGGCAGCAGCATCAAAACAACAGGAACTGTATCCACTGGCTAAGGAAGTCATCACAATGATTTTAACAGTATTGAAACAGAGCATAAGAACACAGAAGATAGAACTGGGCAATCAAATAATCAGAATTAAGTGTGGTATTTATTAAATTGTTAAAAAGATGGCCCTTTGGTCATAAAAAGACACTTTTTCACTATTATTGCTATGGAGAACATATTTTGTGTCAGAAAATACAGAATGTACATGTGCTGCTGCACAGTGATTCAGAACTGCTATTATCAGATTGCTATCTGAAATCTTAGGATATTATGCTTATACCTATGCAGTCATTTTCTCCTTGAAAAATCCAAGCATTTTCCTTTAACATATTTAATATTAAATTATAGCTACCCTGATGCCAGTCATAATTGTATTGGCTAGGAAAAACCCTATAATACATCCATAAATCAATCAATCTATTTATCTATCTATCTATCTATCTATCATCTATCTATCTATCTCCATGTATATAGGAGATATATATAGGTGTATATATTTCTAAATAATTTCTAGCTTCCCCTTGGAAAGAAAAATGCATACTAGATATCCCAACCACAATTGTTTTAATATCACTTAATTTATTTGGAACAATCATCCTGAACTGATTTAATCAGACTTTATGAAAATCTGTCTCATTAAGCTTTGTATCACCTCAAATGGTTGTAAGTTCACTTTCATACTTAGGAAATAAGGAATAACTGACTTTATTATATAGGGAAACTTATTAATGGAATCTGACTGAACTCAGATGAGTTCTGTCCAAAGCCTGCTGCTTTTGAATCAAAACTGGTGTCCTAACATTTACAGTAGTCATATGTACAGGATTCACCATTGAATTCAGCTAATCATGCCTAATGTGGGAAGAATTTCATTTGCTGAAAACTCCACTGTTTTGATCCTTTTTATTTTACATACTTTAAGATTTCATCACAATTGTTATGGAGATAAAAAAACTAGAAACTCCTAGCCTAAGGAGCAGACAATTTCTCATTTCTTTCTCCTTCTTCTGTTTCCTCTTGTTTCAGCTGTCTGATCAGCATTGTATTTCTGGCTTCTTCTCCTTAGTTACACAGATTAGCATATGCATTCTCACTCTATTTGTGATATGGAGACATAATTAGGATTAATTAGGAATTTTCTACTTTAAACAAAATGAGCTTTCTGACATTTAACTAACTGACATGTTTGTGAAATGGTATTTTTCCAGGCATCAGCTCAGTAAAGCATCGGATCTAAACAGCAAATGGATTTTAATGGGAAAGTTACTGTGGGCAGATTGGCTCTGGGTGAGCCTTGCACCTCTGAGATGGTAACTGCTGTAGAATACATCAGTCTTAAATCTGTGAACTTTGGGCTGCTGCTGTTTTACAAACTGTGCAACCATTGCTGCAGAAAGCTTTTGTGCAATGCTTTAATTGATCTTTTCAACACTAGCTGCGGAAAAGCGGATGTGATACCATGAGGATCCATCTCGGTTAAACCTGGCAGGACAATGCTGTCTGGTTTAACCCCTAGACTAAGAGGTTCCTGATAGTTATGTCTAATTTGTTGGGACATATCACTAACAGGCTAGTAACTTGTCTTGAGGGAAGAGGAGCTTTCCCACTACAGAAACTTTTCATCATTGTCCTATTTGTCAAGCTGTAGACAAATATTCACATGCAGTTGGTGCCTGAGAGGAAATAGTGCATGAGCCTGAGGGCCAACTCACTCCACATATTTTTAAAATTAATTAATCTCTCATGCTTCCTCCCTCTTTTCTTGGTATCTCCTTTCACTTTGTTTCTCCTGAGCTGTCAGCTGGGGTAATATTTGTAGACACTACTGTGACTGTGAAACTACAGCACACATCCCCTAAGCAGAGCCCTGTCAGGGCTGCCCCCATCACCATTGTTGTGGGCTGCCTTAATTGGGCAAGGTCAACCATCTTCTCACTACATTTTCATGGTCCCTGAGGGGAAAAGCAGCTCTAGTGAGTGATCCAGTGAGTGTAGGAACATATAGCTTGCAGTTTCTAGTGTAAGTTATTGTGTTATTTGAAAAAACTAACATTTTTGAGAAGGTGGGAAACATTTTTTCAACAGTGGTAATATCTGGAAAATTTTGTGGTTGGTTTGTTTTTTCCTTTTTTTTTTTTTTTTTCCCTTTTAATACTTACAAGTTCCTTAGAAGAATTTACTACAGTTGGACCAGTAATGCATTTTTGTTAATTCATTACTTTCAAATTATTAAAAAAACCCAAAACAACAAACCAAACAAACAAAAAAGTTGAAAACCCAGAAAAACCCACCAAAACTCCAACAACTATGCAAAAAACCCAACGAAGCCAAATAAAAAAATGAGAGAAAATCTATACTTATTTATCTGTACACTTCTTATACATACATTGTCTGGAATTTGGGGCACATGCAATCATTAAAATGCAATTAAAATCTAATAACAACACATTGCCAACAGACTGGGAGTAACTGCACTCTGGCAAATACAGCATGTTAAAATGCTACCCTACAGAAAATTCTGTAATTCCCAAACTCTTTAATTCCATATCCTTAGATGAATGCCTTCAACAAGATTGAGGAAGGAAACCTTCAAATGTGCTTCAGGGAAGTCAGCAGCAAAATTACTGGTCATGTATTGAGTAATGAAAAGACCATAGAAGAAAAAAAGTTAATTGCATTTTTTCATTCCATAATGAAAACTACAGGCATAGTCATCAATCAGTTGCACAAATAAAGAACACAGATTCCTATGTTGAGCAATGTCAGGGGCCATGGATATTCTCTTTAATGATAACACCCATGCAAATTAGCATTATTAGGCATGAAAGTTTCAAAAGCAGTCTAGTAAAAGTGACAAAGTAGACGATGCAATAGTGAAACATTTTTATGACTCTTCCAAGCACAAATGTGATGCATGAAGAGATAAGATGACCCTATGAAATTAACACAAAATTAGGACTGGAATATAAAGCTTAAGGGAGTCTGAACTGGTCTTTCGATGCTGTTTATTCTCCCATTATTGAAAAGTAAAATCTAAGGTTTATGCAAGTTACCCATAGAAGATAAATCATCACAAAGCTATAATAAAGTCAAATAGGGATATGCAGGAACCCTTCAACTCATGATATCTAAGTCATTTGTTTGTTTGATACGTATGGGTCTCAAACAGAGGTTTTAAAACATTCTGTGTAGATAATTTTTAAGTTATAGACATGCAAAGTAGAGATAAGAAAGTTGTCATTTATATTTTATATGTGACATAAAAAGTGTTTATTAAATAAACCTTTCCATCCTGTGCAGTATGCAAATATTTTCTACCACTGTAACTTAAGTGGCCTATTTCTGATACTCAGTATCATGCTCCTACTAGGACTTAAAATGAGTGCAGAACAAACTATGGCATACAATTATGAGAAAAACAAAACAGAGCTGAGTATTCTATAGTGTCCATATAGATTTTCTTAACAGAGGTCAACACCTGGTGAAGTCTAGGGTACTAGGATTTGTCCTCCATTATAACAAGAATATAAGTTTTACAGAGAAAAAATAATAATAACAACAACAACAAAAAAACCCCCAATCCCCAAATGCCAGTGTTCCTCTCAATCTCACTTTTGTTAGTAGAAGAGGAAGAATACTGGAGTATTGGACAGTTCTACCTTCTCAGCAACTCTAGCAGTTAGGAAGAGATGATAATTGTTCGCAGTGAATGTGACATGTTCTACTTGCCATCACCAGCTTCATACATATTGAACTCTGCAAACTGAGAGAAGGTACTGAGTGATTAATAAATTCTGTTTAGCACATGGGAGATTCATGGCTAGAGGCATGACTTGTCCAGCTGTTTTGGTAAACTGGGAGTGACCAGTGCTTTGATAGGTACCAGCAAAAGAATTCTGCCTTAATCTCAAGGCAACAGGAGAGATATCACTTTCACCAACATATTGGCCTCTCCTGTAAGTAAATTATTTAGCTTTCTAGGCTAAAGTTTATTTGAAAATTCAGATTTGAAGGAAATAAAAATGTATCACAGAAAAGAATCCGGGTGTTTACTTAGAAAAGAATCTGGATGTTACTTTACTGTTTAATACATAACATTGTTTAATAGAGTATGAGCCATGGTCAGGAAGAAATCTCACCTGTACTGTCAGGTTAACATGATGAAGAGCCTAAAAAGGGATGGAGCATCAGAAATCTAAGATATTGAAGTCTTGCTGTGATTTTGAAGAAACAGGTAAAGACTAGATCTACATATAGGACAGAAGTTCTCTGATGCTGTGGACTGAAATGCCACTGTTGGGTGATCCTGGGACTTAATCCACAGCCATAAAATAACCTTGTGACCTTCAGCTACATATAAAGAGACATCTAGGAATTGTATTCCCAAAATCAGCTCAATAAATTTAGATCCAGAGGGCAGAATCCTCTGGATTCTGATCCTTCAGAACAGAATTTTCTATCTCCTGCATGTAGGTACCTGAGCCAATTGCCTGCGAACAAGCTAATGAGCACACTGAGAGCAGTCCAGCCCAAATATAACCATCTTGTTATCATAACTAATTTGCTTGGAGAAGTCTACTAGCCATTCTCCACCTGAATGGGGTGACTTAGAGCCTGTCATATTATTTCTATGTATAATTCGTGCAGTGTTCAAACCAGGGGAGTTCTAAGGCTATATTGCACTTCAGTTGGACTTGGTTTCCAACAAGTAGTGAAGCCGCAGTCCAAAGCTGCAGATTTAATGCAAATGCAGCCTTAAGATTACTTTAGCAGATCCTGAACAGTAAAAAGTGATACATTTGTGTATAATTCCAAAGTGGATTTCTGAGTATGCCTGAAGTACACACAAATAGGAGCTCAGAATGACTTAAAGAAACTTAATTTTGTGTGAGTTTCTCCAATTAATATGAGAATCGAAACAACTGTGTAGGTAATAGAACAGGACAAAAATTTCTGGCCCACAGTAGCAGGACTTTTTTAGCAGCTTGCCTGTTTAGCAACACAGCCAGACATGGATGTGAAGGACTGTGATCCCCATGGCACTGGCATTAATCATCTTTGATGGAACATTTCTCATGAAAAGTAGTTTTCTAACAGTAAAGGAGAAGTCTAAAAGATGCAGCTTACAGCACAGTTTCCAAACTTTATAAGATCAGCTTTGCCCTTCAGAAAGAGATAAAAAAAGTTACAGAAAGTTACAGTTTAACATCTGTACAGATGTTACATGCTGCAGATAGATTATGTAGGAGAGCTCCCTCCAGACGGCAGCATCCCTCTGAGGCAGGATGGAGCACACATCTGCCTTTCCCTATGTGCATCAGAGCTCTACTCATTCTAACAATGGGAATCGTCGTTCTCCATTAAGCTCATACTGAAAGCCTTGAATAAAAGCCTTAAAAAGCTCAGCTGAAAGTATTAATTCTGAGGGAAACATGTAAATCTGGATGAAAACTTCCATTCATTTTTAATCTTGCTATGGTAAACCTTGTAATTAAGATGATTAAATGACTGAATAAAACCCTATATTTACATCCTTTAGAATACCACAATGAAAAACCATAATCCTGTTTATGGAAAGAAAACAGTAGAGGCATTTTAAATTGGAAACATCAAACAAAGCTTGTTATTTAAGCAGCCAGTAATTAATGTAACTCTTGCTTGGCAAGGACAACTAAGAGTTAACTACCTAGGAAACCCCTCTTGGAGAAAAGAAATAATTGGGAAGAATCAGATATTGTGTTTATGGAAGAAAAAAAAATAAAAATATAAAGTGTTATGTTTATGAATGATCAAGTTATTCACATTTAATATATTTCACAGGGGAGAAGTTAAGCATTAGCAACAAAAACATTGCTAGTTGGAAAGCTTCTGGACTAGTCACATCAAAATGATACAGGACTCCCAAGGAAGTTAGAGGCAGCATTTTTTATGAGCATTGGTCCAGAAAAAGCAGGAGGTGACAATCTCTTGGTGCCTGTTTGACACAAGGAATTGGCAGAAAAATTTTTTCATTTAATATATTTTCCTTCACCATTCTGAAGTAGTAGATAATGTCTCTCCAAAAAACCTCCTTCAGTTTGTTGCCTTGCTATAAAGATGACAGTAATTAAAAAAACCTCATTTATTAAACTAAAGAGATAATTTTCTCATCTGAATCTGCACTACAATTTTCAGGATCTATTTCAGGTGTGCTTACCACCCCACATTCCTCCTTGTTTTCACTGTAAAATATTTGGACAACAATCTAATGAAATCATATATGAACAATGTAAATACATCAAAAGTTTGTGTGTGTTTGTATGTTTAATGCATTACCTCTTGATAATATATCCCAGCACAAATAAACAGAAATCAAGTTTATATGCATATGAAAATGCATTTCTGATTAAAATCTTGTCAAAAGAAGTTAGTGTAGTATTTTTTTTCAGTCAGTGGTGCTTTGCAAAGGCTTTCAGATTTTTTCTAAAATTGTATTCTGTAAGAATGGAATGAAGGTACTATTCAATCAAAACTATTTGCTTTATCTTCCATTTGAAAACATGTTAATAAAACTATATTTCTCTTAATACAGTGCTCTTTTGTTAAGTCATCTGTCTTTTCCCACACTGATAATACCATTGCCTAAAAGGGCTCAAGCTGAAACTCTTGGGCAAGTTCATATGCAGTTATTGACTGGAGAGATTGAGGAATGGGATTCTGTCGAAGGACAAATTCCTTATGAGGTTGTGGAGAATTATTAGGCTTGATATTGTATCATGGATTTATCTCATGTGATAAGTAAGTGAAAATTATTTCTAAAGGTGCTGATCAATGTAAATAAATCAATATCACAAAGCTTGCAGTGTTCATCCACAAAAAATTCTCTATCAACAAAAACATTCCCATAACTCATGGTCTTGTTAATTTGAGATGTTCACACTTTTGCAAACATGCTCTGAATAGCCTTTAGCTTAGATATATCCACTATAACATCTTAGGATCCACTTGAAAATTTGTCTCCTGGGTGATTTTAATGTTGAACATTTCTTAGGGCTATTTAGAAGATAATAGCATCTTTGCAAATCAGACACAGAAACTAAAATGGAGTACCAAGAAACGGAATGCTTAAAAAAAATTTTAGATGTTCCTGCACAACAAATCTTTGAAGTACTCTGCTTGTCAAAAGACCTTTTTACTTGCAAGTTTCATATTTGTTGCTTAATTTCAGAATTAAATTCATACACTTCCCTCTGAAATTTCAGGTTTTGTCCAGAATTATTTTTTACAAAAGAACTCTGATCTGGCAGTCAGCTTTTGTTAATGTCTTGTATTTTATTGACAGGGCTTTGTGGAATGATTTATTTTTGAAACATCACTAGGCCTGTGGAGGTAGCTCTCCCCTTTCCAGGGAGACTCCAGCCATTGTATCAATACCACCTGCAGTCCCACTGCAGTACCACAAGTACTTACTGGCCCTCAGTACTTTGCAAGCACGGAGTAGGAAGCAAATTGCCTGTGATAGAATCACAGAGTCACTTAGGTTGGAAAAGACCTCTAAGATCATTAAGTCCAAGCTTCAAGACAGCACTATTTCCATCAATAAACCATATCCTTAGGAGCCACATCTACACACTTTTTAAATACCTTCAGGAACTGTGACTCCACCACTTCCCTGAGCAGCCTGTTCCAGTGTTTGACAACCCTTTGGATGAAGAACTACATTACTTGCATTATGAAATGAATAAAATAAAGGGAGGCCAAGTCCCCTTCCCATTGATAGGCGCTTGTGTTTCCATCTGCATATCAGTGCAATTTTTCAGCTTTTCTTGATCACTCTGTAAAACCTTTTCTGGCTTAGCTATGGTGAAAAAACTATGCCAACAGAAGATAAAAATATTTTTCTGGAAGTAATTTTCCTGCTGGCATAGCCTACTGGTACTCAAACAATATAAATTAAAACAACTGAATGCTGTTTTTGAGCACTGTAGTTTGCACAGCAGGGGTTTTGCTGTCCCGGTAATGAAAATGAAAGATACTAGTTTTCACTATCAAAGGCAATATCTGTGTTACAGTAGAATACTGTGTTAAAATCTGACTAAATAAAACTCAGAAGCATAATTTCAGGAAAAGAATTCTAAATATTTTGATGATATATAAAAAAATGTATGTATTTTGTGGAATGGCCATTATTAAGAGGTGTACAACACTTTCCCTCTTGATTGATGTCCTTCTATCCTTTTGTTCTCAGTTTGTTTGGGGAAATGAAACTCAGATGCGCTGCTGAAACCATTGCTCACTTTTTCTGCCTACACCTTTTCCCTCTCACTTTACTTATCACTCTCAGGCCTTAACATCATCTCAATTGCATCATATAGACTGCAGTGTCAAACTCAGAAAGAGATTGTAAAGGCAACCACAAGAGAATCTGCTCAGAAGGGAGAAGAGCAGAGAGATGGCATTGATAACTGTAATACAGCAATAACAATCCTTGCAGTATAATGTAGTATACTGTATACTACATATAATAGTATATATATACTATAGTATAATATACCATATGCAGTATAGTATAATATAATAGATACTGAACATATTTCTCTAACAGAAACTCAGAAGAGATTTTATGTTCTGAGGATCTTCCATCTGCAATGTTACTTCAGGCCTAAAATTTGGAGTAGAAAAATCCCTTCAGTACATTCTTCATTTCCCAGAGAAGAAAAGGATAGGCTATATTATATCTTCTGAAAAATAAGATATTCTGTCTAGCATCGTGTCTCCAGGTGTTATATGACATGCAAATATAAGGATGTACCTAGCTGTCTACAGACTTTGCAGGAGTGTCAATTTGAAAAGCAAAAAAGTAACTGTCCTGGAATACCTATGTTTTCATGTGGGAATTCACAGGCATTTCATAGAATTTATGGTAATTCTGACTTTTAGCAATGATGCAGTTTTGCGAAACTAAGTTATACAGTGAAAGGAGGCAACCAAATCATGTCTCTACTACTGAAAAGGAAATGAAATTTGTATTCAGCAAAAGTATCATGACATTTGAATTTGCAGCAATTTCTGAAGGCTTCTAAACACTAAAAGCAATCTTCTGTGACATCAAGGCTGCATATTCACCATGATAGCATGGAGACTATTGTCACATTCAAGTTCTACACTAGGAATTAGGCAGTCTTGTAACAGAAACTCTTCTGTTATTCATTGGCATTTGCAATATATAAGTTTAAATTAGTCCTTTGATACTCCAAAAACTGCCAGAAGAATGGTGGATACCTCATCTATGAAGTTCCATAATCAAATACATATTGTATCTAAAATTCTGAACATCCAATAATGATGAAACTGTAAAGAAGGAGCATGAATACAGGCTGCAGCCTACTGTACCTGGAGAATGAAGTGGAGGGGAGCACATCAGAACAACTCCTTGACCTTCACGTACAGACACAGCACTTCTTGTCCGACCGCTAAAATTTCCCAGATCTATCAAAAGAACAGAGCATTTTAGTTACATACCAAAGATTTTAAATTTTGTGGCTACTGTGACTTGCATTTTATTTCCTCTTTTAAAGCTGACTGTTCCTTTTTTCATACCTTGATCGAAAATAGAAAAATAAATCTATTTCCATTACAAAAAATTCTATGTTGCATCAGCACTTTATTCCTTTTTTAGTGCACTTGCATACAGTATAAAAAAATATGCAGCAGACTATATATATATATACCATTTACAAATACATTTAATAGTGATTTTATTTCTTTTTACTATATCTTGCTTGATTTTCTCCCTTGGTAGAAGGGATTCATACACAGTGAAAAAGAAGAAATCCAACTGGAGGGAGCACCTTGGTTAACATCCAGACTGATGATGCGGCAGATGCCACTTGGACAACACACACAGCACATGGTGATGAGAGAAAGGAAAATCAAAACTTTGGTTCTAAAACCAAATCTATTCTATAACACATTTACTTTTTCACATACTTCTGATTTCTCTGGTGCTATAAGCCCAAACCAACTGTGGGCAAACATATTTTCCCTCCAAAAGTTTCTCTCCATCAGGGCAATAAGAAACATTCCATTATTGGAACACAAATTTTTTGAATAAAACTGTAGGACACTGCTATGAACAGTTCACTGTGATTATTTAAAGCCTCTCAACCAGAAGATCCTATTATTCCATTTACCACACAGAACACAGAACGTGGGTTCATATTTGGGGTGGATAGTTACGCTCTAGTATTTGTATCTGTAGAAAAGGATATGAGAGTTCAGTTCTGCCCTCAGACTGGTGTCTTCATCCATTCCTCAGAGCCAGTGATGGTGTTTAAAACCTCTGTTCTCTCAGGGGCTTTCTAGAGACATTTCTATCTGATGTGGATCAAGGTGAAGAGAGCAGCAACAAGATATCTTTGAAGAGGATACAGCAGCTTCAGCAAGCATTAAATGAGGATCAGAAATATGAATATATTGGGCCAGTGGGAGCTTCTCTCACTGACATTCAGTGATCTGTAGCGATACCTCCTAATTTCTGCTCAGAGCCCAGAGGGCTGGCATGAGTCAGACACCACCAAACACTTTGAACAGGTGGAGCAGAATTATTCCTAACTGCACTCAGTTGGTATTTCTCTGTCAGATGCTGAAATTGCACATCTTCAGACATAGTAGAGCATAAAACTGAAGTTCAATGATTTTCAAAAGTAGTTTGAGTTGATTTTTTTTTTTTTTTTCACATTTCTAAATTATGTTTTGGGCACAGGAAGAATTCTAAAATTTAAATACTTTTAAACTTGTGCTATCTCTGGCCAAAATAAGTAAGTGCTTTGATTTTAACAATAGGTATCATATTTGAATAGAGAAAAGGTATGTAGGGTCCAGTAGAATTTTTTTTAAATTAGTGTTACATTACAAAACTTTGAAAACTTTTGCTAGTCAATAGATAATTAAAAATTTAAATATGG
Source organism: Cyanistes caeruleus (assembly GCF_971803275.1). Taxonomy (NCBI): domain Eukaryota; kingdom Metazoa; phylum Chordata; class Aves; order Passeriformes; family Paridae; genus Cyanistes; species Cyanistes caeruleus. Next base: position 76,148,163 of record NC_141703.1, read on the forward strand.
TATTACATTTTAAAATAAGCATGTCATGGGTTGTAATACATTCTGGAGTAATTTATCTTTAAAAATGTCTCTTAATGTATGTTACCTGAAAGCATCTTCTGCAGAAAAATAATCCTTATTTCGTGTCCAGAAAATAGTGGGCTGGTACATCCCTACATTAAAAGTTTGGATGGGAGAACACCCTGTAATTGAAACTTTTCTTAGTTAAGCCCTCAGGTAATCAAATGTTATTTTCCTATTAGTGATAGCAACCTTTGGATACCTTTTTTTCCATTTCCTGCTTTGATTGCACACTGTGATGGAAAAATATACATTTTTTCACAAAAAACCCAATATATTTTTTCTTATTTTAAAATATATGTATGACTTGAGTTTCTATTTGTTCAAAACAATTATTTTCAAACTGAGGAAGGAAAGTAAAAAAGAGCTTTGAATTTCAGCTGTTTTGGGGTATCTGTTCTGAACTGGATTTCTTGTTAGCATATTGCAGAAAAAGGATTATCAGGTACAAAAGAAGGGATTTAGCTGTAAAACAAATAAGTGTAGAAAAGCTTAAAAAGAAGGAAAGGTGAAGGATCATGCTTGCAGTTTCCTGACATTAAAGTAATAGGCCCAACAAGGAAAAATCAAATTAATGGAAAATTTAATTACTTTCTTGTAAATCTAAGCCATTTCATATCTATCCACATTGAAAAAAAAAAAAAGGCAGCTACTAAAAATTTAAACAAACCCCTTTCATTTCACTTTAAAACTCTAAAGAGGTAGATAATAAGAGAAAGGGTCAACAGAATTCAGCTTTGGAGATGGGAGCTGTAACCTCTCACACAGCGACACCAGCCTTGGGTTGAGTATTCTTGCTGCAGTGTACACCTGTACCTCGTGTGACATGTCAGAATGCCCCACACAGAACGAGTCTCTCCTTCACCTTATTGTGATGTATATAGTCGATTGATAAGAAAATGCCTTCCTGTGCTCCATCTAATGCCCAGAAAGATTGATTTACTCTTATCTCCGTGCTAGTGGCAAAGCTGATAACACATACTATGTTATATTCAAAGGAGTCCCTGGGGTTCAGCTACATAACTCCCATACTCTTTAACATAAGAAACAGCACTGACCACTTTGAGAAAATGTAGTTAAGTGCCAGCCACCCTGTCTACTGTAACTTACTATTAACAATATATATGCAAAACACATTTAGATGGAGTGCAGGTGACAAGAGCAACCAAATTTCCTTTACTGCTAAGAAATCGGTCAATTAAAAATTTTTATATAGTGTCACTAGCCTACAACCTGTGAGAGGGGAGTGGTGTCCTCTGTAAAAGGGAAACAGTAGAGAAATTCCATACTGATGATGCCAGCCATTAAACCCAATCTGTTTGGTGCAGTTTTCTGGACATCAGATTTATACTGGAAGTGTATTTACATTAGCTCAGTGTAGTATTTGATCTTTGAGAGAAGTTATAAACTTGGGAAAATAATTTATATATCTTATCTAAAGGAGCTGCCAGGTAGTGCAGCTCTCTTCACAGTGGCTATTCCCATGCTTTGGATATGAGTTAATGCATGGATTCTCTCAGCACTTATACCTATGTATTGATTTGCATTGTGGAAGAATGACACCACCCTGAGACTATCAGTTTAAATAAGACTCAGCAGAAAAAGGAACACTTCTGCAGAAAGTGAAAGGGAAATAAATGAGAAAAACCTCAAGGCAGTCGAAGCAACCAAAAAGCTTTGCAGGTCTAACAACAAAATAAACATTTAAATAAAAGGGGAAATGTTCTGCCATTGACAGAAGGACTTTTACAAAAGTTGGAGCAGTTTTTATCACTTAATGGCCTTCCAAGTCACCTTCACTGCAGTTTGGATTTTAGGTATGCACAGGAGGGATCATTCATTCACTGTGTTCATCAGTGCTGCAGCTAAGGGGGGGCAGCAGGTTTTTGTGACCCAGCCAACAGTCGACAGATAACTGCTATGAAACTAGGATCAAATTAAAGATGAAAAACAGATCTTGTTTTTATTGTAGGCAATTATTGCTTGGTAACCTGGCATGGAAGCTCTAAAAGACTTCATTATCAGTGACTTTAAACAGTCAATTTAACTTTAAAGTAGAAATTAGATTGGTGCAGAACAATGTCCTTTGCCAACTCGGTTCTGTAAGTTTAAACTATTTTATATGCAAATTTATTATGGAGTTTAAAATGGACATAATATGATATGTATTAAAATGTTTAAAGACATATTCTGAAGATACCTAAAGACAAGTATAAAGCAGGCAATATTCTTTCCAATAAGGTAAAAATAGCTCTACACAAGGCAAGATTCTTCTGTCAGGCCAAGGACAAATTTATTTATTGCATTGTCACTAAGATAGGGTAGCCTTCCTCTCCTTGGATTTGAAAGACAGGACTAAGAAATAGACCTTGAGCTGGAATTGTAGCTCTTTAAAAAAGGTAAGATTTACAGGGAAAAAATTTCCATTCAAACACGTTTTTCAAAATCCCATTATAACCTAAATCAAAAACATGATTTGACTGTACACTCTAAACAAGGGAAAATATAAATGTTCTGTTTAATAACCCACAAACACAAGCTATAGAAGAATGAAAGGTGGTATTGAAAAGATATCACGTCTGACTGTATAGGGAACTTTTACATTGGACAAACTAAACACAATACTCAGAATATCCAAAACTCCAAGGAAATTAATAGATTATTTTATATTGACATACACTCATTTCCTAGGCATACCAGATTAAGTAGATAGAGCTGTATTAGTAGAGTCACTCATTTGACCTGAGAATAACTTTTAATACTGAATTTTTTCACTAGAAAAAGTGTGAAATGTGAAATGATGACTGAAACATCATCTCACCATTGATAATGGGAAAAGCACACATCTTGGACTTTCAAAACTCACATTACCATATGACTTTTAGGTGACAAGATAAGGTCAAGATTCAAACACTTTAAAATGCATCATGTTTATTATCGTTGCTGCTGTTATTATTTATTACCAGAAAGGTTTTAATCCTTCATGGATCACCAGACTGACATGATGTGAAAAAGGTATTTTTTTTTTTCTCAAAGACGTTACTAAGAAAAAAACAGAAATAGAGGAAAGAGAAACAATGATGTAGCTCAAGCCTGCATGACAGACACCCTCTGTCTGTGTACATCTGCAGAGCCATTAAGGAGCTTGAAGGAAAGGGGGTCAATACACAGATATTTTCAGGGGGTGCCAACAAAAGGTGACACGGAACTAAGGAAACTGGCTAAAGATTTCTCTCTGAAAATCTGAAAAACAAAGAAAGGAGAAAAGATATTGTACTTATATTTAGACTAACATTTTCAGAGTCTTTCTCAGATACTACAAAATATTTTTTTCTCAGAAAAAAATAAAAAGAAGGATCTATGAATAATGATGGACGTGTTCTTGGAAACACAAAAGACTTTTTTATTTACCATGGTGTCAGCATGAAATTTAATGTACTATTGATTCATTAGCCCTGAACTAAATTTTCACTGTGAAAGGCAGATAAATAGCCAAATAAAGGAATTTTCTCTGTCCTTAATGATGTATTTCTATTTATATAATTTTTATAAATGATAACCATTTAAAAATACCTGGTTTACTGTTTATTGTTCTTCATTGCAGCTGTATGTCATAGCTATGTCTAGCTGATTTACCTTGTAAGTAGAAACTTTTTTTATATTTTCTACGTTTTCTATCACAGTGAGGTCATGAATCCATTAATGTGACCAAAACATTCTATCATAATACAATCTATTAAAGAGAAAATTAACTATCCTATTGTCCTGGTTTGGTCTGCAATAGAGTTAATTTTCTTCTTAGTAGACGGTGCAGTGCTGTGTTTTGGATTTATATGAATAATGTTGACAAAACATTGATGTACTGGTTGTTGCTGAGCACTGAATATCTGAAGCCAAGGACTTTTCAGTGCCTTGTGTTCTGCCAGTGAGAAGGGCACAAGAAGCTGGGAGGCAGGATGGCCAGGACAGCTGACCCGAAGTGACCAGAGGGATATTCCATAGCACAGAGCATCCTGCTCAGTGTATGAACTGGGGGGAGTCGGTCGGGAAGCACCGATCGCTGCTGGGGGACGGGCTGGGCATCGGTCAGCGGGTGGTGAATAACTGCACTGGGCATCTCTTGTCTCTCCTGGGTTTTCTTCCCCTCCTCTCTTTCTGTTTCTCATTTTTAATTACAAGTAGTATTACTATTGTTAGCATTGTAAGTATTATTTTTGTTATTATCATATTGTACTCTATTTCAGTTGTTAATATATATATATAAATATTTCCTAAATTTATTTATAGAATCCTGCATTAAATCTAGTACAATTATTTTTTTTTCTTTTTAATTTCTTTCCCAATTTGGATGATTTATATTTATTAATTTGTAATTATTTAAAAACTTAAACTTTTTATAAAAGACAAAAAATAGACTATTCCACAGTTTACCATGTCATACTTTTTAAAAAGAATATAAAATATAAAAATATAAAATTAAAATATTCACAACTTGTGATCCTACACAGATTTTATATAAATTATGAATTGATACACTTCTTCCACTTTTTTGTCTTGTCTAGAATCTAATTTTGCATGAAAAAATACTCCAGGAAGGTTGAGGAAATTCAGAGCTTTGAAGAATTTTTCCTTTTGTTTCACCTAGTTTCAATAACACCAATTAATATCATCGGTATCATAAAAGCTTAAATTTCCCCAGAGCCTTGATAAAAAGGGAATTTGTAAGTGCTAAAATCTCCCTGAATTTCAGTAGTTCTGCATTCATGAATCCTGAAGTACTGGACCAAAGTGAATTAGAAGAAATATTTACATACAGAATAAAATAACAAGATTATGTTGAAAACTACAGAGTTGCTATATGATACAGCTTGGCATGTTAAGTTCACAATAATTAGGATGTTCATGGTTACACTTGTTGATAGTTATGATTAATTAGTTATAATCATTCTGTGTCTGTCAGGTTTCATCTCTTCTCATAAGAATTATTTCAGCATGCTTCTCAGCTGTCTTTCACGTCTGCATAATGCAATTTCCAGGCAAAACACAGAATCAAGTGGAAATATTATAGTCAAGTGTTTTTCATCCTTTCATTCTGTCATTTAGAAGCAACAAGTAAAACCAAACAAATACGCAACCAATCTTAAGCAGCAAATGAAAAATTTTCAAATACAGATGCCAACATTTAACCACCAAAGTAAAGTGGGCCAATAAATACTACTGCTTCAAGAGCCTCTGAGCAAATAGATTTTTTCACTTTTTAGAGAAATATATGCAATATATTTTTTTAAACACTTTGTTTTACATAATGTTATCTGCATCTCGAGAAACACACATTTGCATTTCCAACCTTTTACACAGAAGTTCCTGACACTGAGTGCTATACTAACCTGTAAAAATCCTATACACATGCTTTTAATTTCTTATTATTTTTCCTTTCTTCTTATGAGTCCTCCTTCCCTTTTTGTTGATTTTTCTTTCAGTCACTTTTTTCAATTAAATTAATTACAAACATTCAAGGATATATTGCAAGCAACCTTTCATTTTGTTGTTAGTTTCTCCAACAGGATGTGACTTTTCCTTCTTTTAATTAGTAATTAAAGATCACAGCCAGGATTTTGTAAGATTAAATATAGAGTGACTATCATAGTACAGTTTCTTGTCATACAATGTGATATGAAATGGGCAGTGACAAATCTCCATATAGTTTATTGGAAAATTCCTGTGTAGGTGCTGTGGTTCACAGAAGGCTTGCAACAGTAGTACACAGAAAAAAAACCTTTTCTTACCCTCTGGGTGAACAAGTCATTAAAGATAACTTGATCTGTATTTCATTGAGCAAATTTATAATAGAAAGTATATTAAAACATTTCTTATATGTATTTAATACTTTTAATTCATGGATTCAAGTCCTAAAATAAGATAATATCTTCACTTCCACATATTCAGAAGTATATTGAAAACCTTTAGTCTGAAAGATTCTTTTTCTTACATATCTAAAATTCCAAAGCTGGCCTTGGCAAAGCTGGAATTTATCAGAAGCAAGGGTATACAAGAGTTAAGAAATTAAATTCTTCTTAAGAGGGAAAAGTGGCAAAAGAAGTAAGCTTTCCCAAGTTCAGAAGTGATGACACTGAGCTCATCTAAATTAAAAACCTTACAACTTCCACAGTGTCTGCATTTGAGACTATCTTGCTTGTGTGATACAGAAAAAGAATCTGCAGAAAATAAAAGCCTGATGTCCCAAAGTCCCTATTATGAAGATAATATGTAAGATGCTTAATAATGATTCGGTTGCTATTTTCTTCCTCCTCTGAATTCTTCATATTTTGTTCAGAATGTCATTATATGCATGAACTGGGACAAACATCTGAGAACCACTGCTCAGATCTAAGGTTTGGGGAATGGCATGATTGTTGAGGTTTCAGTAACAGCTGGAGGCTTGTAGACACCATTTCCATAGGACATGACACATCAAATTCTGACTCCATTCTAGACAGGTCATTTTGCTGCACTGACTTTTCACGAGACTAATGTGTATAAATGCCTCCATACTTCACTTCTCCTTTGTCACAAAGAAGAGAAGAAGGTCATAATCTCTCAGAAATTATTTATTTGATCCTCTCTAAGAATTGTAGTGCCCGGCATGACCTGCAAGTCAATTGTGACAACATAACTGAGTGTTTGGACACATGCAAGGAGTAAATCTGCAAGACCTTGGTCTTAGCTGAATAGCTCAACTGGAAATGAAGGCCTTCCAAGCACAGAGTGTTGCCTAGGTAGCAGGTTTTTACATATGATGCTAGGTAATGTTTTTGATAAAACAGTTTGTGTTGGAGCATGTTTTTCTGCTTAATATCAAGGCGGTATCAGTCACTGTAAATCACAGTTTAGGATATGATCATGTAATTGTACAAGAGCCATCAAAGATAAATAAATTGGCACTAGTCGGCTGAGCAGCTATAAATTGCCATTTATGTACTTTGATCTTTTCAATCTGTAATCTGTAGCACATCAATTAATAGCCCTGTGAAGGTGGTCTGAATATTCCTTTAATGATCTAATGTGTTGCAAAGTAATGGCACAAAATTTATTTATTTTTCTGATCAGAAAAGCTAAACCTTAGAAGGTTTCATTATTTCGTAAATGCTTGGCTAGAACAGTTTAAGTGCTTTCTAAAAGGCATTTAGTTCTCCCATCTCACTCTGCATTCTAATGTTTTTCCCTATGTCACTTATTTTCTAATTCTGCACATATTAGTGTCAGAGTTTGCATAACATGAAGCATTCTCCTCTCCTCTCCTCTCCTCTCCTCTCCTCTCCTCTCCTCTCCTCTCCTCTCCTCTCCTCTCCTCTCCTCTCCTCTCCTCTCCTCTCCTCTCCTCTCCTCTCCTCTCCTCTCCTCTCCTCTCCTCTCCTCTCCTCTCCTCTCCTCTCCTCTCCTCTCCTCTCCTCTCCTCTCCTCTCCTCTCCTCTCCTCTCCTCTCCTCTCCTCTCCTCTCCTCTCCTCTCCTCTCCTCTCCTCTCCTCTCCTCTCCTCTCCTCTCCTCTCCTCTCCTCTCCTCTCCTCTCCTCTCCTCTCCTCTCCTCTCCTCTCCTCTCCTCTCCTCTCCTCTCCTCTCCTCTCCTCTCCTCTCCTCCTCTCCTGCCATGTAGACACAAGGTTGCACAAAGATGTAATCACAGTCTTTGCTTGAGGGATCTATATCAGGCACCAATCCCTCAGCAGTTCATCTGCTCCTTTAACTTCTTCTGCCATTTGTCACAATTATATATTATCACCCACTGATCAATAGAAATAAAACTAAAATATGTTTCCTGAACTATGTCGGTTAGGTGCTCCACAATACTGATTGATTTCTTTAAGCAATCTAATAATTGCTTCTCTTTTTAACTGATCTTCCTAGGATAAACAAATGGCTGCCAAGACTGTCCCAGCTGCAACTTATTTTTAATGACTTTTGGTACTGAAACTAAGTGCAAGCAAAGCTGTGAAAGCTGTTGGTTTTGAAGTTATGGGTAATTTGGTAGCATTTATAATGCAGTGGTGAAAAACAGCAGGACAGCTTCTCTTCTCATCTGGACAGCTGACAATGTTCAAGACGGTATCAAATACAAGACTATGGTGTCCAATCCTGCAGCTCTTCCTAATCACAGTAACATACAATCCTTTAAAAAACAAAACAAAAAAATCATGGACAGATATTTCTGGGAAAGCCAACTGACCTTGCAAACAGGACAGGTCTGGGCATCCTACCAAGGAAAAATACTTCCTCCTAATTAATAAAAATATATTGCATAACATTTTTAAGACTTACAGCTATCATTGACCATAATCACAGTTCTATATTTAGACAGAGCTTTGCCACACATAAGCACTGGTCTCCATATGCAATACAGGCATTAAATAGTGTGGGTAAAATTAACCACTGAGAGGTTAAAAAAAAGAAAGAAAAAAAGAAAAGAAAAGATAAATTTCAAGCTGGAGAAGATTTGAGCCCTGAATACATTAATTCTTCATGGAATAGGAAAACTTTTGTCACAGCAGTCAAACCTGTGGTACTGGCCTAGTAGGAAGGTACCATGAAGGAGTTATAACCTGGATTCAGAGAGAGTCAGACAAAAAAGAGGATAAGGGAGAAATTGATGACAGTGTCTAGCCATTTTAAATATATGATGTGCTTTTGGCAGAACAGAGTAAATGCATAATATGTTTTTACCATCAAGAAAAGAATCCAGGGTTCTGTCTTGAATAGACAGTACAAAGGAAGCAAAAAATTCAATTCAGGAAAACAGAAGAGGCAAAGTGTTGAAAAATACTGTCTGGATTTTATACTGAAGTAGACCAGATAATTAGAGGCTGTGAAATGAAGACTATGAAGGTGAATCTCCAGATTTTAATAATATGAATTTATGTAAAGAATGAATTGGATAGTAATGAATATGAAAAGGAAAATCAGGGGAACAAAATCCAGGGATTAAGTAGTTACAGCTCAACAATTTTTGCAGCAGTGTTGGCAGATGATCATTGAATGGCTTGAAACAAATAAATCTGAAACCTCAGATGTTCTGAAAGAATTGTTTCTGAATGTGGCATTAATTTCTAAAGAACCTAATACAACTAATAGAAGAATACAAAAAAAAATAGGTGAAATTTTGAGTATGTGTGTCTGAAATGTTTCAGGAGTAAAATCTTACTCATACCTGTCAGCTTCTAGATAAGTAATGTTATATGTTATAAAAGTAGTTTGTTTTCCCCAGCTCCAGTGAGAACAGTATTTGTTTTTAGAAAAAAGGGCTGGGATTTTGCTGTCTGAAAATCAGGTCTTTTGAAAACTTTTCTGTCTCAAGTATGATATGTTTTTCTGATGCCATATTTGTAAAAAGAGGTTGATAAATCTGAAAGTCTTTAGAGAAAAGATATGAGATTAATTTGCATTACAGAAAACATCTTACAGTGATAAATGCCTAAACCTAAAAAAAAAATTAAAATTCTGATGGAGTTAAAAGTGAAAAAAAGAGTTTTCTGCAATTTCATTTTCTTAAAAGAAAATATCTGAACTACTGAGTCAATCTTCTAGTGAGTTAAACAGGTCCCACAAATAAGCTTCATGTGGTTTTTGGAAATCTGTCCCAGGAATGGTTCCCTTGGACTCAATTGGTATACTTAACTGATTTAAATATATATCTTTAGCATATAGTATATTATATATTTAAATACATATATATATATATATATATTTTTTAAAAAATATATATATTTATATTCTATGTATTTAAATATATAGTGTGTATATATATATATATAAATATATATATATATTTAGTATATATTTAAATATATGCTAAAATAATTGTTTCCATAGAATGGAATATAATTTCCACTATAAATTCCATGCATAAACTGTTTACACAAAAATTAATAGCAAACTAAGGTATACCCTTAAAAGAAAATATAGAATAATAGAAATGTGTATGCTTTTCAGTGATGTATGGGACAGCACAGGAAAATGGTACTAGATTATTGCAGTGTTATCACTATAATGATGATTGATGAAATCTCCTTTGAAGGAGTGACATTTAAGGAAATGGTAGCTAAATACCTGGGGAGAATTGCATCCATACTATCAGTGTAATTTAATATAAACTATTTTGTTCAATTCATTGTAACCCACTCTATGTTTCACACTCTGAGGACATGAATGGGATTTTTATCAGTGTAATTGTAAATTATTGACAAGAATAACCTCAGTGGCAGTAGATATTAATTTTATCTAAGTCAATTACTTCTACCTATTTGAAGTTTCCAATTAACAATACAAGCATAGATTTTAGATTAAAATTAACTGTAATTAAGTTCACTACAAGTAAAAACATCATGTTAGAGTATTTAGACTAACTGTTTCAGGTAGTCATATCATAAATACCTATTTTCTACCAAATTTGAATAAAATGTAAGCAAACCTAAATTGAATTCTATAGTGAATAAATAATGGTGACTAGTATTTGAGAAGGTTCATATGTGATTATACTTACAGATAACAATTTGGTGTTAGTGCTAAAAAAACCTTTTTAAAGATTGATTTTTACATAAGTTATTTTGAATGTAATGAAACAAAATCTTAAATTTGTATCCCTATTATTTGAATTTATTTTTTTTTTTCTTGGAATGAGATTTCTTTCTAACATTTTACCACAAAAGCACAGTATATCCTTATAGCTATATCTGAGCCAGTTATCCTACTCTTCCTTTCAAGGCAATGGAAGGAAATAGACACTTCAAAGGCCTGATTCATTTGACCTATTTTAGATGTCAGCTTGACATGAATGAATTGCATCCTAGTAGTGCAACAGATTAAGTAGGAAATCAAAACAATTAGATCACTTGCAGCTGCCTATGGTGTTGACAGTCTGACATTAAAGGAGAATGAATAAAGTGAATTTAGAGGCAATTTACTATTTCCTTGATCTTCAGATTGTTTTCTCAATATAATTATTTTGCTTACAATGCCATGGTAAAACTAAGTAGAAGATGGTAAAGGATTCCTCTCATATATATAAAGGCAAATATAATTTTTTTAACTGTGTTGGACTTTTGTAAGTAAACAGTTTCTTACTCTTATCAGTAAAGTAGTGACATAACCAATTTTTTTAAAGCTACATAGGAGATTAAGATACAAGCATAGTAGTTTTGAAATAATGTCCAAATAAAGGTAAATTCAGCCCTTAACCTCATAGTCTTTCTTATTTTGACACTAATTGTTTGGTAAGATACTGTTCCTGAAGGACAAAGATGATAGCTCTAAATTTAAAACAGAATGTATATACAACTAATGTGTTTCATGTTGTTCTGCAGTATAGAAAATGTAAACGTTACATGTATTAAAGGATTTTACATCGAATTTTAAAATAATCTTACTATGTGAGGGACTCCGTCTTCTGGCTACCTGTTTGGTGATTAATGTACGTATAGAGGAAGACTTCCAGCTCAGTTTGCTGAGCCTGATTGATGCTCAGAAAACCTAATCTACTGCACCTTGGGAAGACACTTACTGGGGAAAAAAGGATAACAGAATTAGCACCACCTTAATGCTGCAATAAATGTCCATCTTAAGATGACTCAGAGATTTCATGCAGCATGCACAAAATCAGCTAGCATTTTCTACTTATTGCTTTTAGTTCCAGTGGAAACAAAATGCTTTCAAAATAAGGAAGATATATGGCTATATATCTACTTTATGGCACTGACTTTATAAAGAGTGTAGGAAACTATCTCCCTCTCTAGGAACCCTTTTAATGTCAGAGAAGCAATGCCTTTGGGTAGGTATTGATTTTAAATAGACAGCAGAAAAGATTGTTGCTTATCATACAAACCTGCTCCTGATCCTCACAAAAAAGGCAACTTGAAAAATACAATTTACCTGTTAAATCCTTCCTTTTAAATGCCAGCATTATTAAAACATTTCCAAGTTATTTGAGTGCTTAGTTTTCTTAAGATAGAATTGAATAGGAACTTATTAGATATGTATGCTGTGATGTATGTACAAAGGCTAAAAATGGTTTCTAATGAGAAGTGGAAGGATTGATATTTTTTCATCCTAACACTGATTTCTAATGCAAGTAAAACTTGAAGAAACAAATTAGTCCCAAATTCTCAAAGTATTTTTCCATAGTTATACTCTATTAAATTACAATCCAATCAGTTATTTTTTTTGGCATACCCTAGAAAATTGAAATGCAGTCATATATTTAAGTGCCTATAATCAAACTACACAAATAGCAGCTTTGTATACATGACTATCATTAATAAATAATGTTAAATCTATTGTATGTGAAAGGATATAATTTGTGTTTCATCACTTCGCTCAACTTATTATTTACTCCACGAGGTTGCACTGCATTATTAAGTTCCCAATATCTTATTAGTCCATTTTAAATCTCTACTCCTATGAATATACTCTCAATGCAACACTGTTAGAAAAAAGTGCTGATTCCCCACTCTGCACTTCTATCCCTTCGAAATAATAGGTGAATGGGACTATGATGCTATCATTATGGTAAGGAATACACACTGTTTAACAAATACCTAACACATTTGTCAAGCACAGTTGTAAACACTGCTTTCTGTTCAACAGTCCTGGAATCCTCAGTGGGTCATGAAGAGGCGTTGCAAAAATGTGTTGCTGGTCAATAGAAGCCTACTGCTTTTATGAGGATTTGAGTTAAGCGCTTGAAGCTTGAACACTTGAAGAGATGCAATGTGGTCCATAACAGATTCTGAGAGACAGCACAAAGTAATGTTCTGAAGCTTGGAAATTACTGCTGTAAAATAATGCACACATACACACAGACACAGACACAGACACACACACACACACAAACACACACACTTGCCCAAATAGCAGATCAAGAGGCCAAAGGCAAAATAAACAGACACAAGGTAAAATAATATGATAATGGAAATTAAAGTAATACAGTGACCTCTCATGGGAGAACAGATATCAGTTCTTTCAAAAAGTTTACCTTGAAAAATATTAATTTTAATACAACAGAAATAGGGTTAAGTCCTCAACAGAAATAGGGTTAAGTCCTTCAACAAATTACACCCATTTAAGGCAACTTCTTCCATTAGTTTGATATTACTTTTGTTTGTCCCCCACTTTATTGTTTTCTAGTTAACAAAATGGTTGTGTTCCTGGTCACTGGAATTACTGGAAAAATAAAGAAATACTACTTCCATTTTCTTTGCAGTTTTCTGAAGTGTCATTTTGTCTTCTTATATTACTGCAGTGAATTTCTCCAGGAGACTTCTGGTTTCCTGAAGCATTTTTTAGAAAAAAACCCCCAATGACTAGTCAGTCTTGTTAAATTTTATAGATACTGCATTTCAGTAGAGCTGGCATAGATGCTCATGGCACAATGCCTGCAGAGAAGGCATGTCCAATACTTTGGTGATGAAGGCAATAAAAATTCTATTTACCTCCAGCAGACTGCTCAATAGTTTTTTGATAAAATAGTTCCTGACTGGCCTTTTTCTTACATAATGTAAAATGTAATTTCCAGAATCATTAACTTATGTAATCTTTCATGAAATGTAATTAAAAGAAAATGTTTGAACATTTGAATAAATTTTGGTTAAAGACAAGTAAGTATCTATTGTTTAGTTAACCTCATCCTAAGCATCCACCTTAATATATCTCAGGTTAAAAAGTCTCAGGGAAGGTTTACAGACTTTACTGTGTCCTTTTTTTTTTTATGTTCTTGTGTAAATAAGAGAAGGCAAAATGTGATTTGTTCAAGGATATACATACTCATGCTCCTGAGAATATATTCCAAGGATGTTTCACACTGACAGTCTACACCAGTCAATGATATCAATGACAAAAAAATGCACACAATTTTTGCAAACATTCTGAGAAGATTTCTGGTACCCTTCTCAGTGCATAAATGGTAGGCACACATATTTGCTGTGGAATTTCTGAATGAACTTGTCATTCAGAAAGCATAGAGCCAAACAACTTTTCAGGAGTTGTCATTCAGACTGATACTGAAACTAAGTTCTTTGTCATTTGTTTGTGCAACATGAATATTTTTACATGGCATCTGATTCCAGAAGCTTTCACAAGACTCTTCTAAATGTGTGTTACAGATGAATTCTAGCCTTTATATGGATTCAAATTGCTTAGCTGGACATGGAAAGTCAAGCTTAGTATGTCTTTCGATCTGAGAGAAAATTTTCAGGTGTAGCTCAGAAAAAATAATGTAGAGCATTTATCTCAAGTAGGAAGAGCAGGACATCTGCTGTAGGTGGAATTCATAATCTCATATTTAGCGTACAAATGCAAATTTGAAAAGCCATTTTACTACAGTGGACTAAAATAATTACCATTTTATCTGTACTCTATCTTACAGCAAAGAAATTTGCCTACATTTACATTACAATGTGTAATGTTTCCAAAAGGTATACCTACTCTTGTTGGTCACAGCACAAAAAAGAGTATTAAAAGGGGTGCATCTGCAATTTCTTTGCAATTTTTAAAGCAATAAACTTCTTAAAGAACAAGTGCAGTAGACAAATGCTCTTTTTTATGCTCTTCTTAATTCCATAATCAATCTCTCTTTAATCCCATAAATTCTGGGACATGAATCTGTTATTTCATAAGGGAAGGATGGCACATGCAGGACATAGATCTATATTTTATGATTCAGATTATGTGTAGAAATGATGGTCAGATGCTCATGCACTCCCTTGTGACAGACATCGAGGTTTGTCTGCATCAAGGTAGAAGGGGGAAATCAGGGAGAATACAAATACTTTTTGCTTGAGACTGGACATCCATCAACATTTCAGCTAGTAAGCAGTATGTTTGCAATAGATCACTGATGGAGCAACACAGCTGCTTTCCTCTTGTCCCCGTGTAAGGAATTGTGACCAATGGAGCTAGAGCTTTCATTGCAATTTGACCTCCCAATGTCACAGTACCACAGAACCAGATGATGTAAGTCCCACTGTGTAGATGTTTCTTTCTTCTAAGTTTAAAAATCTGTCTTTCATTTCTTTTCAGGGCATATGTAAACTCAGTATTTCAAAACTAAAGCTGATATTTCTTGAGGATATTTCATATCCTCTACCCCTTAACTATACATTCAGCCAAATTTTGAGAACCTGAAGAGACAGCTTGTCATTTAGATATTCTGTCATATCAGCAAGCTCACAGGACTGGGGGAAAAATCTCTTGCTGTACTTACTCTTTATTTTGACTTTCTCCCCTAAACAAACATCAGTTGCTGAAATTCCTAAACTAACAGTAACTCCCCTCCTAACAACAAGTTCAAAAATCTGAAGTTAGGTGATTAACATTCTATTTTTTGTTGTTCCTAAAGTGAAGGACTCAAGCCACCCTCAAATGAATTTTCTATATTTAATTCAATACAAAGTGCTGGTTTTTCATTCCAGCTTCTCTGTGTAATCCAAATTGATGTCAAAGTGCTTTCTGCCTGTCTCACAGAGAATGAAAATAAATGTCTTTGTTTGCCTTCTGAATAAACTGAAAATATTGCACTTCACAGCCCTACCCTGAAGTATATTTCACTTAAGTTTAAAAACAGAAATGTGATACTTGCAATATCACAGTCAAATTTATTTAACAGGAAGAGGGACTCACAGACTATGGAAATCAGAAAAATCAAAGGATCAGAGAATAATTCAGAGTGGACTGGGCTCAGGCAGCCCCTGGTCACATTCCCTGTTAAGTAAGGTCATCTGAAATGTCAGACCAGGTTGCTCAGAACTTCATCTAGTCGGGTCTTGAAACTCTCCAAGGACAGACACTGCATAACCTCTCTGGGGAACATGTGCTACTGCCTAGCTCTCCTCACAGAGAAAATGTTTCTTCTCATGATTTTCAGTCCAATTCATGCCTCTTTTCTCTTTTCTTCCTGGTAATCACCACTTTGAAAAGTCTTGTGAACCTCCCAGTAGGCACTGGGGAAATATTGCTCAGTCCCACGAAGCCATCTATGGTTACCAGGATGAGCAAAACCCTCAGGTTCTTTTCACAAGGTGAATGCTCTAGCCCTCACCATCTTGGTGGAATCCCCTGAATTCCCCTGAGCTTCCTAATCTCTTTACTGATGGGCCTGAAACTAGACAAAGTATCAACTTGTCCTTTCATGGAATAAATGGATCTCATCAGCAGATATTGTTATCTGCTAAGTGTACGAATCCTTAATTTTCTTCTCTTAAACATTGCCATATTACCATATTAATTATTTAAAGACTTTAAAAGAATTAGAAATTATTATTGAAAAAATGAAAAATTATTAATTCCTTGCCTCAATTTAAAAAAAAATGACTGCAATTTAGGTACTGTGACACAGTCAGTCAGAATCTCTTAACGCTATGAGCCTTTCCAACTTGGGTAAATGGGCACCCTGTGATTTTGACAAATACAAGGATCTCAGGGGACAGTTGTGACATTCAACACACCCTGGCAACAAATTTCACTTTATCAGACAATTTATGTAATCTAATTGCTGTGTGGTCCCTGTTAGAGCCAGGAAGACACTATCTTTGCAAGCTTAAATTTTTCTCTCACATCAGCAAGAATTTTACTGATATTATCAAAAATCAAGCTGTGAGCCACACACTTATTTTATTATGTTTTTGTCTAAATAATTTCTGGACATTCAACTCTTTCCACTGAAACAGTATCAAAACCAGTACTTAAAATATGTGTGTATGTAAAGTTATGCAATCGGCATTAGCACTGCAGAGGAAAACAGCTTAGGAGCTGCTGCTTTCCATGGTCTGTAACTGATGGACACAGGAATGCTGGGGTTTTGTCTGCCCTTGAAACTGGAAATGCAGAAGAGCTTTGTGCAGAAACATGGCTCCAGCTTCCCTCTGCATGTGTCACCACCTTCCATACCACTCTACGTCTATATATACTCTATGTTTATATATGTAGTCCATCAGCAGTTCAAACCAATTCTATGTTATATTGTTTCATGCTCACATCTTATGCAACAACAAGATATCTTTCATTGCTTTTTCTGTTTGGAGGACAGTAGGTGTGGATGGCCATATTTGAGCCACAGGTATCCAGCGTATAACAAGTTAACTTTAATTTAGGCTTGGAAATGGAGTCTGATTTTGGCTAAGAAACTTTTTCTTTCTCCTCTATAAAAGTGTCATATTACAATTCAGGTTGGAAGGGACCCCTTGAGATCATGTACAGCCACCTGCTAAAAGCAGGACCAGCCTTGATCAAGTTGCCCTGTCTGATCAAGTTTAGAATCTCTGCAAGGAAGCTCTGTGCCAAAAGAGTTAAGTTAGCAAACTGCCTCTTCATGCTGGAGAATTTAGGACTAAAATATAGGGAAAATAAAAATTAATTGCTAGTATTTTTGGTAACATTAGTGGCCACTTGCTGTATATCTAAATGTCAGAATCTCTTTTATATGGTTAGACATGGCAAGGTTAGTACTGGGATTGTCACAGAGAATAAATCAGGTACCTACATCAGTTATGTAGTTGACTGGAGAAGAGAAAATGTGAGAAAGCAAATTTCAGAGATCTTACGAGTAAAAAGATGGTATGTCAAAGTCAAGCAACTAATCAGGCTACATACCCTAAGGTATATCAATAAATCAAGCTGTCATAAGTGCTCCTAATGAAGGACCATTTGTGAAAGTTTTACCTTTTCCTGTCTTTAGCCAGCATTCAGCAAACGAATAACTCCATATTGTTTCCAACAGATAATGCAAGAGTCAAAAATATAGAAGGCTTTTTTAAATATCTTCAGGGATATTAAGAAGTGACAAATAAGGGATTACCTTCCCAACCATCTACTATAACTCCAGTGTAACATGAACCACAGAAATTCTCCAAATTAATGTTTTAAAATAGATACCTCTTTAAAAAATAAAAAATGTTAAATAAAAAGAAGAAAAATTTGCACTTGTTCTCTAGACAAGTTCCTCCAAGGTTATTTTTCCTCCCTGGGAGGTTGCAGTTACACCCAATAAAAACCTATACTTTTAAGGTTCAAATGCTGGATTTTTTTTGCTCCTTCTCCTGCTAAATTACGGTCTTATTGTTTATGTATCAATGTGCCAATCTCTTTCCTGTGTAGACCTAAACAAAAAATTTCATTTCTTTAGAACAAAGTCCATGTTTCTACTCCTCCAAATCTTCCCCCCTCCATTAAGCTGCTTTTTAACTTGTATACCCCAGGGTATGCTCTCCAAGATGGAAAGGAAGATCAGGAATCTTCATATGGTCAGTATGGAAGAATATCTTTGATTTTTGATTAAGAGTTCCAATCAAATGGAAGCTGGAATAATTCAAAATAATCTTTCCCTTAGAGTAGAATTGCCATGGAGACACAAATTTTCACCAAGGGCTGATCTGTGTGATAATGTGACTCATGAAGCAGTGACAAAGAACAACACCCTAGGAAATATTGTGCCACATCCTAAAGCTTATAGGTGCCAATAATACAAGACCCCTTTAATTATTTTAGACACAAGAGCTCAAAGATCCTGACCCTTCTAAGCCTCAGGAAATACTACAGATAGATACAGAAAAGAAAATAAACTTCTGCTAAAAATGACAACTATCTTTTTCTCATGAACTTTTGTGAGTTTTTAAATGCAAAAAAGCTCTCTGGGAGCCATCAAATCTCATGGGAAGATTGATGTCCTTTGGAATTCATGCCAGGTGGCAAAAGCCATATGTCAGTCCACTTCCTTAGAAATTTCTGTAGTATTCTGTCAGACTCAAAGCAGTTGTGGTGACAAGCACATAGTGAGTAGATTGCTGTGTAGGAAGAACAGGTGGATTTTTCTTGATATCCCTTTCACAGGAGTAGAAAAGAGACTTAACAATCATGAATTTGTGGGACATTTTTTTATATTGTTTTCATGAAAATCTTCATAAGAATTGGAGATTTTTAACCTATCTAGATGAACATCTCTTCAGTCTAGATTTTGAAAGAATCAAGGGTTTATCTTCTGATGATAAAGAGATTCATGGTCAAATTTGTGCAGGAGGAACCAGTACCTTGAAAGTTCAGAGTAACCTCAGGATGCTGTCTCAGTCATCTCTGGAGAAGGTAAAAATCATTTAAGATTTAATTTAACAGAGGGAAATTTGGAGGCTAACAGCATGCAAAGACCATTACAATATTTTGCAGATTCTGTGGTTCACATCTCCTTCACATTACATGTTCCTCTGTCAGAAGATCTCCATCTTCTCTGCCATGGAATTTGCCCCTATTACCTGGCTCATCTACTACCTTATAAAACCTTGTACAAATATGGTCCAGTGAACATAGAGAGACAGTCAATGTCATAAAAAAGATGTCAGATAAACCAGTCCTATATAGAGTGATATCAAGTATAGAAGACTGGGAATAATGACTGGCTCAGAAATCTAAAATCTATACATATATGTAGGTGTAGGTGTATATATCTATGCATATATATATATATATATATATATATATACATATGTGTATAAATGCATTTCTATATTCATATTTATCAGCTAGATAAATATAAAGAATATAATTGCATTTTAAATACACATATATGCTTATGCATTGCTTCTTTGACAATTGACTAGTTGATTAGTAACAATTTCAACAGGGAGGCTGTTCACACTAATCCTAGCTTGCACTTTAAAATCCAGATCTATGTGCTTACAGTGCAACGTAGAAATCTGCAAACTCCCAATTTTAGGTGAGCCAATAAATTGTAACAGAGCTGAAAAAGTGATGCTATGGCATTTTATATTATCTGCTACAGGTAGTCTGAAAAAATCTAAGTTCAGATATTGAGATGCTTCAGGGAAGAGAATAAAAAAAAATGAAAATATGTGTGCTATGGTTACTACAGAGAGGTGGGTTACTATCTACTTGCTTTCTTTTAAAAAAGAATTTGTGAGGTATGGAGCTCAAGATCAGGGAAAAAGTCCTCTGGTATAAACCCAGGAAACATTATGTCGTGCAAATTCATGCAAATGGAATATGGGTTCACAGTCCTTATGATTATCAGAGATTTCTTTCTTTTGATAGCTATGACAACAATGCATAGCAGTTCAGGATGAAAGGAAAATTACTGCAAAGTACATTAAGAGAATGCCTAGTGTTACTTTAATGCTCCCAATGCTTCTACATTTATTTAATACTTGGGGGAAAGCACAGTTTGAACTGACATTTCTTGAAAGAATAAACAGTTGTGAAAGTATAAAAGCATAGTGCTTTTGTTGTTATTTGGGTTATTTGAAATGTTTTTGCCTCAAGCTTCCTTTAATATTTTTGGGTGCTTCTGCATATGAGCAGAAAGGGGGATAGAAGAGGTGTGAAAGAATCATAACTTGGTGAAGAAATGATGTGACTTTTCCTCTCTAGTCATATTTGTATTAGTATGTGGAAGAAGAAGGACTTCTTAAGAATATCTAGATAAGATCCTTTCTCAGTGCAAAAAGACATAATGAGGAGTAAGTCATAAACAAAACATATAGACCAGTCATAAGAATAAAATTTGGTTGCTCACACTGATTGATGAAGGTAAGTGAGATTGTAAGAACATTTATTTCAGCATGGTTATCTGTCAGCAGGCCTTGTCAGCTGGAAAGGAAACAAAAGGAAACGAGGGAAACCAGAAAAAAAAGCATCTAAGGAAACACACACCTGAGCAAATAAATGTGAAGAAAATGGGAGGAAACAAGCCTCAGCAGTTACACTAATTGATGGACTAGCAAGAAAACACAGTTACCATTTCCAGGGAGGTTAACCTGGACTTTGCAACACATAAGATTGTAAACCCAGGCAAATACCACTTCCAGTACCTCACAACCCTCACAGTAAAGAATTTCTTCCTAATAGCTAATCTATATCTACCTTCTTCCTGTTTTCTCTTGTCCTACCACTATGGGCCTTGACAAAAAGTCCATTCTATATTTCATATAAGCCCCCTTGATATACAGAGTATTCTATTCTGTTCTATTAATTTTATTCTATTCTCCTGCGATGGATGGGACTTAATTTCGACAGTCCCTGATCCGAGATTCCAGGACTCAAAAGATGTGAGAAGAGAAATTTCCTGTGTAAAACCAAGGCAAAAAGGAGGTTTTGGATACACCATCTTTCTCCATGTCTGCTGTCGTCAGATCAACTGTTTCATTTTCCATGTTTATATGTTATATCAAACAATTTGTTTTCAGCTTATTGTGTTTGGCCTCTTCTTACAGAAAATACAGTAATGGAAAACAATATGCCCCCCTCTGACCCAAATCTAGAATGTGATAGAATTTGGGAACACTTACAGTAGTGGTAATCAGTTTTCTGCTTATGGTCTAGTCATTGACTCATAGCTCTCATGGGTAACAATCACTGAAAAACTAGATGACAGCTAAGCTGTCCTGAGTAGTACTTTAGCCCTATTTTGTTTAACAATGTATGTTCAGAAAATAGAAAAATCATGTAGCAAAGAAGTTCAGGATGAATATCCTGGAAGTGCCAAATCAGACTAAACACTTTGTTTCAAAGTGAAACTATTTTTTTTTTCTCTCTTACCTTTCTCTAGGCAACTTGAGTTCCCACACATTAATGTAAAATGTTTCCACTCTTTTTTTTTTTTTTTTTTAAAATAAGACTTAATACAATACATTGCAGTGCAATCTGCTTATGGAGTCTGAGATTTCCACAGTTCTTTCACACCTTCAAGCCCTTTTTATCTTAATGCACAGTCTTGAAATAAGAATGATGATATAGCATCCACAAGAGTTTCCATGAAAAAAGAAAAGAATAATATGATTTATGTAAACTAAAACTGTTCTACTTTTACCAAGTAAATTATGCAAAGAACATGCATAAAAGTAAATAGAAGTTTTATAAATCAAACCTTAAGTGCCTAAATGCATTCCCATTTCAAATAGTATTTTAAAGAGCTGAAGCGGAAACATTATCTTTTGCATTATAATTCAAACACTGAAACTTGTAAACTTTTTATTATAGTTCTTTTTCAAAATGCCTATGCTTAATGGACAAAAGGTTTTTATATTTTTTGCAGCTTTTTCTATCAGACAGGTACAAACCATGAATGCAAAGTTGCTCCTGTAGGTACTTTACTTGTAGGCAATGTCAGTAAGATATATAAAATCCACCACTTTTGTAATTACTTCCAACTTAATTTTCAGTACCATATCACATAAACCTTTCACAGCCTTGGTGTTTAACTTCTGTGAAATCAGCAAATAAGACCCCTCTAAAAGCAAAACAAGCTGTGGATACAAATTCCAGACTGTATGTTCCATTGATGTGATAATGCAGAAAACACAGAGATGTGAGATGCTCACTAATGATTTAGTTTGGGATCCAGGTTTCAAGATGCTGCCTGTTGGCTTCCATCTTGAAAATCAATGTCATCAATTTCAGTTGTCTCCTTTGCACAGAGAAAATAATTACTAACACTGAAGAGAGTGAAATATTTTTAATTTACAAATTATTTGCATTTAAATCTCTGTCCACATATTTATTTTTACCAGGACATTCCCAGGAACTTGTATGAATGAATTACTTAAATGAAAAAAAAAAGAAAATTAAGATAATATGGATGTAGAGTTAACTGTAGTGAGAAGACATTTGGAAAACTTTTTCAAAATGCCACATTACGGATGGAAAATGGTTTCCATGATGTTTGTTTTCCCCTTCTTGAATTCTACAGAAATCTTTTATTTTCAGTTCAGGACCAGCTACTTTGTGTCATTGTTACAGTATTGGTCTATGTGTGCCAATATCATGGTGCTCAGGGGATCAAAACCCCAAACGAGTTTGCAGCTCACAAACTGTTAATTCCCCTAAAGGTGACCCAATTTGTCAAACAAAATGACCACCTGATTGTACTAACTCCAGTATAAATATTTCATTTCGGTATTAAGGCAGATTTGAGCAAACCCAGAAGTAAATCCTCTGGAATCTAAAACATTTACAAAATGAAGACTCACATTCCAGCATATTGCAGCAGTGACCTAGTTCACATGCATTTTCATAGCAACAGCAAACATATCTGCAGTCTTTGCTTAAAAGACATCAGTCATAATTACTATCTGGAAAAAGGATCAGCTAAAGTGGATGAAAGCATTTTAAGACCATCAGCAGTGAGAGCATAGAACTCTATGACAAACATCATTTGCAAATTTTTCAGCTGCTAAGCCACAAACAGTATTTCTTGCTTTCAGAAAACATTTGGTTTGGGTTTTATGCATCAGTGACTGATTCACTTGCCTTGACTGTTTTTCATTAACTGAGATAAGAATAAGCAAGAAAACATAAGCAATATCCTAGAAAACTCATCATACTTCAGGATACTCAATAAGATTAAAATAAAAAGAAAGAATAAAACTTGGCAGCCCTGACTAACTGAAGTAGACTGTTGAATGCTGTCTTCATTGCAATGCTGTCATAGAGTGCTAGACTCTGAATTGATAAAGTTTGAAGATAAGAAATCTTTGTAACTGATCAGGAAAGCTTGGTTATTTAAAAAAAAAAACAAAATCATTATGTAGTTTACAGATCTTCAAATGTTTTTTTTTAGGAAGCGAAAGAACTGTAAAACAAGCTTATTAGATAAGTTATTAGATAAGATAGAGTTGCAAACAATTGGATCTACAAAACAACTGATGTCTGGAATTATTATTTACAAAGAGTATTACTCCTAGAAAGATTTAAGGCACAATTTTATGCACTGCTACGTGTCTAAATATAATACTTAAAAAACAGATGTACTCAAAAAATTCTGTCTGGTGAGGATACCTCCTTTTTATTCTGCATGCAGAGGGCACTTGGTCTGTTCATCCTGGAGAAGAGGAGACTGAGGAGAGATCTCTGCAATCTGCAGCTTCCTTGTGAGGGGAAGAGGAGGGGCAGGCACTGATCTCTTCTCTGTGGTGACCAGAGACAGGACCCAAGGGAATGGCCTGAAGTTGAGTCAGGGGAGGTTTAGGTTTGATACCAGGAAAAGGTTCTTCACCCAGAAGGTGTTTTGGAACTGGAACAGGCTCCCCAGAGCAGTGGTCACTGCACCAGCCTGACTGAGTTCAAGAAGTGTTTGGACAACAGTCTCTGGCACATGGTGTGACTCGAGGATGGAGCTATGCAGGGCCAGTTGTGGTTGTTGGGCTTGATGATCCCTGAGGGTCCCTTCCAACTGTGATTCTGTGATTCTGCAATTCTGTGATAGCAGAAGGCTAGTGATAGCACAAGGGGGAATGACTTTAAAATGTGAAAGGGGGTAGGTTTAGATTGGATATTAGGAAGAAATTCTTTACTCTGAAGGTGTTAAGGCACTGTAACAGATTTCCCAGAGAAGCTGGGGATGCCCCATCTGTGGAAGTATTTAAGGTCAGGTCAGATGGGGCTTTGAGCAACCTTGTCCAGTGTAAGGTGTCCCTGACAATGGCAGGAGGGTTGGAACTAGATGATGTCTAACATCCCTTCAAACCCATGTTTCTGTGATATGACTGCAACAAGTCCTTAATGTACCCTATTTTCAAAATGCACAATAACTCAACTGAATGTTTTTTATTTCTATTCAATTAATCACAGAGTATTTCAAGTCTGAACATAACCACAAGGATCACAGAGTCTAACTCCCTAGATATATTTAAATTTATCTCAGAAAATATTTTATTTAAATTTAGTAAGGTACCTGTGATGCTGTGAAAGTAAAATTTGAATTTCATTCCTTTTCCTTCAAGTTTCAACAAATTTTAAACATATTTTAGATCTATACCTCCTAAAAATACTCTATTTAGTTTGGTCTCAAATAATGCATGAATAATTTTATATGGTAGTTTACTTAAATGATATTTGTAAAGCAAATATCTCTTTGTGGTTTTGGTCTGATAAAAAGTTCATTTAAAACAGTCAGAGAATCCACTGGTTTTGCATTTGGATAGTTTTTCTTTGTCTCTTCTGTTTCTAGTATCTTTTACTCTACACTCTTTTATGTAAATCTTTACCCCAAGGAAAAGTATGGATATGTGTTATGGTCACATATTTAGGAGTCTATATGAAATAACAGGAAATAAAGATAAGCTTCTGGGCTGCAAGTTTCACTGCATGTCTGTGTGATAAGGCAGAACGCGCACCTGATGACCTTTGTCACCAGGTAGGTGAAGTGAACAAGGATGGTTTATAGGCTATAGGTTATTTAAGGAGAGGCTCTATGGAAGAGCTGGGTGGAAGAGAGGGAGGAAGTTCAGATGAACAGTGTCAGTTTCACTGACTTCATATGCAGCCTCTCCTTCCTTATTAGATTATTTTCTTATAACTCCACTCCAACAATTGAATAACTAGAACAGAGTTTTAGAGACTTAGTGTCACAGTTTTCAGAAAAAAAAATTAAGATTATTATAACAGCATTTCTGTCCCAGTACATTTTTACCATTCTAATACATAAAAATAGTTATTTAGGCTTTTAGTTTTGACAGTACTGGGTCAAATGTTGCCATGTCTATATGCACATTATATATAGATATGAATTTCTTATATTTGTAGTATAACATGGTACAAAGTCAATTTTGAAGTACTCAAACTGCTGTAAAAACTACTTTATTTCACTATAAGGGGATATTCTTAACCATGTATTTAAAAAATATATTTTATTAAAAAAAACATATTTCATTGGCTCCAAAATATACTGCTTTGGAATTTTACCATGAAAGGGATAAAATAAAAGGTCAGTTTTAGACTAAGGAAAAAAGAAGTGCTTAAATCTCCTGTGGAATGAGTATCCCAGTATTTAAACATCCTTTGCACATAGTATAAAACTCTGTACATTTTAGGGAACTTTGACCAAAATATACAGCAAAGATCTTTATCCTGAATGCTAACCCAGTGACTTAGAATGAGCTACTGGCAACTGTGTTTGGCAGGATAAAGTACTTAAAGGATTGGCTTTTCTGTTGAGATTGCCACAAGGCAATCTTGAATTGAAAATACTTTCTTTAATTCTGCTAGCTATGATTTTCTTACCAATATTTCTGTTCAACTTTTACATTCACTGACATATTTTATCCATGATAATTTCACTTTTTTTAGCAGATCTGATTTTAATGAGGTAATGACAGGTTTAAGACTTAATTAAAAATTAATGGAGATTCAATTTCCCAATATCAGAGTACTACACGTTACCAGACCTTATACTATCAGCTCTGAAACAAAGAAAAAATTTAGAAGAGTTCTTCCTCACATTTGTGGCACATCAGGTCAAGATAAAATCATATGCTAAGATTTTTCTCTATTTCTCACACTTTAATTTCAATGGAGGAATAGTCTTTCATTTGTGAGCCAAAAAGGAGTATAGTAGGCAAGGACAGGAGAAAAAAGACAGTGGAATTCAGAAGATATGACTGAATAAAGACTTACTTAAAATGCCTAAGTCTTGCAGTCACTAACCAAACTGAGAGTTAATCTCAGTTAATGAGTGAGGATAGTTCAAATCCCATAGCAAAAAAAATGTATATAAATGGAAACTATTTAAGTAGAAATATCATTCCAGGCAGAAATTTATGAAAGGGGCACCTCCTTCATTATCTGTAGTAATAATTTAATAATTTAGAGGAGAAAACACGAAATTATCAGAAGTTCTTACTGAATGTACCGTAAGTTTTCCACTCAAATATTTGGCCCACTTTGCTTATGAGAGCTAATGGAATGGAAATTTAATTTATTTAGCCTGAAGTTATATAAAAAAATTCTAATTCAAAAAATCCATTCTGCCAATGGATATTTGTACTGTCAGGAAATCCATCCATTATTATAAACACCACAGATAGAAATTACTGTGATTAAGATGGCAAAATCTTTCTATTAGAAGATTCTGTTTTAGTTACTCTCAGTTCTAGTTAAAAAGTAACTAAGTGTCAATTCAGCCTCCTAAGGATGCAGCAGTTATGGAAAGAAAAAACATGATATAGAAGGTATTGAAGAAGGAAAAGGAAGGAAAGGGAACTTAAGAACCTGGAAGTGGGAAATGTGAGACAGAGGAACTGCAGGCAATTAAAATGAGTACATGGAGACTAAAATGACGGTAGAAAGATGCTACTATCCTTTTTGATCAAAAAGATGCTTTCAGTAAGTAAGGAAACTGGAAATGGGATCAGTAGCCTTATCAATAGTAGGAGAGAGATCGGAAACCAGATGCAGGGTTGAGATATGACTGATACAAAGTCTGAGAAAAAGATTGGTCAGTGTGAAGAAGAGGAGAGTGATCAGTTCTGGCTCTGTGAAGCAGTTGGGAAAAGCAGCTCCTGTTGAGTTCACATAACGTTCCCCACATTACTGGATATTTTACATTAATCTCTCATGTCTTAGTTTTCCATTTATAAAAAGGAGATAGTAATAACTACTCAGTTCACAGGAACACTGTAAAAATAAATGTATTAATGTTCATGAAGCACTTAGATGCTGCAATAATGAGCACCATAAAAAGCTTCTGAGGAAATTAATTTTGTACTCAGAGTAGGTTTTGAATAGTCTGAATTAATGAAGGCAGGGGGCTGTGCACTGAAAAATAGAAAATAGAACACCATTCAGTAAGTGTGCAGTAATTCTTCTGTGACCTGAAAGAGTCTAGTAGGACTAACTTTAAAAAAAAAAAAAAAAAAAAAAAGCAAAAAAAGAAGAAAAAAAAGAAAAAAAAAGAAAATAAAAAAAAAAGATTGTGTGACAATTCTATATTTCAGGACTCCAGCATTCAAGGCAAAACTCAGACTGCATAGACAATGATAAATCCCTCATCCAGTAGCTTGGATGTTTGACCTTGCAACTCTAATAGAATTTACCATAAGATTTAATGTACAGATAGACACACAGTATATAAATTCCTGACTTAATACATTTTGTTTTATTTTGTGTGGTAGGTATGTGGGTGGGCTCAGGATTTACATATTTATAGAATCCTGAGGACATTTTTGCATATTTCCATGCTTGATGAGATATAGGGCTGAAACCTAATTAAAAGGCTTTTATTGTTTAGCTCTGTGTGTGTGTGTTTTTATATGGAGACAGGTTACAGTATTTTTTATAGAAAGGATTAGCTTCTTTTTATATATATACCATGTCCTATGAAAACAGCTTCTAACATCTGGCATTTATGTCATTTATTCTCAAAATAATTACAAGAAATGATAAATAAATCAACAGTTCTATTACTATGTTCATGGTTTTGAATGCAAAACATTATAAATAAAATATATAATTATTCAGTTGAGAATACAACTTCCATGTTGACAAAACTTCCCATCTTGGCAGCTTCAGGTGATTTAATTAACAGTTGTGCTGTGAACACTTGTGAAAATATCAAGAAAGACAAAAGACAAGTTTGCCTTCAGTTTAGTCACTGAAGTAGTAAATTTCATGAATAGAACTCATGGATGTTGGAACCAGTTTGTTTTAAGTCTGGATTTACTTCTAAATTCTTGCCTTCTACCATTCCCGAAGTAAATGCCTGATTTTCTGTTACTGGTATCTCATGCATTTTATGGAAACTGATTTATAAACTGCTCTGTTCTAACAGATAACCAAACAAAAGTGACCATTGAAGTTGGGGTCACGTATAGTTTAATTCTATCCCACTATCTTTTCTTTTTAATTTCTTGTAATCTAACTAAAAAACTTATCTGTATTATTTTTCATTTTTTTACCAGGTAAACTCAACTTCTCCTAATTCTCATATCATCCATGTGTTTTATAACTTTCCATATGTTTCCTTTAATGATCAATCTCCTTTTTTCACTGTAGGTTTCTACTCATAATCACACTTATAACATTAACATTTCTTCGGTGTTATTAACTCAGACAGAATTAAATTCTTTCCTAGCAATTTTCCTCCCTGTGTTCCAAAGTATCATCAAAAATGACTCCACTGCTTTTATAAAGAGTGCAGTTCCTAAGTCAGCTTAAATGCCCTGTCCACTTCTCTCTTCTTCCATCCAAGGCTTGTGCTGCTCTTTCCTTTGTACTGTCACAAGTACCTGTGCCCCTGCATTTATAAACAGAAGAATAACCAGTCAGACCACTTTACTTTTCAATGAGACCAGGAGCCTGATCTGTTTCTCAGGAAAGCCATAATACATCTGTGTCAGGATAAAGGAGGGAGAAAAATGAGGGCAGGAATGTCATGGTAGCACTGCAGACACCTTACAAGAAATTTCAAATAAATCTTTTCATTTGAAAGAAGTTACAGTAGTGCTCACCACAATATGGCACACCTGGAAAGGTATAAGTAGAAAGATGACACAATAATTTCCAAGTCAGTCTGAGCTACAACTTGTGGGGAAATTTAGAAAATGTCTGATCCTGGCAAAAAAATTCTCCTTCAACCTTTTAAAATTTTTTCCTGTTTGGTAGTGCTAATGTTAATTACTGTCATCTATATTTAAATGCCAAGTCTAATGATTCATTAGCATGATAGATTAGATTGTGAAAGATAGGTGAGTTAGGTTATGGGCAGGTTAAACACCAGCCTTCCAGTCCTGCAGAGAAATGCACAATGCTAAAATGAGAAGTCAGTAGATGTACAATGCATCTTTAAATGATTGCTGTAATTACATTTCAAACTGTGTCGCTCTACATGACTGACTTCTATTAATTCTTCCAAAGAACAAGAAATATAAAATGTATTGTGTAAAGTACATTTTCAGAGTAAAAGACTAAGCAGAATTTAAACCTCAGAATACAGTTTTTGGCATCAAAACTTATGTGGCAATAAATGGACTTGAAAAGATTAATAAATCTCATTTCCATTTAAATACTTGGAAATAGACATAACTTTTTTGGTGTTTGATGGGTATGAAGATCAATGAGACTGAAGTTATTCCTATGTTTAATTCAAATGTAATGAGATAATGTTGCTCAATGGAGTACATCCAGAACTGATACCCCTTTCTGAAGCTAGTAACAATAAGTATCAAATCTGCACTGTATTGATGCAAAATCCATAATCAGGGATCTGACCTCAACTTTTCTCATTCATTGTCTTCTTTCTAGTACTATTGTGCAAAAGAATAAATATTAATTTTAATTAGGAATAAAAGATTTGCTGCCTTAGATCTTGCTGAGTTTTGTTTCTCAGTGTTGTCAAAATGTCCCTCAGACTGAGGTAATACATGATTTCACCACAGAGAATTCATGTGGATGAAGTTAAAGAGTGAGTTGTTTGTAAGGACAAAGAGAAACTAACTTCTTTGGGAGAACAAAGAAAGTCTTACATGTTTTCCTTTTCAGAGAAAGATTTTGTCTATACTAGTACAATCCAGTGAAAGGTAACTAATCTCCTGCGCTGGATTTTCATCACAGAGAGTGTCACTCTGTTGGAAGGTATTTGGGATTCTTTGGTGAGACCACAGCCTTCTTCTCCAAGACAATTCTTGTCACATTTTGGGTGTTGGCAGAATTTACTAGGGGCAGTTCTCAAGAAAGAGTTTATAAGTACTCTGTGTAATGGAAAGTAGAGTAGTTTAGAATTATGGATGAGAACCTTTACATATGATTTGCTCTCAGTGCTAGGGAATGCTTACTTTACTAGCACAAAGTGCCCCTTTTGGAACTGACAGGATTCTGTTTGAGACAACAAACAGAAAATGAAAGCATTTCCCCACACTCCTCTTGTTTTCATGAAAAGCACCTGCTTTTGTAGATAGGAAAGCATTGGGTTTCCTTTTCTCATTAAAGTGATCGAATGCAGAGGCAAGCCAAGGTAGTTGGTCTTTAAATGCTGATGCAGCAATGGAGAAATGGAAATTGACTGCAATTTTCAGCCAGCTTCAGAAGCAGAACTGAAGGAACAGAAACACAGAGAAAGCCTACCAGAGCTGATCTTAAGCTATTACAGACAAGCCACTATTGACAGGGTCAGGAGACCCTTCTAAAGGCATACTATGGAAGGGGAGCTCCTGCAAACAAGTTTATTTTTTTCCATAGCTTTCACTGAATACCACTCCTGAATACAGCTGAAGTCACAGAGGGTTTACTGTTTGGCAATACTCAGTGATTTGTTTGAAAATTTGAACAACAGATAAAATTCATTAATTCTGCCATTCTTTCAGAACGAGTGGGTGCTGTCTTCACAGTTTTGGGTGATCTGCTTATTTTACTGATTTCCCCATACTTGCTTTCAGACCCAGATTCACCTTTGTAAAGTGAGGTTGAAGGCAATTTTTCATTGATGATTCACCAAAGCCACAACAGAGAACCAGGATCTATCTTTTCCAATTGGAGACCTTTGAGAAATGCTGCTTACAATGACTTGTAATGAGTTCTGCTATTTTTAATTCATAAAGTTTATTATTCTAAGATATTTATTCACTTTTAGAAGAAAGAATCAAGAAATGAATGACAGAAGGCTTAATTAAACCTATTATATATCTGTCATGACGGCACTGGCAACAAATCCATACAGATTGTTTTAAATCTTGCTTCAGGAAGCCTCATCTTTAACAACAACAAAGAGTTTAAGCATGTGCTGAATTTTAAAAAGGTACATCAACCCATCAAATTCAAAAGGATTATGCAGATACTTTAAGATGAAATGTTTTTTAAAACTAGAGCCAAAGTTCTCAGGATTTTGCACAACTAAACTTAGTAATATAGGTTGAATGTTTCTATAAAAAACAACATTAGTATCACCACAGCTAAAATTCAAATAATTTAATTTTCCAGACTTCTAATATAACTGAAAACTTAATTTTTCAACATTTTTATATGAAAAATATATATATTCTGGTTATTTTGGTTTTTTCCCTGATCCTAACAAAAGAAAGGGATAGATTTGCAGAATTTTAAAGTAGATATGTGCAAGTAGTTTGAAAATTTATGTAGGAAACTGTCACTGGAAACAACAGCTAAAACTGTAGAGTTTGAGAAATTCACATTTACTTCAGGTTTACTGAATGACACTCTTAAATTAATAAATTATTTATGAATAAAATGCAAACAGTTCTACACAAAATTTACTTTTTCTGGCATTTACACATGGTTTTCAGGTATCTTTTAAGCATATATTTTCTAAAGAGGGCATATTGAGATAATGAAAAAAACAATCCAAAAATTTTGTAATGCGGGTCACTGTTGGAGATGTAGCTATTTTTAACTCACATAGTAACACTCTTCACGCAGCTGTGATGCTTTCAGAGGAAAGGAGTCACAAACTTAAAAGTTTATTACAGAATGATCAGGGATACTTTTGAAAATGAAAGTATAACTACTTGCATTTTGATTTATTTTCTGACTTCAGTTATCGCCTTTCATTTATAGAACCTAAAACTGTCTAGATTTATATGATTTAGAACAAAATGTTGCTATCGTAATGCCATTTTGTAATTCTGCATCTTCTGAAATGGTGAATTCTGAATGAACATAAAAAACAAAGTCTTTTCTCAAGTCTAGAGGGTTTAAATAAATCAACTCTTCACAAATTAATGCTAGGAAACTATGAAATATACCCAACAAGGTGTCCAGGTAGCATGATGGCAAGAAAGAAACACAGATGATAAAACTAATTTCTTAGTAGGTGAAGTCAATTAAAAGGCTGACGAAAGTGTGCTGTGATAGAATGGGCACTGTGCAGGCTCCTAGGAAACTATCAATTTATATGTCTGCATCATGGATGACTTCTTATTCTGTACATCACTGGTCAGTCATCACAGATCATCCATTGGAAAAGGACATTTAAATTGTCTCTTATCAATACCCTTCTTTGTAGATTAAAGGAAAAAAAGATTTAGTACAAGAAAAAAGGAAATGATGCAAAGAATACAGTGACAATTAGATTAATAAAATTGCAGTGAGGAATTCCATAAATGACAGGTAAGAAATTGTTTTTCCCTACCACTTATTTAGGTTTTTAGCCCAGGCTGTAAATATCACTGAGATTCACTGAGATGGCAGGCTTGTGAAAGGTTAAATAATCCACAGATAAAGGAAAGCAATTTTGTTTTGTGACCTAATGGAATACAGAGATTGTAAGAGTGGCAAAGGTAAACACAAAAAGCATCTGCTGTTGTAGCCAAAGTTATTAGGACACTGTTCCAATGAGAAGCTGTGGAACCACATACAAAAATATGCAGTTGTTTTGCACTAAGGCAGGTAGACTTAGTCAAGCTGAAATATACATACTTTTTTCAATTTTTCATCATACATTGTTTTTATTGAAGAAATACATTTCTAATTTCATTTACAACATGAGATAGTTTTCTTTTTTGTTTTTTTTTTGCTTGCTTTCTTAAAATAACATAAACCAGCATGACCCTGAGCATGAGACATCATAGGAAATGCAAAGAAAAAAATAACTTATTGAATTTAAATCTTTATAAGAATTTGCTGAGGTAGTTTAAAATTTTGAACAGACCTTTCACTGCACATAACTCATCTTCCAACTTTGCTTCATAAAAATGACCAGTAATAAAGTGGTCTATTTAAAGTATTATATCTCTAAACACATACAGTGTTTGCCTTATCTCTTTCAAATCCAAAGACATAAATATCTGAAAGGATTTCCTGTTTTAACTGTGCACACGCATGCAAATGATACAGTACATAAACATTTATACTTGCAATGCATCACCAATGGTGAATTACATGATAATAACCATAGCAACAGGACTTTTGGCCCCGGAACTGGGAGAGAATTAAGAGCCAGCGTGATAAACATGCTCTCCTATTTTGGGTTTCATGATAATTTTGTATAGGCACCTTAGAGTACACACTTTGTCTGTAAGACAGGCCTTGCTTAATGGTTCCAGATCCATTTTGAGCTGCATGCCATTTCTCTTTTCAATTAGAAGAACAGCTTTCAAGTTGCAAAGATGTAACTATTTTCCACAGAGGTACAACCCATGCATTCAAACAATTCCATGAACCAAAGTTTGAGTTTTTTTCTTGTGAAAGTGGTAAGTTTATAATCTTTTGGAATCCATAGTTTTCAGCGATAAAAGGGAAAATGAATGACATTGTGCGTAGCTCTGTATCTCATAGTCAGAAATGGCTTGGTTTATCCTTGGGATTATAGATTATCCTTCAAGCCATTAGAGTTCAGTAAAACTGCAGAGCACCAATTACTTTAATTACTTTAAGGTTAGGACATTTCCTTAAAAAATCTATTCCAATGCTTTACTTTCTGTCTTATTGAAATCAACTGGACACATGTAGGCCAGCTGTTAACAAGAAATACTACACTATAAAGGTGATGAAGCACTGGAAGGGGTGGCCCTTGGATCAGATTTACAACAACATTTCAATGATACAAGCCTCTGATGTGTTAGTATGAATTTACAGTGTGATGATATCATTAAACTTTAATTAATTTAAACAATATTAAAATCTGAGATGCTGCATAATGCAAATATTATTTCAACATGAACATCAGCCATTTAAGATCAGGGAGTTGAAGAAGCATTAAAACAAGAGTGGAAGAAAGAGTATCATACTACATAGAAATTGAGCTACAAATACACATTGAACTTAAAATTGCTCTTGTGAACTAGTTTCTCACAAGCTTCTTAAAGAACTTTAATCACATATTACTCTATCCTTTTAAAAATATTTTTATGTTCTTATAACAGTTTTTTCTCTATTGCAAGTCCTGCAGTGTTATTTACTACATCTCAGCCCTTCCAAATAGTATTCCATGATTAAATTTTCCTAAGAAACTTTCATTAAAATTTCTAAATACTTTAATGAACAGAAATCACATTACAGACATTTCAATGTAATAATTTTGATACATTTAAAAGCAGGTGTGTAAGACAGTACAAACTTAAAAATCCAATGAAAATAAACCCACTAAACCAAATCTCTTCTTTCCTTTTTTTTTTTTATCTAAATTTGTTTTGTTTGAGGAGGCAGTATTATAAGTACATGGGGCCAGAATGAACTGTAGATGTAGCTCTTGAAATTCACAGTTCTGTTGTTTGAGCTCCAGCTCTCATTTCCCCTGTATTTTTCTTTTTTTTTATTTTTCAATTGGAGGTTAAATAGCCACCACATAGCCTTACTCTTGAGATGGGAAGAGAAATCTAAGGTTCAGACCCACAGAACCATATATTTTTAGCAGTGGTTGGGTTCTCTAATCAAGAGATTTGTTGTAGGATAATTTTCTTGTCTAAAAGATAAAATGAAGTGGAATTTTATCAGAAGCTACATTTAAGACTGAAGTCTAGTAATACCATGATACTCTTGTGGTATTTAGAGTTTTAAACATGCTGCCCTGGCAGAAGCAAACTTTGACAAATGTCATTACTCTTCCCAGCTCAGAAGTAAGTGGATAGTGCCATGATCTCCTAACAAACACCTTAATGGAATACACAGCAGCTAAGCAATGGATTTAAGAGGTCTGACTTGACCAGGGAGGGGTGGATTAAGGGAGGATCAGACCTCACACCAAATCTGCTGAGGTCTTGACAGCACCAGATGTATTAGTAGACATGCAGATGGCAACTTCTCCTTAAAACCACTGCTCCAGCTGCGGCTATATGAATATCTGCCTCATGTTTCATGGTAATGTCGTATTTCCAGCGGGATCTGAGAAACTAGGATGGAGTTCTTTTTGCACTCCTCCTCTTAAAAAACACTCCTGGTAAGAGTGTTTATCTAGATAAAGTAATAAAATTATGTTGGATTCCTTCCTCTAAAGTGCTGAAGGGAAATTAGGGTTGAAGAGAAATCCTGGCCCTTTTTTTTCTGCTAGTATGTTTGAATGAGAGCATGCTATTGATAGATCACAACATTTACTTGGGAACATGAACTATTGATAACTTCTGAAAGTATATTGTAGTGAATGATTTCAAAAGTTAAGACATTTTTAGTTTCCATTAACAACTATAAAAACACCTTCAGCTCTATAATGTATGAAAGTACACTGGATCCATATGCAAAAACAAGGACATAAAACATATATATTTATATACATAAATACATTAAAAAATATAGTTAGAGGTGCAGACTATCCAACAGATATATAGGCACTTTATCTCATTCTATTCCTAAGTTTACAGTTCTTTCTTTCCTGCTCAGAGAGCGTGGCAAAATGATAGATGTTTCAGGAAACTAGCAATGAGTGAAATACATCATTGCAGAGTATTCAAATATGCCATTAAAGTACAGCATTTGGGATCATGTACTAGAGATATTTTCTAGATGATTCTATTTTAAAAGTAACAAGTCTACAGAAAATCACTCTCTTAAAATACTAACTATTTTATTTCTAATTCTGAGATTCTTGCACAACAATGTCTGTATCACTTGTACAACGTATTCAAATTACAATTTAGTGTCTTATAAAGTCTGATTTATCAATATATTAAAAAATATTACTCACATGCAAACTGAAGAACAGCCTCTCTGCTTAAAATACTGCCAAATATGTTGGTAGTTAAACATTGGTACTGTCCAGAATCTTTCATTTCACTGGGGTTGCTGATGATCAAACTTCCTTCTATTAAACTGAGGCGATAATCACTTTCAATGTCGATTTCAGTTCCATTTCGAAGCCATCTTAGGGAAAACAAAACAGAAAAAAAAACTACTTGAGCATTTAACAGCCAAGTGAAGATATGAAACTAAGGACACAGAATCTGACAGCTACAGTTGTAATAATGAAGGCAACTATTTAAAGATATCATGTGCAGGAACCCATTACTCTGGCAAAACTTGAAAGCAAAAAACACAATCAAAATTTGATCTTCCACCTCTGAAGAGAAAGGATATTCTTTGTTTTGCCTATGCTGAATGAAAATAATGACCTCTTCTTTTTTCTGTTTTTCCCCCCCCCCAAAAAACTAATGTTCACAAAGGCTTAAGACTTGACAACTGCATAGCAGATGCATCCTTTATGTCAGAAATAAGAATTTTACTGTGCTTATGATAATCA
The DNA here is from genome assembly GCF_971803275.1 of Cyanistes caeruleus. NCBI lineage: Eukaryota > Metazoa > Chordata > Aves > Passeriformes > Paridae > Cyanistes > Cyanistes caeruleus. The sequence goes on from NC_141703.1 coordinate 76,185,158, forward strand.
AAGTTTTAATTTATATTCTTTTATTAAAGCCTTAGGCCAAGCTGAGCATACAGGTAGCAGAGCTGAGTCTGCACTGCATGCAAACAAGGAAACTTTTTTTTCTATTCTTTCAGCATTTGATTTTCTCAGCCCAAGAATCAGAGATACCTCATTTAAATACATTTAAATTTAAATACAGTAGAAGGAAGAGCAAGACCTGTGAAAAGCAGGGTGGGTAGATTGATGTACATAGGCTGTTATGCAATATAGGATTTTGGCAACAGATAAAGACCAAATAATATCAGCTGAATCAGTATACACAAAATTTAAAGATTGGAACCAAAGATGGAATTAACTGCTGGGTGGCCAGTGGCAGCTCCTGGCAATTATTAGGTACATGGAAACCATGATCAAATAAACAGTCCAAAGAGTCTCCTAAGTTAGGGAGGTGTTTGGGAGTGGAATAAGAAGCCTGAGCAGTAAAATCAAGGATGAGAGAAAAGATAAAATGGAAAAAGCCAGGCTGTAGGAAATGTAGAAAGTATCCCAACTGAGGCAAAGTTTTGAATAATTCCTGAATAAACACTTATTTTTATGAGGTTTCAGAAGTAACCTAAATGTCTCATAATTTTTCAGTAGTGCAAGTAGTTTTACTGGTTGGGTTTCTCACCTGTCTCAGTGATTGTCTGCCAAAAAGCCTCAGCCTCTCATTCATCTCAAAAGAATGAAACAATAAACCCTGAAATAGTCTATGAGAAAATACTTTGTGTGGTAGATTAATAGATTTCAGCAGTCAGGAATAAACTCTTATATGAGTGTATATATTTGTAGTTGAATTAAAAATAACATCCACATATGAGGACTTTTAGATTTGCTTTTTTGTCAAAATGTAATTACATGAAATTGTAATAAGAATACAAGGAAGAGATAAGCAGTGTAAACGGATAGGCTACAATTATTATAATGCCCAGATATTTTTCCATTACTCTTTCACTGTTATTCTGCAACTTCAAAGCTGGCTTGGGAAATCTCCAGGAACTTGCAAGTTTTGTCAGGCATCAGTGAAGTCTGGAAAAACTTGGCAACATTTAAACTCCAGAGGCAACTTTAACAAAGCAAAATAATTATCAGTTCACCCTATCTTGTTAATATTCATGGTGAATAGGGTGCAGAGAGCAGAATTCAGCTGCAGTAGCAGTGAATATCTCTTAATCCAAAGGTCAGAATTGTCAGAATTTGGATGAACTGTGAATTTGTTATTTGTCCCTTTTTTTCACAAGTGGACATTTGATTGCAGAGTACCTCTGCTTCATTGAATGTAAGAAATTAAATTACATTGACAATTTATATATATTTTAAAGGATAGCAAGGGAAGTTTAGTAGATTAACTACTTTTTGAAATAGATTCATACATGGAAGAGTTAAAAAGGAAAACAATTTTTAATTTGAAAAATTGATTAATTAGTTTATGGTTTGAGTAAAATCATAACATGTGTTATCTTTATATATATATATATCCTTGTGTATATAGGTGAAATAAAACAAGCAAAATTGAACTTGAATGGAAATTAAGATAGGGAAAATGCAAAAAATGCATGTTCTGGCATTTCCAAATGGAAACTGCCACAAAATTCCGTTAAATTTTGTAAAATTTTCTTTTTTTCTTTAGTTTCATTTTCAGTTAAGTTCAATGAAAATATATATTTGAATTCTACCTCAAAACTTTGGATCTCGATAGCTACTCGCCTCCTAATCTTGGGGTCCATCCTGAAGGATTGTATTCCCCTCATATAATCTATGTACATTATATGAAAAGAAACACAGAATTTGGTGACTTATTTTCTAGGTACCCTGGCTGATCTGGAAGGATAGAAACCAAAATATAACATTTCCAAGATCACATATTGTTAGGAAACCTCAGACACATTTTTTCTTAAAGAAAAGTGACAGATAACATTTCAAAATACTATAATCTGTCTTAAGCAGACAAAAAATAATTTTTAGAAAACTTTTTAAATTGCCTTTTCTAACAGGAAATGATACTGACAAAAACATTATTACCCAGCTTATGTGTGTCCTAAGTAAAAGAGTACATGCAGTGTTTCACAATCAGTGAAAGCTGAGTAGTTAAGAGGTATCTCAGGGAATTAAACACCTGCTTGTAGCTCTGTAACAATGCTGACCTGTGAGATCCCACAGGAAGTCTATAAATGTCTGGATTCCTCATCAAAGGATCACACTTATCTTCATTGTACTGGTCCTGACTTGTGATGCTAAAGTATATTTGCAGAAATGCTAAGCAAACAGAATCAGTTTATCTCAGGGAGTTATTCCCTAAAACTATGTCTCAAAATACCTTAATAGTTATGAAATTAAATATTATTATTTCAGGGTAGAGTTTGGACAAGGGGAAACAAAGCTCTTGAAAGGAAGAACGTCTGAAATTATGTGAGCCTTCTTCATTATATTAAAAGAAAGTCGTGTTCAAAAAAACAAAAAACAAAATTGTGAACAGGTTACGAACACTCACAAATTGTACAGATTAAAGAAATGAATTTTAAAAAGGCAGAGATAACTTAATATCGACATTTTGAGTCCTTTAAATGTTTTTGGGTTTTTTTAAATGTAACTTTAAATAAATACATACTGTGCTTTGGTTTTGGCTGAAAATAATTCTTAGCAGCACAAGCCTCAGAGAACATGTAAATAAGGGTCCAGTGCAGCTGGCCAGGGTCTTTGGTAATGTAGCTGAGCAATAGCATACTCAAAAATTTGTATATCTTTAGATCTGAGGCTAAATTCCCTCTACATTTGTCCTGGAGAATAGTATCTTCCTCAGAGAGTAATTTTTACCTCTTTTCCCTCCTTTGAATGTTAGCGTGACTTGCAAGTGCTGCGCAGACAAGTGGCAGCAATAGAAGGAGAAGTTAAGCTGTGCTGTTTGAATTAGGTGTTTTAGGTTAAATCTCTCCTTCCATGAGCAACAGTCAGGAAAATTTGTTTTTGAGGCTGCTGGCACCAATTAATGTCTGGAGAACTGAAGAAATGGATATCAAAAAACCATAAAACAGCCCAGGTTGAAAGGGATGTTAAAAGATCATTTGCTCCGGTGTTATATGGAAAATGGAGCCTAGATGAGGTAATCAAACATTTTGTTCATTTGCATCTTGAAAACCTTCATTGATTATTGAGGAGCATGAAACCTTGCCCCTTCCCTCCTCTATGTGGCTCCTTGTGAAAAAAGAGTACCTATCCTCTTTGTAGTCACCCTTTAAAATATGCTGAAAGTCTGTGTTTGTTGACTGCATTCCACCGGGAAAATGCAAAAAATGGTTAAATGAAGAAAGAAAGGAGATAACATCAGTTCTCTGCAGACAAAATTTCTACAGGAATAATGAGGTTGTCTGGGAGACCCAAATACAGGACTCTCTGGGGGTGAATTTGTGCCTTTTCCCCATAGTCACAGGCTATGTTTAGTGGACCAACAGCACTTTTGCAATATATGGAACTAATACACTATTGTTTGTTTGTTTTTTTTTTAATCAATGAATCACCAGCAGGTATCAGAAATTACACAAGGAATGTCCTTAAAGAAGAATGCAACATGGTTTTCATACCACAGAGTGAGGAATTCTTGCTATTGTAGTTTGGAGTATTTCTGGATATTCATTCCTAATCCCATGTTATGTTTTACTCACGCCTGTGCTGTTTGGGGGGGGGTGGGGGGAGGGGTTTTATCATGCATCAGATCCATTTAATGAGTCCATATGTTACAAAGAGGCAGATTGAGTGTTGTTGTGGTAGGGATGGCTAAGGATAGTACTGCTTCTGAATTTCTTCAAGTTAGAGAAATGCAAGAGTTGTGATTCAAATAACTAAGGAAAATTCAACCAGAATTCTGAGGAATTCACAAGTCAAATAAGGGTAAAAGGCAGAAGACAAAATGCAGAATTGATGATTGCCACCTATGACAAAACACAGTGAGAGTCCTTGTGTTCCCTTTGTATTTGAAGAATGACTGCGAGAAAATTTGAAGGGTATGTGGAATAAATAACCAACCATATGTGCCCCCAGCCCTTTTACATCACTGGTAATTTGCATAAAATATGAGCAGAGACAGATCTAGCAAATGGGTAAGGTGACTGCAACATACTGTTACCACCTGTAAGGGTGCACCATCAATAAACTGCACTCTGAGGTCACAGGAGTGATCATAGGCCTGAATAATGGATAACTGTGGCATATAAGTCTGTATGGAAAAATAAGCAACAGGTGATGGTTGCAGAGAAATAAAATGGTAGACTTGTGAGTGAAAAACACCAGATTTGACTCAGCCATTGTATCTTGTAGTCCAAAGTCACTTCATGTAATGTGCATATGCTTTGCTGCCTTCCCTATATATTGGGATGGTATTTTGTAGCTTGATAGATGTTTAGAAATAAACCCCAAAGGATTAAATATTTTGGTTTCTTTTCAGTTGTCACAGACAAACTTCAATAAACTGGACAAAAGAAGTCTCTCCAAATGGATAGAAATGATGCAGAGAGTACATAATTTGAAACTTAAAATACAGCTTTATCTTTAATCACTGCCACATCTGCTTCTTTCTTATTCATAATCATAAAAAGCATTCAATAGGAAAACCATTAGTGTCAGAGGGCTGTTTCTGTTGTTTCTCACCAAAATACATTGATTCTCAGAGCAGTACAGCAGGGGCTAACATTCTGAAAGCTAAAAAATATAAAATTCTGAAGCAGATACCTGTATGTGGGAGTAGGATTTCCACGTGCTTGACAATTCAGAGACACTTTCTTTTCCTCAGAATCAGTTGGAAAAATCATATCATCTGGCTCTTGTACAAACACTGGCCCATAATCAACACTCTCTGTGAAAAAAAGAAGTGCTACAGTTTAGGAAAGCTGAAAAAATGCAAATGTGTTATAGAATTTATATTGTGATTAAAGTATGTATGACGATATCTGTTTTCCACAGGTTCATGCTCCACTACTTCAGATGCTGCATTATAAAGCAACTATTAAAAGGAAAAGAAAAAGATAAAAATAAATATAAGAAATATTACTAAGTGAAGAATAAAGCACATAGTATGATTTAAGTGTTTTTTATACCCAAGAACGGCTTTCTCATCAGACATATTTTAGCCTGCAGTCTAGTGAGAAGCTCAAGACACTTAAGAGGAATTAACTCTGCTTATAGAGAGGAAGGTAAATAAATTTTTTCCTACTGCTTTCAGCAGCTTATGTCACAGAAAAGTAATACACAATTTTTCCCTTTATGTCAAGGAGTTGCTAAGAAAAATTACTTAGAAAATTAATGGCAAAAAACGGTGTCTGTTGTTAAATAATATATAGATAAATCTGACATTTAATTTTCCTCCATTGTCTTCTTTAATTTTGGCATGTACTGTATCTTGATAAGAATTTACATATCTGAACTAGTAAAGCTGGACAGACTCATAGAACATGTCTATGATTCCAGTTCATCCATATTATGAAGTGAGAAGTGTAAGCCTTCAGAAAAGAAAAAAGTCACGAGCAGAGTATTCCTGATCATGTTGGTCTGAATAACTAAAATTCTCACTGTGCACCAGAAGCCTGTAGAATTTTAATAATTTTAGACTTACTCCAGACTCTTGAATGATTTAAATGCATGGTGCTCTTCATCTTTAAAGCAACAGCCTAATAATTTTTGTGCAGAGAGACAATGGCATTGTCCTTCTACTTGCAATGGAACATATGGGAGCAGGATTTTCTCCATAAGTTGTAGAGTTTCATATGTTCATGTGGTAGACATCCTCCAGTTCTTACTGAGGACAGCACAACACATTCAGCAGTTTGCAACATCCTGCTCTTGGTCCCACCAACAGCAGCTTGAAGTGAAAAGGTACACCTGAAGACACAGGGCTTGGGCACTGACTTGAAAATTATTTATTACATTATTTTACCAACTCCAAACAACTTCCATCACATGTTATGGTTTCACAGTTTCGGGAACTGCAACCTTTATCATCCTAAGTTTTTAATTTATCATGCTAATAATAACCTTTGTCATATTATCTAAGACTAACAGCCTTAGAATATCTGGATAAACAGAAAAAGGTACATGGGGCTACAATGTGCAGGTACATGGGGAAGGGAAGGGAAGGGAAGGGAAGGGAAGGGAAGGGAAGGGAAGGGAAGGGAAGGGAAGGGAAGGGAAGGGAAGGGAAGGGAAGGGAAGGGAAGGGAAGGGAAGGGAAGGGAAGGGAAGGGAAGGGAAGGGAAGGGAAGGGAAGGGAAGGGAAGGGAAGGGAAGGGAAGGGAAGGGAAGGGAAGGGAAGGGAAGGGAAGGGAAGGGAAGGGAAGGGAAGGGAAGGGAAGGGAAGGGAAGGGAAGGGAAGGGAAGGGAAGGGAAGGGAAGGGAAGGGAAGGGAAGGGAAGGGAAGGGAAGGGAAGGGAAGGGAAGGGAAGGGAAGGGAAGGGAAGGGAAGGGAAGGGAAGGGAAGGGAAGGGAAGGGAAGGGAAGGGAAGGGAAGGGAAGGGAAGGGAAGGGAAGGGAAGGGAAGGGAAGGGAAGGGAAGGGAAGGGAAGGGAAGGGAAGGGAAGGAAGACTTGGAGTCTGAAAAAGCATAAGAAATGTGGGAGACATAGGTCTCTCCCCACATGCAAGGTTTTGAGATGCAAATTTCCATGTCTTTAAATTCTTACATTTGGGGTTTCTCAACTCTCTTATCGTACAGTAAAAAGATGACATAAGACCCCAATATGCTTTTCAACCTTTCTTTTTAATGACTACACACTTATTATACACTTCAGTTTTGTCTTTTTACACTACTATTCAAATGCTAATTTTGAAGACACCTATATTTCCAAGTGTGTATGCTTCTGCTGGAATAGTTTCAAATAATTAGCCTGTCAATTTGTAAAGTCAGCAAATAAGAGCAGCAGCAATTAGTAGTTTCACTTTCCCATAATTTTCCAGTTTATTAGCCCTACTTGTAAGACTGTGTAAAGAGTGTGGATTTCTGTTTTGCATATTTATATTACTGTGTAGGTACATTGTTTTGCTTGGGTTTATTGGCAGAAATGTGTTTTCTTGCACAAATATCTGCATTATTTAAAAAAATAAAACCACAAACTAAACAATCACAATAAGTGATTTCTGATGTGTACTGATATTATTGAATTTTAAACAATAATAATAATAATATTTAATAATATAATACAATAATAAAATAAATAATAAAATCCAGCAATAAATTTTGAGAAACTCATCTTAAAATGCCAAGGGGGAAAAGGATTCAGCTTGCAAAACTTATTCCAAAGAAGTGTTGGTACAAATACAGTGTGTGGATTGTTTCTTATAATTTGGTCACCTGCTTCTGGCATTGTACAAAAGAAAATACTAATGAATGTAGGTGTAAATAAACAGAACTGACATTGAGCTAGAGTTTAGAAAAAACGAGAATTAATTAAGGATAACAAATCTAAATCATGGCTTTAGATTTAAGTGTTATTTCATGGAGCTAGTAGGCATATGGATAGAGTGTATATTAATGAAGATTAATGATTTTATCTTCTCCCTAGGAGGGACTCTGTAGACAAAATACAGTATCACAGTCTACGACTGCTGGAAAGAAAGAAAAAGATGCAAGGGTAGGTGCAGGACCAGAACATGGAACACTCTTATCCTCTCCCTAAGCCACTCAGACAGAAATTTCTGCAGGTTTTGACTCAGCCATAGACCTTAGGACAAGGAAGCACCTCTGGACACCATGGTCCCACAGACAGCTGCAGACTCCCCTTGAGCCACAGAGAGGGGAGCAACCCAACCCCTCTGTGTGACCTTGAATTAAAATTTTCTGATTCATGAACCATTGGCTGGCTCTTCTGCATTGTGTGGTCTTCTTGGGGAAATATCCTTGACTTTATTCTTATTGCCCTCAGTTTCTTAGTATATTTATGTATATATCTTTGTACATATGGATATATAAGCTATATGTTTACACACACACACACACACAAACACACACAGAGTCTCTTACAGTTATGTATGTTTTCTGATGCCTTCAGGAGTCCAAAGGCATCAGGTTTCTTTACACTCATTTTCTAGCTATGACCAATGCTCTTAAACAGGATAATACTTTATGAGTGTGCATGGCAGGATTTGAGCTCCACACCTTATTTTTTTCTCTTTAACTTTTCAAGAACATAAAATCAATGAATATTCAACATACATGTTAGCATGAATATATTTCAATTTACTATTATGATTTCTCAAGGGAAATATTTCTGTTCCTCATGGAGATTTTTACTAAATAAGATACAGAAAACTGGTTGCTTTAAGTGCTATCTTATTTAAGAACAGTGATTTACCAGAGGGTCCTGGGAATACAGGTGTTCACTGGAACCAGCAGTGGTAGAGCTAGCTTGTGGTCCCCTTAAAAAGTTCTAAGTTGCCATTTTCAACCTGGGCAATTAAAAACACTAAGTGCTTTCATTAGGATTTACTATTTAAACTGGTGTCATCCAGAAAGGCAAGGATATGGAAAACATTCAAAATATAAGAAAAAAATCCCTCTTTTAAATTCTTGAATATGCTTCAGACCAGCGCTTCTATATTCTTTGAGGGCCGGCATTCTCCTTACAACACTTCTGCACTTAAATTTTCTGGAACATGTGACTTCTTAGTACCAAGTATTTTAATCCTCATGGGAATGTAAACTGGAATCAGTATCTGGCGAATCAGACAGTAGACAAAATGTGGTTTCTCTCTCTTATCTACAGACATTCTTTCATACTTTCATTCTCTCCCTCAGTTACTGATGAAAAAAAATAAAAAAATCAGTTGTTTAGTTCTTCTTGATAAGCAATGCAGATATCATAACAATAAGCTGCAGATGAGAATGAAGTTTCCTGTACTTTAAATCATGTAGCAACTGAAATAGCGTAATTCCTCAAAAGTTGTTTTCTTGCCACCAATTTTGATAAAATTCCGGTCAATTAATACACTGAGAAAATGAATTAATTCCTGGCACCATAGGAACACAGAGGTGGGCAGGAAAGAAACATGACCCTGTTCAAACTCCTCAAAAATTGGAGCTGCACTGGCACTATTACTTTTAGTGTCTCATAATTCTAAGTGCTGTACTTCTATAGAAGAAAAGAAATGAGGATACTGTAAAGGTTTTCCTAAATAAGTACCCTCCAAGATGCATAACTGGCCTAATCAATCATGGAGCCAACTTCTCAGTCAGGGCTACTGGTGGGAGGAAACAGCAGACACATTATGTGAGGGGATACGATCAGGCAGCCTTTGTATATTGAGGAAGGAAGTATTCCTTCAGGTCTTCTCCCCTTTCTCTGCTCATGTCCCTCTGGAAGTACTTTTAACAGGACCAGGAAGAATGTTTTCCTATTGCTCTATTTTCCACCCTCATGTTTCCAAGACTTCTTGAACCCTTGTAGAGATGGAAGAATTTCCTAATGAAAAGCTACACAAGGAATGTAAAATGATGGAAGTTCTAAAGCAGCCTAAAATGTGGCATCACTAACAGACCTTCCATCCCAGAATACAGATGATTGTACTCTCTATACAGAGAAATGTATCTATCCAGAAAAGCACTTACTTGACACAACACAGACCAAACTACATCCCAGTGATCTAGGTATTAATGTGTTCAAGACACATTAAGAAGGTTGAATAAATTGTTGTTCATAAGGCCATATATGCTGCTGAAATCTGCATATAAGAAGACGTAATTAAAATTAAACAAAGTTGTTTCATTTCAGATTGGTCCTACAAATTGAAAGATTCTTTTTGCTATAGGTGGATCACACTATGATGCTACTCTCTATCAAACTTGATTTTGAATTTCTTCCCTTTTTTGGTTTACAGGTTATGCTTGTTGTATGAACTTCAGGTGATGACTCCAAAGGATCATCTGATTACCTTTGTTATCATGGAACAAGACTGTTTAACCTGTTCAGTAATTCAGAAATATTTTAGATGTATATTCACACTGATTTAAATGGAAACTTATTGCTTTGCCTGGATGAAAGCTAGAAGCTATTTTGTTTTTTGTATAAATACTGAAAAAAAATTATTAACTTCAGTGTTAATATTTATTTTACAAGTAAGTCCTATGATATAATCTTTCACCTTTACTCCTAAGAAATAAAAAATACTATTCATTTTAATATCACTATCATATGTCAAAATATTACATATTTTCAAAATTTACTTTAATATAATAAAAAAGAAGCCCACAAATTCATCAAGGCAAGACATGTTCCGATTGTTAAATCCCTGTGTAACATATTTTAAAATAACAAAGGTGGCTGAAATTTACAATAATTATATTGCTTATTTAGAAGCAGAGACACAGACACACACATATATATATATATACACACATATATATACATGTATATTTGCAACATATATTTCTAAAAAACATTTTAATTTTTAAACTGTGTTTCAGTCAACTTAAAAGCTGAGAAACTTTGAGACAAGCTGAGGTTGATACATGTGCCTCAAGGTATGTACATTGATTTAGGTGTGCTGCAAGGTGGAACATTGTACAGTACATTCATTATTAAGTTTATACTGCAAAGATTAAATTATTTTCTCATATTTTCAGATTTATCTTTTCTGAAGCGTGTTTATTTGCTTATTAAGCAAGACCATACAAGACTTTACTGTTGCTTGAAAATGTTTGTTCTGTGGTCTGAAACAAATAAATCTGTTCTAAATTTAGCTTATAATATCTAAACCACATATGAATCAATGTTATCAAATGTTTCTAGCAATGGAAAAAAATTAGTAGGTTGTGTCTATAATTCAGACTGATAACTGCTGAATCTGACAGATGGTGGGGAAACAGGGACTGTAATTTTACAAAAATTAGATTTGGATCTTGCATATCTTGGGGTTCATTGATTTAAACACTTTCAGCAGTGACACACACTGTTCTTAATTTTCTTGTAAAATGGGTCTAACCAAAGATGAAAGGACAAAGAGATGCCCTAGTCAAGGTTAAGTTCAATTATCTTTACTGCAGCAATTCCAAAAGTTTTTGGAACAGTAGGAAAATATAAGAGTTTGCAGTTTTATGATTCTTCAAGAGTATTTAATGAATAATTCATACTTTCTATTCACATTTTTTAGTCATGACTTTACACATTGATACATAGTTTGAAGAGAAGCACCACATTGCCTTAGCTGCATGTTTATGCTAAATAATTCCAAATAGTTTAAAGTCAGCAGTGAGCAGTGAGCATAATTCTTTTAATTTAAGGTATCAGGAAACACATGTTGAATTGAAAGTGCAAATGAAATAACATCAAGTCAGTATAAAAGGACTTTATTACAAGCCATGTCAGGTGTTTGAGCATGTCTGCTGGGAAATCATTTGAGAAGTCGCTTGAGAACTGGTATAATTCAGCAGCTAATAGAAGTATTTTTGGGTATTTTTTATGGCAAACTTCACTCCTGAATTTATGAAATATATTAGACATTTGAATTATGAAAATTCTCCATTATAATAATATAAATATGTTTTCTCTCCTCTTAAAAACATCCTCTCATTTGAAGCAGTGGAGTCTCATTACCACAGGATGCTGTACTATTGATGCTGTACTATTTCATCATTAGGAAGCCTTGGCTAGTAAACATGGCCACTTAACTCTATCATCACATAGCAGTTATAGGATGATAACTAGAATATCTTAATTTCAAGACCTGTAAAAATGGAAATTAAAAAAAAAACCTCAAAAAAATACTTTGAGGCCAAATCAAAATCAAGAAATTTAGTAATATATGTAAGTGTAATAACAGATAATTGAAACACACACTTATTCTGTTTCTAAATATCAAAGATATTTATTCAGGCATCAAGTTATTAACAGAACTGAGAGAGGTTTAGAAACAAGTAACATTCAGCTGCCATAACAAACGTGTTCAAGTCCACCTAGATGATGTAGATTATCTTACTTGGTCACGTGCTGATCTCTTCTAAATACAGTGTCATACCTATGTTTGTGCTATGCAGGCACTTCAGATAATCAAGGGCTTTTAAAACTTTATCAGGTGACTCAGATTAACCTGTTTCTACAAGTGTCTACACAGCTGGATACACCAAGAGCTGTAAGTGAAATAAGTCTCCTAGGGCTATTTATGTAGTCTTTAGAAGAGTGGTGCTCCCCTCCTCTTGGTCAAATACTCTCTTCTTTAGGCTTTATGAGGTATGGCCCTTTTACAATTTTGTCTCCAGTCAGTGGTTTTTCACCTGCTCTTGAAAAACTGATGAATCTCAACTGCTGAGCTGCAGTGTGGTCCCAGTGCTTTGAGAAGAGCCATGATTGCTGACCTCAATCATAGATCATATCTGTGGTACGATGATCATCCCTGAGGTATAATCGTGCTTTCTGGAGATGTCCAGGATTTCTAGTTCCAGCTTGTACTATATTATTCAATTAGTCTGTATTTTCTGCTTTCTCCTTCAGTCTTTAGATATTCGTGCTGTAGAAGATCAGCATAACAGACTGTAGTTCTAATAATAGATATTAATTTTAACCTGCTCTTTAAAAGTTGTCAGGGAGGAGTTATCAGTGTCTGGTGGATGGGCAAAAACAGAGTTCACTCTAGTCACTGCTTAAAAGAGTGTTACAGTGGAAGGACAAATGTAGAAACACTCCCCTATTCCAGAAATGGTATCAAACAGAATTTATCTGTTGACAGGATCAAATTGTTTATTTTCTAGATCAAAATTTATTCAGGGAACATATTTATGTTTGTATATATAAGCCATTTTTCTACACAAACCATATGTATACACCATTAACTTTCAATACATGTAAGGCATTTTCCAGGGGAAAAAAGACTTTGCTGAGAGAAGAAATAACCTGTTATCACACTCAAGATATTGTGTGAATTTCATTGAACTGCGAGTTTTTAATCACAATTCTTTCCTCTTTTATATCCTTAGACTAATATGCTTATGTATCCTCTAATCTCTCCCTCATTTGCCTTCTTTTCTTTTCTTTCTTTCTTTCTGACTTTCTTTTTTGACTGCAATTAAGGTAATCATTGTCACTAGAGAAATGCTATTAGAAATGTGGCTTTTAAAATGAAACCAAACATGGGAAAATATGTATTTTTACTATGAATTATTCCTTTAGAGGTTAATATCACACCAGAAACACTATCCAAGCATGCACATAAGTACATGCATGACAGAGTTGACTACAGAATAGAATACAGAATCTATTCTACAGAACAGATAATTTAGAGAAAAAGTAGTTTTATAAGATTTACTCTTCATGTTTAACTTATATTATTAACATTCATGATTAAATGAAAAAAAATTCAAAGGGTAAAAAAAATATTTATAAAAAGTGGCTTACATTTTGCTACTAGGTGAAATTGTGCTGTAATGGAATTTTAAATCACTGGTTTGCTATTTTCATGTAGCAACACCTGCATAAAACCATTTTTGCATAGGAATCTTTAAGAAAGGATATTTTAACTGGTGACTTTAAGGCTGTTCTGAGAACCTAAAGGAAAGCAGCTCATTTACACTTTGTGACATTTATTAAAATTCGAAGATATATCTGACAAATAGTGAAGTAAGCTGACAAAAATGTACTGATTTTGAAAAAAGTTTCCAAGTTTTATAGGGGGAAGCTACACTTACCATCATGTTTGAAGGTCTCTGAAAAGTGGTAGAGGTTTGTTGGGGAGTGATAATGTTGTGCAGCTCCTCTCCAGCCTGGTGAAGATACACTTCCTAATGAAGGACTGCTTAATCGTGGTCTGTTCTTTGAATTAAATGAGGCTAAAGATGAACTACCAGATTTGATTCTTAGGATAGCAGCATATGATGTGGGGAGACCAGGAACAGCTTCTGAATATTCTGGAAAAAAATAAAGAAAACCTAAGAAGTGAACACTGAATAGAGACAAAATCTGTCACTTTGCGAAAGAATGTTTAGTTAAGCAGTAGAAAAGTTTTATCCATAAAAGGAGAGACAGAAATATCCCAGGCTTGATGGGAGACTCAGCTTCTGAAAATAATCGTGTAGCAGCACAGAGCGCTAAGAAAATTTCCCAGCAGCTTCACCACAATATAAAAATCAGGTGATTATTAAATTTCTTTCTTATGGAAACATCAGTTTTCAAAGTTTTTAATTTTATTTCTATGACTCTATATTTCTATCTCATAGTGGAAAAGTGTCTGCCAGGCCACCATCTTTCCTTCACTTTGTATGTGCAATGCAGAAATACTGACTGAAACTAAATATGCTTCTCAATTCAACTGCTCTGCAAATCAAGCAGGTTGGTTAAATGGGCCAAGAGTACCTGTATTCATAATGCCTTTCCAAAAACATATATACACTAGTCACCTCCTCTGCTGTCTCTTTAAGTTCCCTATTTTCCTTTTCTGTATCTATTTAAAATGTCGGTGTTTACAAATAAAGAATAGTGCCCAAGTTTTCTGTCCCTGTATAGTACCAAATATAAAGAAAATAAATTACATTATAATAGATTAAAAACTATAACTCAGGACCTGCAGGAACAAAGCAAGCAGAAGTAATGAAAACAGTTGTCTTGAAAAGGCAACAGTATTAAGGAGGTGAGAAGAGCATTCAAAAATATATTCACAGAGGTGAGCAAAGGGATCCAGACTGTACATCCAGTGCCTATGAAGGAACAGATCTTTTGCAGGATAATTGGAAGTGTCTGGAAGAAAAAAAATCACTGTTCTGTCATCTCTGGTGGTGATAAATACTTAAAAACCAGACATACTTTTCAGATTGGCATAACATGTAATATTTGTCATTTTTAGGCTATGACTCCCCTGTTTTTTTGTGTATGTAACACAATGAGCCACTCTAGTAAATAGGATTCAACAACACTGAAATAGTTCTGGCAACTTTTTTTTGCCAAAATAATTTGTGCAGACAGTTTTGTGAAATGAAGTTGTTCTGTGTTGCCTCATCAAGCTAGGAAGGCTGCAATCCTTCTCCCACTTAAAAAGAAAAAAAATACTTTTATAATTCCTTGTTATTTGGCAGAGTGGGGAACACTACTTCTGCAGTGTTCTTTTCAGGGTTTGAAAGAACGAAAGAATCAACAAGATCTCAGGTGGCATGAATGAAAAGTACCATGGGAAGAAAGAGAAGGAAAGTATACAAAAGTCACTTGACATAGCAAAAAGGTCCTGAAGTAATGATAGTGTTATGTAATCTGTTTTCTGACCTTCTATGGTATAATTGCTATGTTTGGCTGGGATTAGCGATCAATGTGAAATTTCACCCTGACTGCAGCTGCTGTTTTATGCTCACAGGGACGCTGTATCTGAGTAAAGTTTCTCTTGTAAAACATAACTGGAAATGGTTAATAAATTATACATAAGGAAATATTTCTTGTTTTGTTTACTGTAAATCTGTAGCCTGTGATCGTTACTGACAACTACAGCAGAAAACACTCTTACCTGGAAACAAAACCTACTTCCTAATTCGAGCATTCACCTTCAGAGATTTAGACTTCTGACATGCCTAGTTACAGTGGCTTAATTAGAATATATTTTTATTGGAGTACTATTTACAGTAAAAATTATTCCTTTAATTTGGTTTGGATTAGACTTCTGAGATTTGGGAGAATAAATTTATATATTCCATTATTTAAGTACATAGTTAAACTGCTGGAGAATAGATATTACTCTCTAATATGCTTTTTCACTTTACCAGTCTACCCTAAAAATCCTCGAGAAATTTCATCAAAACTACTATGGGTACTTCTCAAAATGCTGTTGTACTTGAACTTCAAAATCAAATTATGTTTTCCCTAGCCTCATTCTGAGACATAAATTAAGAATCTGGGATGAAACATCCAAAAATTCCTTCAACTGCAAGAAGACACAGATAAGGAAGATATAGGTCCAAATGGTAAGGATACCAAGCAGCTAGAAACCAGCCACAATAAAATCAGTGATTTGGGTTAGCCTTCATATTTCTTTGAACTAGAACTACCAGATTTGTAGTCATTTTAACAGTGCTATGACATTTTTAAGAGAGACTATTTTTTTTAATTCCTGGTGCACATCTTCTTAATGGATTACCAACAACAAACTGATATGAAATAATTTTGGTAATTTTTTTAGTGAATCTGCATCAACTCAATAAATTATTCATGCATCTCTTATTATTTCCAGCACATAGTGTTCTTCAGTCACATTGGTAAGATTCAAGAAAAAAAGGAAAAAAATGATGCCATAGGTAATAGAGAACTTGTCTTCCACTGATTACTGAGGGGTTTTTTTTTGCTTTTAGAAAAAAACAAAAAATATTAATTACAAAGTAATGTGAAAGAATTTTATTCCTGTAAGTTGTAATATCTATGTTAAGTTAAATTCAACTTTATTTCATGTGTGCTGTTGTGGGAGAACAAAGCTGACTCTGAGGGAAAGGCAAGACAGCAAATGTTTACACAAGTTCCTTGGGTACAGTCCATGGATACAAATATAAGCAATAAGTAATACTCTGTTATATTTTGTTTTAAATGGTACAGCATAACTAAAAAAAAAAAGTTCAAACAATGATACACAGTAATTTGACTAAAATACATTCTTTCAACAGAGAAAAGTGACAAGGCAAATTCATTGACTCAACCCCAAAATTTCTTTGAAAACTGTCTTTGTAATATTTGAACTTTATAGAGACTAGAGGATTCAGACTTTTGGTGTGATGTTTTGTTTTCCTTTATTTCTTTTTTTCTATAAGTGACTCCTGGTCAGTTACTAACTCATTGACATTTCTCAACTATCTAATTAAAATGTAGACTATCTTATAATACTTGCAAATGTGACCTTCATTTGTGTATTTTTGTGAGCTAGCATGTTTAATCAAATGTCACTAAGAATGATAACCCATTTTTTGCATTGTAACTTTTAATTACATCGTTTCAATGGAAGTGTTCAGTCTTCTAAGCTTATGGAAATATGTACATTAATTCTGTAAACTGGATTGTATCAGTGTTGCTCAGGTCTTTAAACAGAAATATACTTTCTGCCCTGTTCTGTGCAGGCACATTGGCTTCCTCTTAGACTGCTCAATGACATGTAGCTGGGCAATAACCTGGAGAGAGATGCAAGAATAGCAGGAAGCTGTGTTGATAAGGTGTCCATCTAGATCATCTCCTATGAGAACTAGGATCACTACTAAAACACAGCAAAATGTGATTAAGTAATGCTTTTCTGATAAAATTATATTAACTGTAACCAAAAAAAAAAACCAAAACAAACAAACCAGACCTAGCAAAACAACAAAACATACACAAAAAAGCCTCAGCCAAAAGCCAACCAACCAAGCCACACACAAGAACCCCCCAGAACTAAGTGGAAGCCAGTAGATTTCTCAGGAACTGGTTAGTTCATCTGATCCTCCTCTGTGCATTTCCCACTGTGGTGGTTTAGTTTATCTGAGAGAGATTTTATTCTGAAGTTGCTATTGTATCCCACTTATCACTCAAAGCAGTAGACATTTTTTGACATTGCATTGTCAAAATCATCAAAATCGAACAAACCATGAGAGGGAAACCTTCATTGGAGACCTCATTTTAAATATTTGGATTCTGGATACCCACACATAAGGTAATGAGGCTGGGCTCGTTTTACAGGAAAGGAAGAGGAAAATGGCTTGTGATAGGACAGGCAGTCTCAATAAACAGCTACTTCTGGCCACAGAATGTAAAGGAAAGTAAAATGAATAGCTAAGATGTCAACATTTCGATTTTTCAGACGTCAGTTGTCTTAGTCTTAGAATTATAGAATCATAATTGTTGGAAAAGATCTCCAAGATCACCAAGTCCAACATTTGACTTATCACAAAACAACTAGACCACTGCACTAAGGTCTGTATCTAGTCACCTCTAGAGACAGTGATTCCACTGCCTCCCTGGGCAACCCATGCCAGTGTTTAACCTCCCTTCCAGTCAAGAAATTCTTCATGATGTCCAGTCTGAACATTCTCTGATGCAGTTTGTGGTTGTGTCCTCTTGTCCTGTCACTAGTTGCCTGGGAGAAGTGTCCAAACCTGATTTTGCTACAACTTCCTTTCAGGTGGTTGTAGGGAGTGATAAGGTCCACCCAGAGCCTCCTTTTCTCTAGTTCTCTCATCATAAATCAGTCAAGCTTCATATGTGTCTTTTCTGCTCAAAATATTTCGTTCTTCTGCAAAGAAGTGAAAAAATAAATTTTTCCAATGAAGCAGTGGGGCATGGCTTAGAAGCTGGATGTTCTTAAGGAAATTATGTTGGTGACCTTCATCAGCCCTTTTCACCGCAGATATGATAGCAGGAGAAAGAGGGAAAAGTTACGTATGTAAGGTGGTCTTTCTTTGGAGAAAGACCACCAAGATTTTGCCAAGTCTGGCAAAAATAATTCAATCCAAAGATTGTTCTCTTGAACCTTTCAGTAGTCTGCAGTTCAAGGAAGATACATTATAACTTAACTTGAAAATCTGCAATAGCCTCACACTTTATAGAATTTGTCTTTTTCTTAGAAATCTGGTCATACAAGGCACCAAATTTAAGAACATAGAATATCATAGACAGACATGGGAAAAATAATTAGGGATATATTTTATTTTACTTTAAAATAACAAAGAGGAAGTGATTTGAAGACTTAAAACACTGACTGAGAGATAGTAAAGAATATTTCCAGCGGCTATTAGCAATTGAGTCAACATCTTTGGAATATTATACTGTTACAGCTAATTTAAATGTCATGAATTTTTATGAGGAATTATTTTGATTAATATAAAGATGGTTTTGTAGAGTTAGTCATTACTTCCTTTCCTACTCAAAAAACAATCTATTTTTCATCTTACTTCCACTTCATACTCATAATTCAACAAATAGATTACTCAATATATACCCAATTATTCCCACTTTGCATCCAACGTATGACATACACCAGAGCAACTAAAATGTACTTTAATACAGAACACCTTCCACTAAAGAATGCTTCCGACTGCAGTAATACAAATAATAAAACTAATAATATATTCCAATTATAGAACAACATTTGTCCAAAGTAAAGTGGTTTTGAACAGAGAAAAGTGCTTGGGTTTATTGTTATTTTTTTTCTATTGAAACACTTAATGGTGTCTCTTTTAAAGCACACTAATGTAATATACAGAATAAAATGAGTTAGGGTGTGTTTTGTGCCATAGCGTAGGCTTCAAACACAGTCCTTATGTTCAGTGAGTACTTTGCACCATTTTTTGAAATTCACTGAAGTCATGTAATGAAAAGTGCTTTTTGGAAGTAAAAAATATAAAAACACTTTGAAGACTCTTTTAATGATCATATTGAAGAAAAATTTAACTCCAAAGAATAGCAACAGACTCTTATTAATTAGCATATTCCATCTATATCAACATTTATTACTTCTGGTTTTCGCACTCCCAAAGACCACAGGTTTGTCTGACGTTTTACCAACACATGGATTATTTCTGACTGTTTGTCTAATAAAAAGGAGTTTTAGGCCAACTTTTCCTGAAAAATGAGACTTAAAGCAAACAATGTAGGTAGCCAAGGGCATCATCATTCCATGCCACCCAAGAAATACTGTGTAAGGATTAGCTTATTTTAAATACCTTGTGATCTTTGACCTGAAAGAGGGGTGCTATTGACTAGGTGTAATTTGTTAACATGTATGAACATGTGCACTGACTCCCATGTCGGTTTGGTTTGTCAACTTTTAGATATATTTCACTCTAGTACTTCTTCAGGTGCTTTCCAAATTATATTTTTCGGCTCAAACATGATACATATTCTCTAGGAGGGAAGCATGGAGCATTACTAATGTGAGATCCATAGATTAGCCTACACTGCATGCTTTTAATTGAAATCTTAACTTATTTTCCCAGTGGCTGATGATCATCAGAGTGAGCTGTCAATTCTGAATGTGAAGGGAGAGACCAGTACTAAAGGTCAACTATTTTAGCACAAATCAATTAAAATAATTAGATGGAGAGAAATCCTTATTTACATCTCTTCTTTTCTACAATGATATGCATATCAATGTTAGGGGGAAAATAATAGATTAATCCACAACAAAGAAGATATTTGTAACTGACTATTTTAATGTAAAATGTAAATATAAAATATAAAATAACTTGACTGATTTATTAATACCATCCTCAAGCGGTCAAAATCCTAATAATCCATTAAGCAATCAATCATTTAGCAAAGGAAACAATGTAATATAAGTGTTTCTGTTCCCTAGGATACACATCCTTACATATTTTTGGTGTGTTTATGTGTCCATTGGAAACACAGCGTTTCATCCCCTTTAAAACATCTCTCTCCAGGTTAAAAGCTTTTTTTTTTTTTTTGAGGGAGATAATATATTCTTCCCCACCCTTGGCTCCTCCTGTAGCTCTTTGTGGTTTGCTCTAATGTTTGCTAAATATTTTACAGTGCACTCTCTACCCTGGCTTGCATCTTTGAGACCTTTCTGTGGCTCAGTCTTCCCTCAGGAATCCTGTGATTTAATCACTGGATGTACTGCCAATGTAAACAACTATTGCTAGCAATTAAACAACTCTTACACATATGGAGTGAAATTCATTCTCTGAACAAATACTCTTGAAAAAAAGTTTGTAAGAATTTTTTTAATATGAAAAGTGTGTCATAGGGTGACTTTAACATAGCTTTGGGAGCTAAGGAAGTTGAAGCTGCTGGTGGCTGATGGGAGTCTTTTCTCCTGACCAATTATCAGTCATTTCTAAGAATTGACAGCAGTTTTGACCATTGAAAAGTGAGATCAACTTGTGAACCGCCCCCCTTAAGAGGTAAAGCCAGAGCTC
The DNA here is from genome assembly GCF_971803275.1 of Cyanistes caeruleus. Taxonomy (NCBI): domain Eukaryota; kingdom Metazoa; phylum Chordata; class Aves; order Passeriformes; family Paridae; genus Cyanistes; species Cyanistes caeruleus. Next base: position 76,206,009 of record NC_141703.1, read on the forward strand.
TCTTGCTGTCTTTGTGTTTCTGGCTTCTGACAAGGTAATAAGGCTCTGTCTCGGCCTCCTCCCCCCTCTCCAGGCTGGACAAGGCCGCAGAGTGAGGGGGGCGGGGGGGAGGAGAGAAATGGAGCCGGCCGGCCTGGCTTAGTTTGTAGTTATTGCTGCTAGACTGAAACCTGAGACAATGAGCACTTGCAGCTTTTCCAAGACTTTAATTCTTTTACTACCTTGATAAAACATACAGATTACTCCTTTTTCCCAGAGAGACAGAGATAGAGAGACAATCAACATGAAGAAGACATCATAAAACCATCAAAGACAGTGAAGAAAGAGTTAAGTTTTAGATGGGGAAGAGAGAATAAGGAGATGTTTTATAAGCTGAAATATTTTTCTGTTAAAGCTATGGAGATGGACAATAGTGTTCTGAAAAAACCTCCTTTAATTTATGACAGAGTATATTGGGAGGAATGGAATGTTCAAAGTGTGGATTTTGAGCAAAAGAGTAATTGTGATACAGTGAGGTGCTGGAACAGAGTGAGGCAAAGTAATAGTTGAAGATTTGAGGCCTTGAGAAGCAATGAGAAAATTTCTGTTTCCAGAGAAGCTCACAGAGACAGATGAAAAGAACTTTTGCCTTTGAATAACTCATCCTTAAAAATGACATCCCTAGACTCATTGACCTATACACACCTCAGAGTGATGTGAAATGGGAGGAGTGAACTGATGACAGATTTCTGGGCAGCTGGCATCAGAAAAATAGAAAGCTATAACAGAAATATCTTTCTTGTGAGAAACTCCATAGATTAGCAGAAGAAGACTTCTGTTTCTCTACAAAAGCTGATGAAAAGACTCTAGCAGGAATTGTGCCTGTTTTAAACACCAAAGTTCCAAAGTTTTTTGTCTCTATGTTGTCATGTGAACAAGGGAATGGTGGGTAGTGGGGGGATAAAAGGGTTTTTTGGAGGTTTATTCTAGTGTTCTTATTCTTGTAGTTTTGTTAATAAACTTTCCTTACTACTTTTAAGTTCTAAGCCTGTTTTGCTCTTGTTCTAATCCATATCTCACAGCAAGAAATAAGTAAGTTTTCTAGTAATTTTTTTAGTTACTGCTTTAAAACCACGACATTTATTTGGTGTGTTGGTCAGGAAAACGAAATTGGCAAATCTAAACCACTACAAAGTGGCACCTAGATCCACAGATTGTTAAGGAGGTAGTATTTTATGTCACATCTGAACTGTTTTTAAAAATAATAAAGAAAATAAAATTAGAAAATCCCCACCCTGTTATGATGGACATAGTTCTGCCATCCTCCTGCATGGAAACAGCAGTGCCGTGCAAATGTACATGCCAAAACAAGTCTCGTCCTCTTGTCTGACATGTACCAATAGAGAGGAAAGACATAAAGCCTTTAAAACTTCAAAAACTGTTCCAGGATTTGCAATGAAATAGAGTTCACTGTGCAGGGATTTGTATTCTCATAGGTAAAATCCATAACACAGGAACATCTGCATGCTATGAACATCCCACAGTCTCTCCATGTGATTCTTGATTCTTCTTTATTCACACTGGTTGGTTTTAACCACAGGATCTGGTGCTGGCTTGTGGGCATTTCCAACTGCAAACCTGTTTCTGGGGGTGACCCTGGCACCCTCAGTGAAGTGTTTGCAAATGCCAAGGAAAGCCATCAAAAGGATGCAGCCACTGAGACAGACTTGCAGCTCCTTGAAGAGCACAGACTAGAGCTGTTCACACAGTTCATCACAATGAAGAAAAAGAGAGGCTGTACAGATGATCTCCAAGAGTGAATTATTTCAAGACAGTAATAGGAGCACTAATATAATTTCCTAATGCAACTGTTTTGTCACACAGAAAAAGTGACAAATGCAGTTTAATAAATAGCTAGCTGGTGGTTTCCTAGACTTTAGAAATGATGACTTTCATTTTTAAGTTCAGAAACAGGTTTTATGGATGTATGGCTATTTTTAATAATGTTGCATTTTCAATAACTTTTCAAAAATCAAACGATCCATTTTATAGGTGTCAAAAATATCAATAACATATAGGTGCCATATATATTTTTGGTAATTTGTAATTATTGTTCCTGTATATATCTATTATAAAAAGTTTAGCATATTTGAGCAAACTGGACAAGGTATATGGATTTGTAGTGACTAAGAATAATGGTTAACATACAAGAGGGAAAATATTATGTGTTACATATAAAAAAGTTGGCAGATTATAACTGCTTTACATACTATACATACAAGTAATAATACCAGCATTACTGAGAAACTTCACAATTTTATTCTAAAAATAAGAATATTTTTTTATTTTTAAGAGAAAATTCTAATTTTAAGGATAACGGAGATGTGCATGCTCAAATGAAGAGCCACATTCAAAATTATATGGTAATATCATAATGCAGCCCAGGAAATGCCCGGTAACATCATTCCATCCAGCAGTGGGCAGCCACACACCTCTTTGTAGACTAGTCAATGACTTTTTTAGAGCTCCAAAGAAATCATCATGAGTTCTTTGCCTCATGTTTCAGTAAAGTCATCCTGAAGAATTAGGAATTAAAAAGAAGAAATACATGATGAGATATATTAAAATTGGAACAGAAGCATGTTTTCTTATTACTGACAGCAGCAAAAGGTCTAAAAATAAAATTAACCAAGCAGATAAAAGTATTACAAATTTTCATGCAGAATTCTAATAAAACCTACAAATGCATTAGAAAAAGCTGTGTGAAAAATAAATCATCTGTAAGCATTGGCACTGTAACAGATGTAAATTTACTGCAGTTGGCCAGCACTGAAACAGCATGACAGACACACTTGGCCCCTATATGTACATCAAGTGAATAAGCAATGAAAATGCAAAATACAGCAGGAAAAAATAAACACAGTTGATTTTAGAAGTCACCACAGGACTTTTCTAAAGCAGTCAGAATTACATTTCAAAGTAACATTTTTTTGTCAAGGACTTACAGGAGTACACATGGGAAACAGTAAGAAAAGACTTATCAGGTCTTGAATTGTTTTGTATTCTTATCTGATTTACATTTCAAAAGTAGTTTTGAATACATAGACCTGGAATGAAACTGGATTTTTTAAATAAAGAAGATTTGGAAATCAGTCAAGATTGACTAAAATGTAGATATCTTTCCAAGAGAATTTATAATAGTTCTCTCCAATATAACCTTATTTACTGCTGTCATATAAGTAAATTTTTAAGTATGGATAACACTGAACAGAAAGATTTCTTTTAAATCATCTATTTGGTATATGGAACTTTACTGTAAACACTGTTAGTGTGTCTGTTTTGAAGCCTGGGGTTATAGCTTTCATTTCAAAATCCTCTCAATAAAGAAAAGATAGTGAATCACTAAGCCTTGTCATTTCGAGGGAATTTGCATTCTGAGGGTTTTATGTTCCCATCTATGGTTTTGCATACCTAAACGACAATGAATGCCAATCATCATAGAGAAAAATCTCTGCTTACCTGAAATTTCTCTTACTTTATTATTTCAAAGTCTAGAGAACTGTTATTCTGGGAAATTTCAGCTGGTGTAGCACAGTCAGACAAGACCTATCAGTCACAAGTAGGGAAGGCATATTTTGGGACACATTTCCAGGCACATGATTTCTAGAGCCAAAGTGTTTCTACCCAGTTTTGATGCAAAGTAGTTTGAGATGAGAAAGTTACAATAACTTCTAATGAAGCATAAGGGAAATTCAACTGCACAATAGCACAATAAAATCTTTCTTAGTTTAGTGACAATCTCAATTTATCTCCAAAGTAGGTTGAATTTGTGGATCTAATTACTGAAGGAAGTCAGCTTCATGTAACTCTCTCTTATTTGTTTTCAGATGGGAGTCCACAGATCTGTGACAATAAAACCTCCACCACAGTGTACACACAGGTCACCTCGGGCATAATTCTGACACTTTGGTCTCCTAATTTTAACAAGAAAAAACTATATTTCTAGTAGGTGTTTCTTACATATGGGTAATTTAGAATTTGTGTTGTCTGCTAAGCAGAAATACTTCTGGTTTGGGACCTATGAACATTTACACAGCCTGTAGGTAAATTTCAGAATTGTCACCATCACCCTGTTTATTCAGATTTCAAAATTTTGCAAACTCCCTTAGAAAAAGATTTTCACTCAAAGGTCAAGCAATGCTTTAAATTACTAAATTGGTTTACTCAGACATACAGACCAGTCCTAGATATACTTTTAAAATTTAATTCTTGTCTGAAAAAGGTTTGTATTTTTACAGTTACCATTTTAATATTTGATTCTTAAACTCCATTTGAGCTGTCCTACAGGAAAGTACCATAAAAGCACATCTGGAAGGATTAAAATGTATTTTTTCCTCATGTTTTTAAAATTAATTTTACATCCATTGTGTATAAATGGGTAGAATTAGGTCCTGAGGTTTATCTCCCTAAGGCCTTCTATGGGGACGAACAAAAAAAAGGATATTTTATTATTCATTTGCTTACATTTTTGTAATCTTCTCCAGAGGGAGGGAATTTAAGCACATAAATTTTAGAGCATACGACTGGATCTCTCATTTTTCCCAGCCCTGAACCTTTTTGCTTCCTTTCTTCCAATTTAACAACTTTGAGAGTCTCTCTCAAAGAGCAAAAGCACTTATACTTGCTGTTGTATGGGATCTGTGTGGGTCAGATATTTCTCTGCTTGTGTTTTTTAGCTGTCAACATAGAATGCAAATTGAATTTCTGAAAACTCTGGTAGGTGGCAGCAGGGAAGGGCTGTTTCTTTTGAGAATAACAGATGCTGGATTTCTTCATTTTTCATTCTTTGTCTTCTGTCAGGCAACTTCTGGGATGCAGAAAGTGAGAATAAACTTTGTGGTCTGATCCTGTCGGCAGCAGAATCAAAGAAGATCATTCATTTCTTGTGTTGTTTAATGAGATTTGCATTTATCCGAAGGTTTCAAACTCCATTATTTCTTCAAAGGAAAAAGCTAGAAGGCCCTCTGAAAGTGAAAATTCTTCTTCACTCTGCCTAAGCTCAGAGACTTGGAAATGCAACTTTAAAATGGGAGAGTAGCTTATGTTTATGCTCATTATTAGCCAGTGGAACCATATATAAAGACAAATCCCTGCAGGATTTTAAACTCTGATATTACTCTCATTTTTTTTATCCTTTCACATTTCCCATAGATGACTGACACCAAACAGCATTGGAACCAAGAAAAGAAAGAGAATAAATAAGTGCAGGAGAGAAACTGTCAAATTTTAGGTTATGGAAGATACATAGACTTTAGAAGAAAATGAAAGTGGCTCAGTTGTGTATCTCCCCTCTGCAATTCACAGTCACTTTATTCCTGCCAACAGAGTAGAGCAGAAGGGAATATTAAAGTCATGAAGAGAATCAGAAAATCTGATATAGTGAAAGCAGAGAAGTTAAAAGAATCACAGTATATTGATGATACTTGCAATAAAGATTAAAATCTGTCTGGTTACATTTGTAACTTTCCTATAAATGACAACAACAGAAACAGGAACAAAATACAGTCACCAGCATAGTATTCCTAGAGTTAATAAAGAATTATATGTACAAGATTGCATCCAAACCTTGAACTTTTTGATTTTTTTGAGTTTTTGATACTAAAATGTATGAAAATTCTACACCAGCAGATGCACTGCAGGGTACTTGGCCAAAACACCTGCTTTTTTTTGTAGAATCAGATATGGCCATTAGGTTATTGATGAGCACTCACTAACACAGCAAAAAATAAATATCAGCTGCTGCTATTACTTTAACCTCTAAAAATACATGGTACAGACTAAAAAAATAACACCAGCTCTCTTGTGCTTAGTAATTTAAAATATTGCTTGACCTTTGAGTGAAAACCTTTTTCTAAGGGAGTTTGGAAAGTTTTGAAATCTGAATACACAGGGCAATGGTGACAATTCTGAAATTTACCTACAGGCTGTGTAAATGTTCAAAGGTCCCAAAACAGAAATCTCTCTCTGTTTGGAAGACAACACCAATTTTTCTATATAGAGATTGAAGAAGAAAAGGTCTCTTGCTTGTATACACTTCTATATTTATAATATAATTTTTCACCATATTTTCTTTGAAAAATCTCTTTGCAAAGATTTCTGCACCAGGTCACAGTTACACTGAAGTAGCTGAGCTTACATCCACTACATGGCTACTGAGTTGATTGAGAGCACAAATGTCCAACAATGATCTTTACTGGGAACTTCCCTCTGTATTGTTTACAAAACCCCCCTCTGCTCTTCTTACTACTTCTTTGCTATCTCCTTTCTCCAGACCAAATCACTACGAGCAAAACCCTGAGGCAGGAGCACTGGAACTGTATGATCTTTAAAAGTACATCTCAACAAAAAACATTCTGTGATTCTCAAAAGAGAAGAAGGTCAAAGATTCAAAGATTTCTGATTAGATGGGCCCAAAGAAGAATTATGCATGATACTATTGACTAACTCAGACTTCCAGAAGAACCAAGCATCAGTGCTAATTTTGCTTAGGATTTTGGTATATTTATTAATGAATTCAAGAGAATAAACTGATCCCAGACAAGAACTGAGGGCCAGGATGACATGGAGAGAATTTATGGAAAGCTGTCCAATTTTTATAGGACATATGAAGGCATCATTAATTACTCTGAAACAACCCATTGATATTTCTTCAAGCATGTATGAGCTAAAGGAAAAGATTGCTGTTAAAAAGGTAGTAGAAGTATTTTTCATTTGTTTCTTATTTTTTTTTGGTTTTTTTTGTTTACTCTGTTCAAATGCAATCAGAGATTGTCTTTTACAGTTATGCTGTAGGTCTTCAATTCTATCTGTAGTAATCCAGATTTCTCATGATTTTGTAAATTGTGTGTTTGCCAATAATAACAATGCTCATGAAGAGTAACAACCCAATAGATCATAGGACATGTTTTTTTTTTTTCATTTCCTCTAGACTGCTCCTGCAAGTCAGGTTTTGGATGTCTCTGTACTTGCTTTATGAACTTGCTGTGGCAATAAAGGTCCAAGTTTGAAAAGATAAAATAAAAAAAAAATGGTTTGAAGTAAATAAATCTGAAAACTATCCCTTTCAGGATATGAATTGTAGCAGGTAGGGCTGTCATCATGTAAGGAGCAGTTCATAAAAATCCGAGGTCAATTTTTCTGTAAAAATATTCCTAAGGAACATCTAGAAGAAAAACATCCTTTTGTATTATAATGCTTAGCTTTCCACCCACAGTTAGCCTTTTTTTCTGCAGTTTTAAAATAATTTTCTTTAGGGTATTATTTTATTAGAAGATTTTTTATCAAAGTGAAAAAAATTGCAGTTACATATCAATTGGGATAGTTTTTTTCTGAAATAAAATTTTAAATACTGATATAATCAGAGTGAAAAACACCCTAGAATACCCAGAAGCTTAGCTATATCTAGCATTCACACCATATATGAGTGATATATGTTCATGCCCTGTTCTTTTTAATTTTCAGATCAATCTTTACTAAACACAAAAGAAAGACTCTAGACTCTTGATTCTAGAATTCAACATAGAGAGCTTTCCCTTGTTCTGTAAAAATCATAGGTTAAAGGCCCTGTTCCAATTAGTATTTTGGAAGAGGTAATGGGAGCATGTAGACTTTTGAGAGTCCGCTTATAATCTCTTCTGGTGTTTAAGAAGCTCCTTTTATTGTTGGGAAGATTGAGGTTCAAACTCTGTAAAAGCATAAACTGAATCTAATCAACAAATTATCAACAAATTATCAACAAGTCAATACGCATTTTAAACACCAAGTTTCTGAATATTACCATGGTGGACTTACAGCTTGGTTTGCATCTTAGACTGCTTTTCACAGACAGAGTCAGGTACCTCATCTTAATATTAAAATGTCTAAGAAATACTTAAATCTATTCTTTCACAAATGAGGACCTGTGAAAACATTTATTACACTCAGACATATACTTGATGAAAAGACCAAAATAATCATATTTCAAACAACTGCTCTACTTGTTAAAACAAAAATCCATGGTACTGGATTTTATAGAGGGTGGTAGAGTATATTAAATCCATATCCAGTGAGTACCAATTGAGTGTTTCCCCAAACTTTACCTTCTTTTTGGAGAAGCAGTTTCCACCTTGTGGCAATGATGTGTATGTGCTATGGATTTCTAAACTACTTCAGAGCTTTCCAAGTGTAGAAGTTTTTTTCTGCCTGTAGGCCATGTAAGAGGGTGCTTGGTTATGGCACTGCTCTGCAAGAGTCTGATTCACACCAGTGTGTTTCTGACTCTCATGGGCTCATAAGATTCTCTGCATGGCAAAGAGGAATCTCCAGCCACCAAGGACTAGGAAGATTTCATACCCATAAAGATAAGCTGAAGAAATTTGAAATGTGCTGTCTCCAAGGAACATTTTGAAAACTCTAGTTAGGTACTTGTGGCATTTATTTTACAAACATAAAGAAATTAAAATATTATGTAAATAAGCAAATACTTATCTGACATAAAGATACTGACTATATCTTTCTAAATTTCCATCTTATACACATATGTAAGTAACATAAATATACATTTTTTTTGAGATAAAGACAGTGTAAGAGCATGTACATTATAGCACCTAATCACTAACCACATAAAGTCACTAAAGCATGCTCTAATAACTGAAAAACTCTACAGTATATGAAGAGTTTTTACACTTTTTCTTCTTCATCCCACTCTATAAAATGGTATGTTGCTCAATGTCTCAGATAATGTTTATTTCCCAATTAAACACAACTTATTATTCCATATGCCCATACAATGTAATTTTCACATTGTAGTTGCACTTGTCTCTAATGTTTTTTAATCAACTAACTTCAAAACAAACAGGAAAAAAACCACTAAAACAAAAATTAGTTATGTGTATTTTTGTGCACAAATTTTTTACAGTTCTGGGAAAAAAGAAAGGAAGTAATTTACTTCTCTTAGCTTTCAAAATCAGAACCAGAGGCACCTTATGACTCATTCACCTCTGCAGTATAAAGTCAAACAAATACTGCTGAAGTCATTGCAGACTATTCTAATTGTCATAAGTAGACAAACTTCTCAGAAAACTTTCTGAGACATCTGTTGCATAGCAGCCCTGTCTCCCTAGAATAATTTTGAGAGCTTGATATCACACACAGAATTAACAAAAAATTACGTTTCTTTTGCTGGATGCGTAAGAGTTCTGAAGTTTTAATATGTAATTTGTTTGATAAAATATTAGATATCCTGATACTATTGAAACAATGAAATACATGCAACTTTTTAAAATAGGTTCCAATTTCTCATCCAAAGGACAGAAATTGACCTTTCACTAGCAGGCAGTAATCCCATTGTGTAAACTGAAAATAGGCTTTATAATTAGAAGGCCAAGTAATAGTGTTTGCTGATGCAAATGCAAATCCTTTTTTAAGTCAGTGAAGCAAAGACTGGTTGTCCCTGGATGATCTTTGATACAGCTCTTTGAGTGACTTTACCCTCTTATTCAAAAGGACACCAGTCTTCAGTCAGCTTACTGCTTTTTAATCTCATAGCATCTTTGTAGCTGTTGCACAGATCCAGCCACATGGTCATTTTCTGCCCTCTGTAGGGATCATCCTACACTGAAATGGTCCCTCTAATGTCAGCTGAATTAGCTTTGGATCTAATTTCTTCCCTAACTCTATTTTTACACTAGGCTCTCCACAGTTGCTTCAGAAAAAAAAAAAAATATTTGTAATATGCTTCATTTTAAAGGCACATTAATATTTAAAATTAGGTTTAATATAAAAGAGCGTCCTAGGCCGATAGCTCATTATTTTACAAATACAAATCATAAGGCAGTACATTAAATAGAAAAATGTATGGTGGGGTGAATCTTTTAAGGGTTTAGAGAGAGAGTAATCTATTACACTCAGTAACATTTATTTGCACTTAAAAACATATTTCTTCTAGCTTTTGTGACTTTCAATCACTTAATTTTGTAACTTTTTTTTTTCTGTTTTAGGAGTATTGACAAGGGACTACGGAGATGCAGTGTTTGCTGCTGTAAGGGGGGAAATTTGTGTGGCCAGAGCTCAACCAGAGTTGAAATTGGCCAGTACTGTGGGGGACAGTCTAACCTCTCTGAGAAAGGAAAATAATGCTCCCAAGAGTAACAGCAGCTCTCATGTTCATGCACTATCACAACACAAACTGAGGAGAAGCCAAGTGCAGTGAACAGTCTGAACACTTGTTCATCTTAACCAGCTCTTATGGTCACACTGAAATGTGAATTTCTGTATTGTATTTCTTACTAAAAGAGGAAGGGAAGCAGGCAGTATAAACCCCTGCTTCTGTGTGCCAGCTCACAATGCAAAGCGGATGTCCATTGGTGGGTTTATGTCATGCTTGACTTTCAGGTCATGATTCAGGTGGTCTGTCTCTGTGTTAGAATTTTTTTATCTTTTATAATAATTTCTTTCATATAATAATATTCTGTGACATTTCTGAAAAATGCAATGAAAATTACATTTTGAAAGTGTTGAATGGAGATTGTCTCCGAAGCAGAGTGGGATGACAGCCCAGCAGCAGAAGCCAGGACTAACATGAAAATGTTAGGGTGGGAAGAAAAAGATGTATTGGTTCTTTCTCTAAGTATAGCCTTCTGTATTAGAAACATCACACAGAGATGGGCAGCCTCACAGAGAGGTTTTATCAGGCCTGAAAGGGTATTCCTCATGTAAATTTGACAAAAGACTGGTACTTCAGAGCAGAAACTTTCCATAAAATAAACTATTTCATAACTGTTTTCAGAGTACTGATTATGTCAAAAAGCATATTTTGGCTAGGCAGGCAAGTAAAGGGATATGGAAGTTTAAAATATGATGATCTTAAAATTATTACAGCTGTTCATCAGGTAATAGTTTCTTCACTGACAGTTTAAAACAGATCAGTGGTTATTTTAAAAAGAAAAATTAATCTGCTAGAAATTGATCAAGAAAATGTTTTGAGCATCTGTGCTTTATTTATAATTCTTCTGTGTGTAAAAATTTTTTTAAATAAATTTTGCAGCTAATAAAAATGAAAAAGGGGGAAGAGTTTTAAATTAAAAATTAGTCATTAGGAAGAAATTCTTCACTGTGAGGGTGGTGAGACACAGGAACATGTTGCCCAGAGATGTTGTGGATGCCTCACTCCTGGGAACGGTCAAGGCCAGGTTGGATGGAGCTCTGATCAAACCAGTCTATCAGAAGGTGTCCAGGCAAAAGGGCTGGAATTGGATGGTGTTTAAGGTTCCTTGCAACCCAAACTGTTCTATAATTCTGTGAAATTGCATGAAAGCAGACTGGATATTTAACTCTGCACAGCTGTGTTTCAAGTTAAATTATGATTTTTATGTTGGTAAAGTTCCAAAATACAATTTACATCAAAGAAAGATGTGTTAATCTTTAATAACTCCTCTAGACCAGAGTCTTTTTACTGTTACTAGCCTGTGTTCAAATTGTTGACTGTACATTTTGGCTAAGAATTTGTAAAATAAATCTTATATAAGTGGGAAATAATTAATTTGTAATTTCTTCATGGGTCAATATTCCTGCATTAGGCTGACAAGGATTTTCCAGCAGGTAGAATAGAGAAAGCTGGATTGGTCTTCATGAAAAGTGACTGCAATTGATGTCATATCTAATATCTAATATTATAGGTAGATACAGAAATTTACCCAAATCACTGCTAAACCTCATTTAGGGAAAGCAGAAAAATTCCAGTTGAAGATCAGATAGCAGATGTAGAATATGACCAGCAAAATAAACAAAACTTGAGCTGGTCATGTCAGTCCTAAAGCATGAGGTTCAAAGAAAAAGGGTTTGAGATTATTTTGTCTAAGCTCTGGTATGCTTTAAACAATCAGTCATATTGTATTCAGGCTAATTCACATGAGTAGAAAGAGATGATGTTTTTATTCTTCAAAGTTTTATTTTTTAAAATTATAGCTTATTTTAGTGTATTGTGTTCAAAACACACTTTAAAAACTTTCAATTTCTTTTTCATACAAATCTGCCCTGAAATAACTATGAGTAAGTATTTTTTAATCAGATTTCACTGAAAAATTTCGCTGTCAGAAATTCCTGGTTATTAAGGGAAGGAGTGTTATACTGTACACCATCTGTATGTAGTTACTGCTCAGCAAAGGTTTTCTTTGACCAATGCAACTTCTCTTTTTATCTTGGAATACCTCTGCAAACAAATACTGTTTTCCTAATGTGTATTTTTCAAGGTTTTTATGCTTCAAATATGATTAAGAGAAGACAATTTTTCATGTTTGATCTTGAGGCTGGGAAAAATTCAGTGATATAATTCACCTGGGCCTAATCACATGTATACATATTTTTTTTCCTTGGCTAGATTCAGAAATCAATGGTTTCAAAAACAGTGCTGTACAGAGCTAAAATTCTGCTTTTTGGACTATTCAGCACTGCTGTATTTTGAATGTTTCCAGGGCCAAGTCTGCAGGCTAGAAGCAGTCAGACAATTATTCACCAGGTGAATAGATGCAGCAAAAGACAGTGTTACTGCAGCTTGTGAATATCCACAATCTTTTGGAATTATACTAGTTAACTTATCATTACACAAAATTAATTTTTTTCTCATTAAGAACATAATAATAAGCCAATGAAAAAATAAAAATCAATACAGTTCCCTCTTGATGCACATAAATAAAGCCTTATAAAATAAGGGCCTTGTTACCCTTGTGAAATCATGGCTCAGGCCTGCTACTTTGGCTAAGCAGAAAAGAACTATAGGAAAGTGACTCAGCCGAATTGGAGGTAGAAAAACAAGTTCTATAACCAGTATGTGTTCACATCGTGGTGTAGAATGGTTGGCAGGATTTTGTTTATTGCGATTTAAAACTGTGTAACTGATAACTGGCTAACTGCTTATAAAGGCTGGGGTTTTGCAACACAGAGGTTCTCCTTCACACCTGCCTGGGGACTCTGCGTCACTTTGCTTCGTACAACTTCCCATTTAGAGAGAAGGAATGCTCTGACAAAGCTTATGACAAAAGCATAAAGGAGAAGCAATCAGTGTTTGACTTCAGATTTTTTCTATTAAGTTTTTTATTTTTTTGTCAGTATATATGTTTGCAGGCTTTATTGGACTTCTGCCTGGATATCTACTGTTGTAGAGCTTGGAGGAGCTCAGCGGTCTCTGAGACTTCTCTCTATTTGTCCATCCTATTAAAATGTTCTCAAAATCGAGAGGAAACAGATAAAATGAGAAACTATATATTCTTGTGAAGGTCATATGCTTAGCAATAGCACGCAGTATTTTAGGCATCTTTGTTAAACTGCCTACTATATATTATAGAAATAAGACAAATAAAGATCAAAGAGGTGCCTCAAGAGACATTATCATCTAATTGTATGTCTGGTATATTTGTATTAGCACTCAGATAATGCATGAGCTACAGTGCAATATTGGTTTTAGGTAAAATAGGAAATTTGGAACAAAAGCTTTAATCTTATAGCTATTAAAAAAAAAAAAAAATACTACAAGCATAACATCAGTCTCATTTTTCCACTCCCTATAAAATTATGTCAGAAACACAGCAAATTTTCAGTGTAAATTTTCTGATTAAGGCTCTCTGATAGGTCTCTTGAAGAAATGAATCATGTGCCTAACAAGGTGACATGCATTCTTTTTTCTCTTTTGTTTTTCCACTTTTGGAAAGTTAAATCCAATTAATTAATCGTATTAAAATATGATCCTTGTATTGGAAGGAACTTGTTGTACAACAAAAAGTTCATATCTCAAGGTGGGATGATTTGTGGGAAGGAGTATAGACAGGACTTCTGTAATGTTGCAGAACTTGAACCTGAGAAAATAAAGCTTACTGGTACAATAGTAGGAGTAAATATACCTTCTAATAATTCACATCTTATCCTATGGAAGTGAGTGAAGAAGAAGTACAACTCCCTTTAGAAAGGAGTGCTCCTTGTGTGGCACATCCCAATGAGAACATCTTGCAGAAGTCAAAAGGACTTCAGACTGAAGAGAAAAACATCAGTAGCACAGATATCTCACCTGAGAAAACATGAAATTGCTCCTACTGGTATTCACCAGCTCAAAAATAGACCTCAGGACTATGTGCCTCTTTAGACTGCACTTTTACAGATCACAGAAGTAACAACTTCAAGTTAATTGTGCAGTCTTTCCTGTGTGAGGGACAGGTCAAATGAAGAGTGTAAAAGTGTAAGAAAAATTGTTTTTTCAAGACTACTTAGAGCTGAAAGTTCAAGGAATCCGGGACGATACTTCAGTGTTCATTTAGACAATAAGAAAAGGTTTTGCTTAGTTCAAGCATGACATATTGAATCATGTCATGTTTTAAAAAGCAAAAGGCTTTTTTGAAGAAAACACAAAAGTCATTACCATTATATATGCACTGAAAAAATTGAGTAGCTTTTGTATAATGAATTACGCAAAAAGTGCATCTGAAGATTTGTAGAAGCATTTGTAAAATAGCTGGTTTTTACTATTATTTTATTATGATTGAAACCTAAAGATCCATGACTATTCTGAGGAATTCAGGGCTTTGTAAGAATCTTATTGATTACTTTTATTTGTGAATTATACTATTGCATATATATAGTGAAAAATTGGTCTCTTAAAGTCTAGAATTTTTCATTAAATCTCTAACTGTGTAAAATAAGTGCATTTGCTGTGCGATTCAGAGATGAATGTTGTAGAAAGTTGTGGAGGAATGCAGTTGAGAAAATGCATTTCCATTTCCAGAGACACACGTGACCTTCAAAATATCTCTCTGCAAGTAACTAATCTAGATTTAAAATTCTAATAAAAAAAATGGAGAAAAGAAGGGAAAAGTCATCAAAATTGAGCTCATATAATAAACATGACCCAGCTCTATTACTTCATGCATTTTTTTCTGCCACTACCAACTGCAAAAAAAAAGCAGCAATTTTGTACTCTAGAGGAAACAACTACATATTTAAGTCACATAACTTTTCATTTGAAATTCACTTTTTCAAAAGTAGAATTGCCAGGAGAAAGCCTATCTTATCATACTAACATCATCGTAATTATTAAAAATGTTACACTGACTACAGCTATGATTAAATATTTATTGAGATGCCTATTACCAGTACTTAAGGGCATCAATAAACCACTGTCTAAAATTTTATTCAGTCAACAAATATTCTTCTATATTTAATTAATTTTAAATATGTGTATACTAGGTGCGGATGCTTTTGAAATTACCCTCATAGCTGGCCTTCAATTTTTTCAATATAAATTTTTATTGAATAATGAAGTATTTTATTGAATAAATCAACTATATAAGTCGTATTAAATTAGTATCACTAAGTGATGCAGCAGGAGCTGCACTTTCTTAATGTTATATGTGAAATAACGTTCCTGGTTTACAAAGACACAGTAACTTGGATTGCTTAATGAAAAAGAAAATATATTTATCTCCAGATATTCTGCTTTCTTACCTGAAATGCACCTCTTTTTCTTAAACTCTAGACATTTGACAAGACTGATAAACCTTACTAGACCAATTTTAGAGATGAAGCAACATAAATGATCTTCAAAATATTCATTAACTTCTTGATACTTAATTATTTGAAAATCCAATGACCTTAAGGAGACCAGAGATCACTGTTAGTAACAAATATCCATATTTTTAGTGACTTTTAACAGCCTGAGAAAGGAATAAAACCAATACAAAAACCAAAGAAGAAATAACTCAGATTTACCAGTAAGAAACAAGACTCATTTCAAAGTTTCTTATATTAGTCACAGCATACTGAAGACTTTCTGCTTTAGTTTTCCATTTTTTCTGGGGAAAGATGCCAGCTCAGTATTACTGAACTATTTTTGTACGGATAAGAAACAGCATAAAAGACTGCAAACTCATTTACTGGAGGAATTAAAAAAGGAAAATGCAATAAGCTTCCGAGTAGTATTGAAATTTTCTTTAAAAATACCCATTATTGCTGCAAACATTTTCCTAGCTTTGCCTTTGAGAAATTTTCATGCTTTTTTGTCAATTTTCAGCACCAATGATTTTTTGTAAAAATTGTTTAAATACACTCTAAGATCAGCACCAAATACTGAAATAATGACTTGCTTTTATGGCTAATTTCAGTAACAGGAAAATCCATTTGTTTCTGTCTTCTTCAGCTTCATCTTTTGTAATATTGGGATAATCTTGAAATTTTTCACAAGAAAATGTGTTAAACTCATTTAGTCTCCAAGGGAAAAAAAAAAAAAAAATATCTTCCATACTGAGAATAAATGTATGCTTAATCCTCATGATAAATATCACAAAAAGGCCAGTGTAGTATGTTTTGGGCTCTGATGAGACCCACTTAAATACTGAGTCTTTTCATTTCAACCATAAACCCAGCAGTTTTTAAATACTTATGCTTCCATTTTTAGCTTCACAAATCTTTACATTAAACTGTCAGAAAACACTAAATGAGGGTGCTAAGGGTGTCATTTATATCACAGGTAGGAGCTTTTCAAGGTTGTTTTTGACCCACTGAGTATATTCCCTAGATATTAAAGAGTTGCACTGGGTTTTGTAGAAGTGCACTTACTTTCACTTCATCAGTTTAAAAACCTGATCACCAAAATGATCATAAGCACTGAAATAACTTTTGGCCCATGGGAAAAGACTGGCCTCTCCACAGTGGGATGTTTTCCTCTCTCACAGAAATGGTAGAACTCTGGTCCATTGTAGTATAGTACTGCTCAGCTGTCTGTCCCTGTGGTGCTGAGTTTGGGGGCCCAAATAAGAAAATTAAAATTAAAATCTTGGGAGTTCAGGGGATAATGATTTACACCCTTAGATTTTCTGAAGCAGGTGTGCAGCCTGCTGTTGAAGTTAATTACCAACCATTATCAGTGAAGCTGGCATATTGCCACTTTTCTAAAAGTAATTTTTTCTTCCAGTGTAGACTAAAAATACTCTTCATTTCAGTCTTCCCCCCATTTATGAATGTCCCAGATTTCACCTTCAAATTAATCACTTTCAAATAACAATAAACTGTAGCTAATTACCAGTTAATAAAGTATTAAAAAAAACCAAATAGGGTAAAAATCCTAGTATCCTAGAGCTTAATTCGTACACTTTTGCTAGTAATTCTGAACTGAATGGGTAACTGAAGTATTCAATTCTAATATTTTTATTTGTGGAGTACATGAATAATTTTGAGTACAAATGTATAAATGAAATGCTAGCAATAACATTCAGAAATCAAACTGTAGGCTTAGCCTTTTGTTGAAGGTTCTATTATTGAGACAGACTAACAATCTGGCAAATCTTGTCTTATGTGAATACCAGAGAAATATACAAAATTCTCATATTTCACCTTACAAAGACTTTAGGGGGAAACAAGGAAAAAGTTACTGAAACATAGTTATGATAAGAATTTCTTACAGTCAGGGTTAGAAAGTAGATCGTTATAAACTAGATGGTTTAATTTAAATGATCAACTGAAAAAAATCTAGTCGTTAATTCTCTATTTTTATTTTAAAACTTTAAAGAACTCTAAAAGGAGAAAATACTAACTTTAATCCATTATGGCTTTCTTTGATCAAAATTCTAGCCTTAAAACATCTTCAGATCCCTGTTTACTTTTTTGAGGGGACTATAAACACTACCTACAGTGTCAGAATTACAGATAAATGCTGAATTTTTAAAAACACGTTTCATGATAAACATGAAATACCCTGGGAATATGAAACACAGGGAATACCCTGTAACATTAAAATATTAAAATATTTATATAATACATATTATATATTTTTAAAAATATATTTTATGTATATTAATATATTGAAAAATTAAAATATTAAAAACACCTGACAACACACCACTCCTATGGTATAAAGGCAAAGGGATGGGGTCCACACAGTCAGGTGCAGCTGTCGGCATCAAGCAGATCACTCAGAGACATTTTATAGAGTGAAAGAAAATAAATACATCTGAGATGAAGAGCATAATTAATCTCCCACTGAAGTGGGTGAATTCTATTCTTAATTTTCTTTCCCAAATTATGAGTATGACTACTTCAGAAGTAGAAATCTAAAGATGGGTAAAATAAATTCCACATAATATATCTAATTCTAAAATGACAAGCAAAACATGAGAGGTTTGTGGGGTTTTTTTTTGTGTTTTTAGTTTGGGTTGGTTTGGAGGTTTTTTTGGTTTGTTGTATGGATTTTTTTGTTGTTTTTAGTATTGGATTTTGGGGTTTTTTATATTTATTGTGTATTTAAGACTGTGTTTATTATATGATTTTTAAAAATACTCCAAGTTTTTAATTCCTCATAAAATAGCATAATTATCTGTAATTTGGTAAAAGTTTTATGCCTGTAATATTTATAGGGTTCTAATTATATGCTTTTATCCATGATAATAAAAGGAAGCCATTCAGAAGTTGCCTCTCCATTAAATTAAAAAAATATTTTAGTAGTATCCATCAGACCACACCATTTTAGAGAAAAACATATTCTTACTTTTTTAGTATTTCCAGAGAAATTAGGATGTTAATATAAGTCATTAAGAAGTGATATAATGTCTATAATTACAGAAAAAATTAAAAATAATATTGGGATAAGATGTTAAAATACTTTTGGTGAACTTTGTTTTCTTTTTAAAAGCAAAAGCAGAACATAGTGTGTAATGTGAATTTTATTAAAGTCTATGGAACAGCAAGACTAATACATACTACATCATTTTGACAGGTCCTGTAAGACCAAGAAAAGTCTAAACAGAAAAATATTTAAAGATGGTCTGTGGGGATTCAGAAGTGTCTGTAGCATTACACTTTGAAAATGTAATTCCTTGAAGCACACAGCAGATCTCATTTTTTCCTCAGTACTAAGTATATAAACCATGGTAACTCCTACTACTCTGTTTAATGTATGGTTCATATACCTGAACCCAAATAACTTATTTAATATTCATAGTAAAATGCAGAGTCTAAAGTTATGTGAGAGTTGAGATCTTCATTAAGGTCATCCAACCAAGGACCTTTGCATGGCAGAAGGGGATAATTTGTGAAGGCTTAAGCAATGAGCAAGATGAACAAACATGATAGAAACAGGATAATTGAGATGATACCAGGTCAGAACAAAAAAGTGGAACTAACTTTAATGTATATAATGCTATAATGCTGTCAGTGAAACTGCAATCTCCCCTAAGTAGAGATTTTGCAAAACAGCTGTTGTATACTTTGCCACAGACATGGTATCCCGAGAAGTTCTGCTGAATCACAGGTCACTTGCATCCTACTGGTGTATTTTTCTGGAGCATCTTATATTTCAAATATACAAAATTCAAAAATCAATTTAGGGATTAATATTGTTCTGAGTGGCAATGATAACATGGAGAGATGTCAACTCTGTTTCACTTCTGTCAGCAGAAATGACAAAAGCCTGTGAAGTTGGAATGCAGGAAGGATGATGTAGGGTGGAAATGGATGACACCTCTGTGAGTTTAGTTGTATTAAAACTTGCTGAATTTAATTTTTTATTCCTTCACATGTGTCCAAGACATTTAGGTCATATTGGGCTAAGTACACACACACTTTTAAATGCCTTAGCAATCATGTATTAAATTGAGTCACGTAATTCTGTGTCTGCAGGCTCTCTTATGCTGTTAGTGTGCATAATTGCAAGACCAACATTTAAGTTTAATGGTGTTAGAGAAGAGTCAGGGGTTACAACTGCTTCACAGACAGCAAGACAATATTTTTTTTATTACAATTCTTAAAAAATCTGTTGCATTTTTTGTCTTTTTTAAGGCTGTTCTAGTAATCTACTATTTCAGCTTGCTTGCCTTTACTTATTTTAAGTAAAGACAAAAAATAGGCAGGTTTGGAGATTTTTCTTTAATTCTCCACTGATGTATCCTGGTTACAAAAGAGCTGCTGCTGCAGACCTGCAGCTTGGGGAGCAGCCCTCAGGTAACCATGAGCTCTCATTGAGCCTTGACAGCAAAAAGGACTGATGGAGAATGAGCTCTAATAAAGGGGGCAGAGCCAGGATACCCAGGAAAGTGTTTTTCCCTCTCTCTACTTGGCACTTGTAAGAATCCATCCAGAAATTGTGTCTGGTTTTGTACCTTCCTCTATAAGAAAGACATTGAACAGCTAAATGGATATCAGGACAGGAGCTGGAGCATTTGCCCTGTGAGAGGCTGGGACAGCTGGGCGTGTACAGCCTGGGGCAGAGATGGCTTTGAGGTGACCCAACAGGAACCCAAATGCCTGTGGCAGGTTCTAGGGAAGATGGAGCCTGCACTTTTCACAAAGGGCTGGGTGAGAGGGTGAAATAAAGTGGGCATAGATTGGTAAGACGGAAGTTCAGACTGGATATAGGGAATAATTTTTTTCCCAGTGAGGAAGGTCCAGCATTGACACAGCTTGGACAAAAATCCTGTGGAGTCGCTATCACTGAAGGTTGTGAAGACCTGATTAGATAAAATGTCCAGAGTAACCTGGTTTGTCCCTAGAGCTGACCCAGCTCTGAGCAGGTGGCTGGACTGGACACGTCCTGAGATCTCTCTCAGAATGTCTTAATGACACTGCCATCCTGTGATTTTTTGATGATATTTAACTCTACTGTTTGCAGCACTAGCCATGCTTTTAACCAAATCTGCTTTCTGCTCACATTCATTTACAGCCATTGATAAAATTACACATGGGCATTTATTTCTTAAACACCTGTTCTAACCTTTATTTCAAATAATCAATTTATTTGATTATTTCTTAATTCTTATTAATTTTTGAGGGTGATGGAGTAAATAATTATTCTATTTTCTATACGGACTGGAGAGTGGATTTTTTTTTTTTTTTCTTAAGTATAGTCTGATATTTCTTCTGGTATTGCCAAGCTTTATCCTCATTTACATCACTAGGTTATCCTTTCATGACCCAAAAGAGGAAGATCAGGTACAAAATTTCTTAAAATATAAACATTGTAAAAGCAGCTGCCTGGATTCAATTACTGAATTTTTAAATTTTGTTCTTCTCCTCAAGTAAAGAATTACATCTAAACCTGTATGGAGTAGACAGTACTTTCAGTAATGGTGGCCACATGGGTTTTGCTGCTGCAGTGAGATGAGACAGCAGAGTACCAGAGCAAGCAGGTGGAGTGAACAAAAACACAGGTGCTCACTTTGTCACCTCAGCTTTTAATAAAATAACATAGCACTGGATATTTTAATCCCAGGACAAGAGAACAACTGGCACAGCAAATCAAGATAAGAAATCATGCAGGTGTGTGTTCTGTGGACTCAGCTTTTTGAACAGTACTAGTAGTTAGTAGGCTGACACGGAAAAGACAACAGATAACCTATTTACAGAAAGTTCTGCATTATCTTTTATAAAACAGTGATGTAAAGAAAAGGATAGAGCTTCTGGCATGCTCTGATAAAAAAAAAAATTAGACAGGCAGTATTCTGGATTTGAAGAGAAGACAAAGCTACCTGTGAATAAAATGAATAGTTTTAAATTTCCTGAATTTCTGATTCAGATTTGAGTAAGGAAATTGATCCTCCTATTTGGCCAGACAGCCTATACATATGGCACAGATTGTTCTCAGGACTTGTTCCCTCAGGTTTTCTGATCAAATCTGCTCTAGCTAATTAATTGAGAATTCTTCAGGCAGAGGAGAGAAAATAAGAAAGCTTCCTGGTAATGGCATTAATGTAGAAATACAGGAGTCTAGATTCTTCTCAAAAACCTCCTTATTTGTGTATTCAAGAAACTTTGAATATATTTGTGGTTTTGCACATTCATCTAATTTTCTTCATAGAAATTAGCAGTTTAAGAGAAAAATGTAGAACTCCTGTATTCTCTCTGCAAGTTCCCTGATGATGGGAAGTCTATTATTTTGTACAGATTTGAGTGGAAGATTTTAAGAATGCTGTAGGTGTTTTTGGGGTTTACCGTAACATTTCTTTCTGCCTGTTCCAAAGTTTTAGCATCTAATCCCCCTGCCTCTATCTCCAGCCAAATCCAGACTATCTATATTGTGAAAGTCCAAGGTAAAGCTGTTACTTGAAAGTTCTTATAAGGAATTTAGAAGGTATTGTGGGTAAAATAATTTTGCTGATGAAGAAACAGTCTTTGAATTTATCAGTTTCTTCTCAAGGCACTAGTATCCCCTCTCATGCTGAACACTGTTTTCTTGACAATTAAATAATATATATTTAGAAATATAATTGTTCCACAGATTGTTTAGTTCAGTTAAGTTGCCTTATATGTAATTTGAAGCAAACGAATGCAGCACATTGAAGCAAGTGCTAGAAGTCTTCACATATTTCATGCAAATTAAGTCAGTCAGTGTATGAAAAGACTTTTAATAATTAAAATTTTTAAAATTTAAAACTTTAAAATACTATTTTTCCCTGCTTCAAACAGTGGTTAACACTGATTTGATACTAATAACATAATTTATCATGCTCTGCAGGTAGAATAGTATCAAACTCACAGAAGGATTTTTGTAGTCAGCTCTCTGCAACTAAACAGCCAAAAAATGTTGGAGAAGGAAACAATACCTTTATGTGCAATTGAACATAGTCAATAATGACAGCTAAGATTAAAAATGTGTTTAGTCCCAATATCAGCCTAGCTCTTTATGCGAATATCACCACAGGCACCTATTTGGTCAGGAGTGGTCAGTTACTTTGCTGTGACCTATTCCATCTGAAATTCAGCACTGATTGGAAACCTAAGAGCTTGTAACATCACCACAGTGTATTTCAGGGTTTAAATACTGAAAAGTAATCAGATAATAACTTGACATGTATAGTATAAAGAAATGGAAAGAACTGACTAGCTGACTAGAAGCCACATAAAATCTGTATTTCAGAATAATTTGTGTAAAAATTATAAAGATGCAGTTTCAGTTACTTATGTCCATGATAACTATGCAGTTGTCAGTCTCGATTGTATTAGGCAGTTCATCTGCTCTCCTGCTGACTGCTTATTTTGGGGTGATAAATTCTTCACAGGAGTTATTTGTTCTGAATTTGTAAAGTTCCCACAACAAGCTCCTAGGAACTGCTATATTATTGACAATATTACACCCTCTTGGTATTTTATGCCAGTGGATGCATAAGGTTGGATGGCTTTTGTTGGTTTTTGTTTTTCTTCTACTGCCTACAAGAAATTAAACTCTCAAAGCAGCTCTTCTCCAGGGGATTAATGTACTTCTTAGGTAAAGCATTTGACCTCGGGACTTAAAGCATATTTCTTATTCTTGTTTGTGTGTCTCTGGAGGGTGTTCAGCAGTTACCCAGAAGCGTGGTGTCTGATTTGTCTTGAAGCATTTTACCCCTTTCTGTGACGTTCTTCAAAACATTAGCAGCAATTTGTGACTGATGTGACATCATATGAAGGTTTGCAAAAGATAAGCAACAATAAATCCAAATAACTCTTTCAGCTTGTGATGGACTTGTAATTTAAAAATAAAACAGTATTCAGCAAAGTTTAAAAATGAGCCACTACTCTTACACAGAATTCAGTATAACAGGGAACACATACTATGAAATGCAACTACAAAATTGTGACTGTGACATATGTAATACATGGCACAATCAGCTGCTTTTTCTGACTTGGGCATATGTAATGCATAAGTGACTGTCATTTCCCAATAACTTTTCCTTTATGTCCACCATTTTTTTTATGTCCATCATATTTGAACTATGAAATTATACTGCTGAATATATGCATGATTATAAGCTGGTGCTGAATTTTTAAATAATTTCTTTTTCTGCTTTCTTGCAATAATCTTATTCTAATCATAATTTTAAAATCTTAAACCGAAATTATTTTATGATGGTTTTTAATAACAGATATACCTTAAGGACATTTGAAAGCCCTGTAAACAGAAACCTTTGGCTATGCTTTTTGTCAGTTTACATCTACATTTGAATGAGAGATTCTTACAGGAAAATTCTGCATAAATTTGGTTTGAAGATACTACTGATACAACCTGTCATATTTTGGTAAAGTTATGAATTTTATTATATGGTCCTTAACAAGACTCCAGATTATGATTGGAGTATATAGCCCCTCTCCTTCTCCACTGCCTCCCTACCTCCTCCAGGCATCAAAATTTGTCAGGGTGTGATATTGGTGGTTTGGTTCTGTTCCTCAGGACTGAGACTGATGAGAGAGACCTGTTTTCTCATTTTCGGGCTCAGGTGTTTATTTTTCCTTATCTATATTACATATTTACAGAGTACAAAGGGTTATATACACCAGAGAAGCAAGGTGCCACATGAAGGAATGAAGAATCTCTCCAAGGCTTTTTATGTGTCCATTTACCCAATAACCAAATGCCAAGTATGTTATTTTCTTTAGTGACCCAATGACCTGACACTTGTGTGCTGCAATGTGGACTTTTCTATCCAATCCCCTAATATTACCCAATAACCCTAGAAGAAGAAGAAGAAGAAGGAGAAAAGGACAATTCCCCAAATCCTCCATCTTGTATCTCACATATTAATATAACTAAAACTCCATACTCTAACTTTTTCACGCAGTAATTGAATACAATTCTATGTAACTTACACACTCACATTCTCAGTTCTATCTATTAATTTTGGAAGCCTTTTCCAAGGCCTCAGGTCAAACACAGTGTTTTCTTGTGGGTCTGTACCTGTCAGCACAGAAAGCACGAAGTTCTGTGTCCAGAGTTCCAACAAAAATTCCAAGGGCTATACACCAACACTGAACAATGCACATGCCAGTGAAATGTAGCTACTCTAAACCAGCTTTTGCCTGTTAGAAGAGATGGAGCAATCAGGCTGTAAATCATCAAAACAGCAGTTTTGTCTGTCAAGAATCTGTGAGCTCCAAGCAGGAGCTTTTCAAGCATTCACCTGACAGGAAGCCTGCAAAGATGTGAAAGGGCAAGGATGGTGCCCATCAATCCCACGAGTCAGCCTGAGATGTCTCTGCCAGACAGCTGTGAGACAAACTACTTGCCTGAATGCAGAAAGACCTTTACACACTCCCACAGGAATGAGAAGTTAAATTAAGGAGCAATGCATTAGGAAAATAATAAACATGCTAATTTATTTTATTTCCTTTAAGAAAAGCATCATCACATTCAGCAATTCTGTGCAAAGCCTATTTGTTTATAGCTGTACACTTTTAACTCTTCTTATGTCCTGTTAAACCAAAGATATCTTTTAAGCAATGTTCAGGGAAAAAAGTCAGTTTGGTCTTTAGTGCAAATCCCAGGCATTAGTGCAGCAATTGTATTGAGGAATGCAGGGAGTTAAACAGAAATTCTTCCTTTTAAAGATATTGAGCTTGAAGTATAGCATCAGCTGCCTTTACAGACCCAAGAGACTTGAAACTCCAAGCTTCAGTGTCTGGATCATCTGCTAATAGTCTACTGATTGGATGAAAAGTGTTTTATCCCAGGATGTAATTAGCAAAATGACAATGCTAAGGCAATTTCTAGATCAGCTGAGCTTACTGGAGTTACTCCAGATTTAAAAAGTTTTACTGTAAAATGGAATTTAGCCCTTAATGTACATCTAATGGTATGAACCTAAATTAACGAGGGTTTTTTCAGTTAAGCTTTTACTTGAAAAGATAAAAAAATGAATAAAATAATATAATCATATTCTTCTATCAGTCCTTCTAGAATGTATCTTTTCCCAGGTTCTGTCTTCATTACAGTCTGTGCTGTATAGATTTTCAGATATATCAGAACAAAGCACAGGAATCAAGAAAAAAATCACTTGCCCATAAAAAAGAAACATAAACTAGTTTTGAATGCACATCATGCTTTTTCATCTTTGACAGCAGCAGTATTTCAGAAGATACCAGATATGAGGTATTTATGGCAGGTGCATTACTACTTAGAAACTAATCTCACACACATGGCTGTTAACGTGAAATATGGATTTTAATAATCCAGCTTGGTGAGATATGTGAGCCTGCCTGGTGGGGATGTGATTAGCCACAGTCTGCAAGATTAATTGAGATACACAGTGTAAGATTACATTTAGTGAACTCCAAGCCGGTCTGATTATGCAAGAGACCACTCAGTTAAGGCTGTATCTTTAGGGATATGAAAACAGATAAATCAGAGACTCTACTATGACAAGAGAGTCAGAATGGAGACTGTTTAAGTCAGTGAGCACAATGAACAGATCATCAAAGTAAAATATTAGGATAGTTTTTAAGCAGAAAAAAATAACTTCAGGAATAAAAAAATATCCCAAGCAGTTGAAACATTGCAAAAACACATATAAGGCATGAGATTTTAAATGTCTGCCATCACCATTATTTTAAATTGATGGTATAAAATTTACATTTTTGTTTAAACATGGCAATACTCATCCAGGAGTGTACTGTTCATAAATGATAGTTTTCTTCTTAGTTTACAGTTGAGTCTAAAATTACATCAAGATCACCAACACATCAAATACCAGTTTGAAGGATTATATAACTTCAGAATGACACTGTCATGAAAACTTTAAGTAGTTTTAAGACAGTACTATTTAATACAGCTCCATAATGAATGTATCTTCCAGCTTACCACCAGATTTTAATGAAGCAGAAAGGGAGGTACCTGCAGAAATCAGTGCAGCCTGAGTTCAATGCTTTTTTCTACAGGCTGTTAGTTATTTGGATAATTTACCCACTCTCTCCTAGCCTCATTTTTCATGTCTGTGAACACATTATTAGCCAACAGAGATACTGAAGGGCATTCAGACCTATTGTTTTACTTTTAAGCCCAAATGAGTACCAAATACAGAGTACCTTCAGAGAAAGCACATTCTTATCTCTGGTTATTATTTTAGATTACCAAAGTCCAGAATCAAACAATTACAATAATATATGCAAAAATGTAGACTTACTCTTTATGATATTTTTTATTTTTGTAATTTGTACACGAGCTGCTAGCTGCAAAACTAGTAACTTCTGGAGTCATGTAACAGATATTTTTGCTCATTCCCTTAAACCACAGAAAGAATAGTTATTCTTCTAAAACAGAAATGAAGTAAACACATATAATAATACCAGAGTAAAGCAGTGTGAATTGTACTTCATTAATTTATTTTTTCAGGTATGATTTGGCTTAAATTAATAGGAATACTTTGTACTTACTAGTATATATTGCATTTAATGTAAAAATGCTCGGCTTTTAGTACGGTGGAGATCAGTCAATAATTTTGCTACTAAAGGATTTTCTGGAATGAAAAACTTGTATGTGTGCATGTACATGTTCCAGGGAAACACTAGAGCAGTGCAATGCAGAGTAAATGAACACTGAATTCACTTTTACTCTGGCTCATCAACCATATCAAGCTGATCACAGATTTAGCAATCCTCTCCTGTGTCAGTCTGACATTCAGTGCCACAGCACTGGTTCCAGTGCCACCGTATTGGTCTTGCCTTGCTGGAGCCATGTCTGCTGAAGCTCTCCAGGATACTTTCTCCTCACCAAAGGTCACTAAGGAAGCTGATATATGCAAAACAGAAGAAGCAATAGCCACAAATAATGCCGGGGAAAGGATGAAGGAGAATGGTCCAATTTCAGCCCCTCTCATTTGATTTTCAGTTGATGAACAGCCACCAGGAGTGAAAAACAGAAGCCTGGCACACCCAAAAAGTTTTATGCACTAACACATAATGCAGAAGAACATCCCAGGCAAATAAGACCAGACTATACCATTTTTGGTAAGGTTTTAGTGTTCACAAAATATTACATCATAGACTCACAGAATCTCTCCGGTCGGAAAGGACCCATAAAGATTATCAAGGACAATTCCACATCCTTCAGGGATTCTTTTACTGTCATAGATTTTTCAGCAAATTATTTATTAGTTTTTGTGATATACAGGAATTTTCACAGTTCAGGGGAAAAAAAATGCTCTACAATATATTAGAAATATATATTGACTGTGGGTTTTGATGCAATTGAGAAAAAACTATAAATGTGTAGTAGAAACAGGGTAGAAACTTTAATATTAATACCACGGTGAAGAACTCCTTTCAGCCCTATATTAAATCCCATTACACAAAACACTGATGCTTTTGATCTTTGAAAGCAAAGTATTCTATATACATGTGCATACTCTATGATTAAATTTTAATATCTATCTGCATGTTCTTACTGAATTTGCAGAAGGTCTGGGAACTGTAGGCTTTCAATTATGATACCATAGCCCCATATGCTGGTAGCACGCTGGAAAGGAGCTTGAAAAAAAAGGACCTGGGCATCCTGGTGGACACCAGGTTGAACATGAGCCAGCAGAGGCCCTTACCATGGAGAGGATCAGTGGTATCGTGAACTGCACCAGGCAGAGCTTAGCCAGCATGTAGAGGGAAGTGATCCTTCCCCTCTGCCCAGCACTAGTTACTTAGTGGGCAAAATCATCTTCATTATTCCATTCACAAAGTGGTTGTATTTGCATAGGCTTATTTTCACTTTGTAAACTGGTTTTATGATCAGATAGTTTCAAAGAGAGCGGTTTTGTCATAGGCATCCCTAAGAGCACAAGATTTAGTTTTGATATACATGGAAAAATACAAATAAGCAAAAGACTCATGGGAGAGCTGTCATACATCAGAATATTTCTGCATTTCCATTTTGAACATTTATGCAGATATCTGCATATATTTCCATGTCTGCATGGAAAGAAGAAATATCATTTTAAAAAAGCATTATTAAGGAGGAAAATATTTAATTATTTATTTTTAGGGAGTTTATCTCTTATTATGGCAGTTACCTGGCATCATTTTTCACATACTAAGCACTGAAGGACTACCTGGGTGCTATTGGGGAGCTTTTAACTTGTCTTTAGTTCAGTGTCTCTGTTAAGGGAAAATAAAATTCCTAGCTAGGCTATCCAGAACACATAATTTATTTCATTAATTACATGTTTCTTTATATGTAAATTATTTTATAACATAGTATCCATCGTTCTAATGCAGCAAATAACTTCAAAACACAGACACAATACAAATTTAATTTCACTCAAGATATAAACCACTGGGTATCATCTTCTGCTGCAGCAGGGCCATCTGGAGGTATAGTTCCAGGTTTAATATGCTTTGAAAAAACAATTTATTAAATGCTTTGAGAAATATTTATTTGATATCCTGGTGTTCAGTATAGTACCTTGACAGCAACTCTGAACAAGGCACACATTCATAAAGCAGTTACATCTAAGTTATGCTTTGTCTTACGTGTAGTTACAACTTAATTCATGGAGCCAAATATTTAATTACATGATGAAGTTAATTAAAACAGGTATTTGATATAATAGGTATGGAATAAGAAAGACTTGCTTTTTATTAACTTTGGGGTGTTTTATTCCTAGAATGGGTTCATTTTGACTTCCTCTTGAAAGGAGAAAATTTTTTGTTTCTGCTTGACCATTTGATTTCTCAATCAAAAATCTCAATCTCCTCTCCTTTTATATGCTTAAAAATATACAAAAGAAGGTTTTTCCCTTAGAAGACATAAAAGTTAAAACTCTAACTGCATTGTATATAAGAGAAAAGTAATTCTCTGCTACTTTTTAATGAACTTTTTATGTTCATGTACATTCTCTAGTAAAACAATTAATTCGAATATTACTAAAAAACACTGCATGTGGAGTGAAACCAGTCTTAAAGGTTATTCAGAACAACCCTGTGACTTGCACCTTTTATTAGCAATAAGTACATTGAAACCTTGACACAGTTATGACACTCCAGATGTTATTAAGACAACTGTGTAAAGAACTGATGCACAGCTGGTCAGGGCTAGAATACCTTAAGTGATGGCATGTGTAAAACCAGTAACAGTTTGGATCATACCTTCATTTGACCTGAACAGTTTGTTGCTTGCGTTTTTCTTGTCAGAGAATTACATACAAGGAACTGTAGAGCCTCCTTTTAGATTGCAAACAACATATGGATGTGCATCAAAAGAAGATGTTTAGAAAACTGGCAAAAAAGTCTATAGGGAAAACTTTATGATTCACCTAGGTTAGCCCTCCATCCCTGCAGCCAGTTCATCTGCTTCTAACCATTCCTGACAGCTCTTGAGAGTGTTTGGAACCAACACATATACCACAATGTTTCACAGCATTTTTTCCAGGCTAAACTGTTGTCCTGGAAGCAAAAATTTAGTCCCACCTAGAAAACAGTTTTAGTTCTCACACATGGCAGTTTAGGGACTGTCTGCCACAGTGACTCACACTGTCGTGTCTGGCTTTTGGTCACTCTGAAAGAATTTCTGAAGGGGTGCTGCACCTTCACACCCATCTACTTTACTAGAGGAATGGCCACACTGGGACAGGGCGATCCAATGATGGCCCTAAGTGGATACATAGGGATGAATGAAATGGAGACAAACATGCATGCTGCTTCCCTTTCAGATTATGTTCACTCCCAACCTCATTATTTTCAGAATTTTTTAGTTGCTGTATCCAGAAACCTCTCCTTTCTCATTTGAATGAATAAATATATTAAATATTTAAGATTTTACATAGCAGTTTGTTATTGCTTTTCCTGTCTGATGAACTGAAACATAACATTTCTTTGCTCCTTCTCTTAATGCTTATAAACATACAGAATTACTTTTTGCACTTGCTATTCCTTGCTTGTTTTTAATGATTTTATGTGATATTCTTATTGATTCTCCTGATGTACGCAGTTTTATACTTACTTTAAGGTAGCATGCCTATTTTCACATTCTGCAGTCTTTGTGCTTGAGATCAATGAAGAAAAGCTCATGGGCCAGCAAACTGATTTTACTGCACATCCTATGAGTTCTCTGCATAAGAATAATTTTGTCTTTGTGGTTTTGCTTCACTACTTAAGTCCTTCAGGTTTTCTTCTCTTAAGACCTGGACTCTGGATTTACTGAAGAATGCCACAGTGATGTTCAGTATCATTACTTTGCTGCTGTTCCCCCTTTTTTCCATAATAATAATTTTCTCTTGCTTCTAAAAGCCCCACAACTAGTCACAAAACCCTCCTCATTAAGCTTCCTAGTAGATCTCTCTAATAAAAGTCCATATAAATTAAATGCTTGCTTATATCTGTTTTCATTTTGATAGCCTCATTCAACATATATGTTTCCTTCACACTTTATAGACCTGACTTTATCTCAAATTTCTCTACATGTCTCTTCAGAAAAAAAAAATAATCTGTGTTAATAATACTGGCATGAGAATTATCATAAGTCTCTGTCATGCCAGTCAAGTCACAATAAAGCTTCTTACATTACTGTATTAAGACTTCCAGCTTCTGGTTTATTCTCTATATTTAGAGCAGATGCACACATACACAGCTCCTCCCAAACCCTGTGTGTGCACTGGCTGAAATTTCCTTGAAATGATGAGAATTTTTGAGCTTTCTGGATTAGGTTAAAAGAGGGGAAAATAGTTGAATTAAAGTAACAAGCTATAGAAAATTATGACACTGCAAGTATTTCCTTTGAAATATGCCTTGCTCCTGAGGGTTCAATGAATATATAATACTTGCTTCAGGTGCTTTTTATAGCACAAAATAATAAGGCTGAAAAGGAAGTGTGGTCTTACATACCAGTGCAAATTTAAAGATTAATAAAAAAACTCTTAATAGAATCAGTGCAGGTGTGGAAGAAAAACAGGAAGAGTAATAGATTAATGAGGATGTTCTGCATGCAACTTGAACATACAAGACTTGGAAATGAAATAGTTTGAATTTTTGCCTCAGGTTTTTGAAACAAATCTACAGAAGTCAAAGTTACTACCCATACAATACTTGGTCCTTGGCTAATACAACTTTTATAAGGAAGATAAATTAAACTAAAAAGAGAAATAAAAGTATACAGGTCGTTTCACAGGAATTTAATTTCCTGCTAGCTACTGATATAGTTTATAATTTCAGTGATTGGACAACCTGTCACTGTATTCTGTCGGAACCATTTTAAGAAAATGCATGTATTTATATATGTTTATACATTTATATGTTTATATATATATATATATATATATATATATAATTTATACATAGATTTATAGATTTATATATTATTAACAGTGAAACAGTGAAAAAAAAAAGGCTGGAGGAACTTATGGTTTAGGTGTCCTAGTGTGCACAGTCCTGCAGCCCTCACCTTGATCAGCTGTGTCTCCAGCACAGCAGAAACGCGGTGCCCACCTGGAGCAGACTTCTGCTGAAGGGGGAGGCACAAACTGCAGCAGTGAGTTTATTTCTACTGGGTACTGATCATCTAAATCAAAGGCTAATGACACAGTGGTCTGTGAGATGGGAAGGACAGAGACTTAGCACATTCTTGCCTAAGGAAGCTCCCAGGGACAAGCAGTGCAGGAAGTCATGAGCTCCTTTCCATTCAGCAAATGTAAGGTCAACCTCACAAAGAAATTGGTGGACCTGGCTGGGACCAAAGGGAAAAAAAACTTTCTCCCAAGAGCAGGATATTTTTGGGACTCCACAAATGATGGACTTTGGGGTATAATAGAGGAGAAACAAATGGGGAAAGATTCAGAGGACAGATTTGGTGATTTCTATAGATGCTTCTACCTCCTCAGAGGTAACAGCTTCATAGAGAACTGAAGTTCGAAAGGGATTGATCCAGATGATAATATTTTCAACTTTATAGTAAATTTTAAACAGGTTACATGAGCTCAATTTAAAGGAAGACTAATGCACAGTTGAGAGGTATCCTACTTATTATAAATGAGATCATTTGGGAGATAATTATTTGCCTGGGCTGCTTGACAGCAATATGTTGAAATGGTTTAATGATGATACACTTTAATTAAATATGTCTGTTTCTTAAGGATAATTTTTACTCTATAAAGGTTTTGTTTATTTTGGTAAGGAGAACAAAGGAAGGGAAAGAACAATGTTTAACCAAAAAATAATTGTCATTAATCACTATATAAATGAAATTTATAATTAATTTGAAAATTGTTCATGGACCTTGCTTTAGATATTAATCAAAGCAAGGTGATCTAATTATAACTAAGGTTTGTAAGTAACTGAAATAGGTTCTGTTCATGTTTTGAGCTTCATGAACTGCATGCTACTGTGGTCTTCAGTACAACCATTTTCTCATTCACAGTTTGAGTGAACATGTGAGTGAACATTTTATCAGTTTGTTGAAAATTCATATGTTGCAAAAAGTCTAATATAAATGTAGGTGGTGTAATGATAAACAGGTAAAAATCACAAGAGAGACATCTAACTTAAAGAGGAAAAGAAAAAAGAAATTTGGTTGAACAAAACTGGTATAAGTGCCTGAAAGTCCAGAGCAACAAATCATCAGCAATTTGACAGTGCTGAGGTCAGGTAGTAACAGGAGCAATGGTTTTAAACAGAAGGAGTGTAGAATATGTATAAGGAAGAAATTATGGTGAGTGTGCAAAGCGCTGGAACTGGCTGCCCTGAGAAACTATGGATGTTCCAACCCTGGAATGTACAAGGCCAGGCTTAATGGGGCCCTGAGTAACCTGCTCTAGTGGGAGGTTCCGTGCACATATATATAATCTACTTCTATCTTTCAATTTAAAGCCATTACCCCTTATCCTATCACTGCATGCTGTTGTAAATGTCTTTCTTTATCTTTCTTGCGGTCCCCTTTAGGTACTGGAAGGCTGCTGGGTGGTGTGCTATGAGCCTTCTCTTCTCCAGAGTGAACAACACCAACTTTCTCATCCTGTCTTCATAGGAGAGGTGCTCCAGCCCTCTGATCAACTTCACGGCCTTCCTCTGGACTCGCTCCAAGAGACACATAACTTTCTCATCTCGGGAGCCCCAGAGCTGGATGCAGCACTCCAGCTGGGGGTGTCACAAGAGTGCAGGGGCAAAGCCACCTCCCTTGACCTGCTGGCCACACTTTTGATGCAGCTCCAGACACAGTTGGAGTTTTTTCTTTTTTTTTCTTTCTGGGCTGTGAGTACACATTGTTGGGTTGTGTCAAGCTTCTTGTCCATCATTAAGCTCAAGTTCCTCTCCCCAGGCCTTCTTTCAATCCATTCTCAACCCAATCTGTATTTGTATTTGGGATTGTCCTACCCAGGTGCAGGACTTGATCTTGACCCTATTGAGCTTCATGAGAGTTGCTCACAGCCCACACTCAAACCTGTGTCCCTCTGGATGGTATTCCTTCCCTGCAGCACAGCAATTGAACCACGAATCTTGGAGTCATCATCAAGCTAGTGAGAGTGCACTCAATTCCACTGTCCATGTTGCTATCAGAGATGATTGCTCTTTTCAGTTTTATTCCCCCTGCATATCAATTTTCTCCCTACGGTCACTATTGCTATCTGCTAGATCAGTATTTTGGACCATTGCATTAGCATTTACATGCATTATATGTCCCACTTCAACCTTGAAAACTAAAAGAGAATCCTCATCTTAAATCTCAAATGTTGATTTAAGAAAACATAGTACTTCCTGTAACTCATAGGGACATCAAACTTAAGAACAGGGGAAAAGTGCATTCTTTATTTACTGAGCATTGTTTTGTTCCAAAAATATAACGGCTATATTAATAGTACTTAGAGAGCAAGAGAGAATAATTCACAGGGCCAAAACTGAGATACACATACAAGCAGATATTTCTTAATGCAAAGGTCTGGCTAGGTCAATAAGATATTTGTCAAACATTAATTAAGGAACGAGATGTCCTTAGCGAAGGACTTTCTGTGAAACAACTGAAAACAGTGCTGTCAAATTCTAGTTTAGACTGATTTAAGTGTTAAAATCTTATTCAATATTACATATGAAAGAGAATCTAAAAAACATTTAATAAGCCTAATAATAAATTATTTGGGCTTCTTGTTACCATTTTAAGTTAATTATTTATTGTGGTTGCACTGTATAGATTTGTTACAAAATTACAGACAATCTTTACTTTCATTTCAAGTCTTTTTTTTTTAATCTCTACAAAACATTCTTTTTTGTAGTAGGCATACTGGATTTAGCTTGATTTTTCAAATGTGATGAAAATAGCAAAGTCAAGGAATAAGAGTAATATATACTATAATTATATATCTAGAAATAGCTTTAAGATATAATGAATGCACCCTGAAATGAGTTCATTGTCAAGTGACACATTTTTACATTAGCCTGCCATAAGCACCAACCTATTGCATTCTCACTCTTCCCTTTTTACAAACTTAACACTAAAATGGATTTCCCAGTGAGATTAATAGCTCTCTGAGTGTTATCCATACTGTTATTCACTGTAAATATCTCCAGCAGCCCTATTAACTTTAATGCATTAGCTCTTCTTCTATTTATTGTATCTTGATGAATGCATAACAATTTTAGTTTAGGACACCATTAGCAGGATAGTTTTTCCAAGCTCCTGTAGCTCAGCAGATGTAGTGTCATAAATTACCACCAAGCTGTGTGCTCTTTTATGACGGTCATAAGACAAAAATATTAGAAAACCATTTTTTTATTCTCCTACAGACTTTGCATTCAAAAGGGCTACAGCTTCAGTGAAAACATCGAGTCCTATCATAAGCATATGTTCCACAAGTAACCAGGATTTAAGCAGCAGTAAAGATACGGAACTTGGCCCCACAGCATTCCTTGAGGTAAGGCAAGAAGACAAGAATCCAGAGGATATACATCAAATTCTAAGGAGCTGCTCATGTTTGACAATTGGCACTATTAATATACATTCTGTTCATAACAGGAGATATTTCCCTTCCATATTGTTTGGAACAGCACTTAATAAAAATGAACTGTACCTTTGAGGTCTTGTTGAGGGCTCACATGAGCAAATGAAATGATATTTGTGTCATTCACTTCACATGCATATAGATAAAGCAGTGAAACAGAGATGGCTAAGTGCATTTCAGGGAAAATTGGATGTGTAAAATGTTTTCCAAATCCCTCCCACACTTGAAAGCAATGCTTGAATCCCTGGAGTGCAGTTTAAGCAGTTGTAATATGCATTTGGGTAATTCATGGAAATCCTACATATAGAGTGAGTGTTAGTATGACAAACAAATCAGCTTGCTGTGATTTGATTTTAAACTATTAAATTCTAACCGAGCTGCAAGATCCAGATTATTAGTCTTACAGACATCAAAATAAGTCAAAAGGAATAGAGTTCCCCAAGAAAGACCATTACTTCCTGAGCGAAATGTATGGTGAGCATTGGATGGCTACTTATGGCTTTATAACTTGTGTTATATTCAAAACAACAGATATAAATTAAAAAAGAAAATAGTTGTGTCTATTTTAGATATTAATCAAAGAAAAAACAGCTATCTAAACCTGAAGTTCTATTGCAGCTGAGCAAGATTTCTGTAGTTACATACGGACCTGCTCAAGAGGTAAGGCATC
Source organism: Cyanistes caeruleus (assembly GCF_971803275.1). Taxonomy (NCBI): domain Eukaryota; kingdom Metazoa; phylum Chordata; class Aves; order Passeriformes; family Paridae; genus Cyanistes; species Cyanistes caeruleus. Next base: position 76,242,378 of record NC_141703.1, read on the forward strand.
CTTAGAGAGCAGAGGAAAAAGCAACATTTTCCCCAATGATATGGAATTCTGACAGTAAAATAAACAATCTTATTTAATCTTTTAGTGTTTTCAGTCCTTCTTTGAGCTGTTTGAAATACGTTGCAAGACAGAGTTAGGTCTAAAGTCCTCAAGTTTTCATATTTTTCAGTGCTTCTATTTTCTCCATGTGGCCTGTCAGAAATATCCCTTGAAATTCTTAAGTAGCCTATGGATACATTTTTTGTATGTAATAATGTAGCCATACAATGTTTGTGATCTGGAATTCTTGCCTTAAGTATGGTTCTTGAACCATGCTTTTATGTGTATATAAAGCCTTGTGATGTCTGAAGCAATCTAAGTTACTTAAGGATTTTGGTAGCTATCACTTACATCAAAATAGCCTGAAAATGTTCGTGTCCCTTTCTTTCAAAACTGCTGGTGCAGGACTGAAGTATGTAAACTCCTCTGAACATCCTGGGACTCTTCAGCCCGAAGGGGACACTTGCTACAGTTGACAGAGCAGACAGCCTGCCCACACCATCGAACAGACGTTTCCTTCACATTACTCATTCTTGCAATAAACTGTGATTGATAGAACAAGCATGCAGCAGTGAGGAGGCACAGATTTACTTCACTATTGTATTTTGTCATAGGATAAATAATATACTCTTACAGCCTGCTCCAAAAAGTATCCTTCATAAGCAAAGTTTAACTTCCTTGCTATTAGCCTGCACAAAGGTTTCCTGATCAGTATTTCCCACCCCCGTGGGACCATAAATTAACAGTTCAATAATACATGTATTTCTCTAGAAATCACAAGGAGAGACACAATAACACTTCATACCTGCTAGTCTTAAAGATCAGAAATCTTACAGAAATCATTACATCCTGTTCACAAAAGTTCTTTATCATTTGTTGACCAAGACTTTCCTTTTGTTCAATTTTTCTAGTTTTCTCTGTGTTTGTATATGTACATATATGCACTCTCAAATTCACGTGCATGTTGCATAAAATCTCAGTAATTATGCTGCCTAATAACCTCTTTCTAGTAACTAAGAAAGTATCAGAGAAACCTCTAATTCTGTTTATTTTCTTAATTCTATTGTATTTGAAAACATAATGGGATAATTTTTCAATTTAGTTCTGTATGTTTTATGCATAAGTAATAAACATTAAATCAAGTTATTCATGTTTACACCTCAAAAATTAAATCCTGGATGAATTAACAACAAAAAGATTGATTCATTTTAAACATCTTCTGCAAGGAATTTCCCTTTAAATATGTTGCAACCTTTCTTCTAAATAGGAAATTCTAGTTATATGACACTTTGCTGGATCACTGTTTTTCCCTGAAATGTGTTTTGCTTGTATATCACTACTCTTGTGTCCATCTGGGTAATCATCAGCCCAGAATTCACAACCCCTAATTGAGACAATGTTAAAAAGTTCACTCCAGCTTTAAAAATTCATTTCTCCTGGTTTTAGTGTAAGTGTATAGGTCAGTATGTAACCTCAGCTAGAGATGTATGTGCTCTGGATCTGGAAGGATCACTAGCATAATAAGTGTGAAGTCACTGCTGAGCCCATAGGAATGACCTCGAGCATTTCTAGAATCCAGATCCTGAAACAGAAACTAATTCAGGTGAATAGAATATTTTTTACATCTCAGAAAACCCAATTTCTGGAATTGATCAAAAAAAACCGTAAACCAAACAAATAAACAATAAAGCATGATGATGACACAAAAAACCCCCCACAAAAACCAAAAAGATGGAATGAAAGACTACTTTTTTTTTGTCAGTTCATCAACTTTTTTTAAAAAAATTGACAAATGCTGAAGGTAAGTCATTTTAAAATAAATTACCCTTTTTTCTGCATGGATGATCAGCATGAGTAACAAAGGTTATAGTGGATTAATGTTTTCCTGACAGGAAATTTAGGCATACACAGAAACACTTTCTTTTCTACAATGAATAATATTAGTATAGCAGAGCTATTAAGGACAATTTAATGGATCAGCAGTTCACTTAAACTCAAAATATCTGGTTGAATTCCCAGGTGCTACTCATAATACTATCACAGACATAATTCTACATTTAACATTTCTTCTCTCATCAATCTTAGTTTCCTTTGTAAACATTAGACAGGGGTAAGCATCCTTTTATTGGCATCCTACTAATGTGTAATATTTCTTCTGAACCTTCATTTTAGGTTGCAGATGTATTAACTGCAAATATTCACCATAATGCACTGTATAGTAAAACTGGCATAAAATATTTGTATATAAAATACATATATTCAATAATTTTATTAATAATTTGTATAAAATAATGTTATATGTTATTATAGGAAAACATTATATATACATTTATGATATATTGATATGTAATATATGCATACAAATTATAATACCTATTCACTGTATACTAAATATATATTATTAATCTGCATCAATGAGGAATCAGGCTATGATTGTGTGTTAGAGAATACCAGATTGTAAATGAACTTAAGTCCTCAAGACAAGTTCATTTCCTGAAGAAGTCTCTGTTATTGAACAAATACTCTTTTCTCTAAAGGTATTTATGACTCCTGTCTGACTTGATGGTGACCTAGCAAACTGCACACGACTGCTTCCCTCCAGGGAAGGTGCTCTGCTGAAAGAGGCAGAATAACTCAGGCAACAGAAGAGCAAGGTGCTTACAATCAAATGCTGCATTGAGGCCCAAAGCAGCCTGACACAAGCCTTGACTAATGATTTAACTCAGCCCTTCAGCATGCAGGTGTATCTGTTCTATCATCTAGAGGACATGCAAATCACTAACACGTGTGAAGAACAAGCTGATGTTACAAGATAATGGCAATGTGCACCTGTGATTTAGAAGGCAAATCAAGGCCTTAGAACAGTAGGCTAGATAAATTACTATAAAACCCTTTTTCTCTAGAAATCAAGAAGCTTGCTGAATAAAACACAATAGTTCAGTGCTTATAGTTAATGTCTTATCAAAGATTTAAGTCTAACTACAACAAAAAAAAATCTTTATGCTAAGATTTATAAACAATCCCAGATATTCATAACCAATAGCTGGTTTATGGATAAATGACAAGATAATTTTGCTGGAGCAGAGAAATGCAGTGGCAGAAAGCAAAGCCACGGTCTGATGTTGACAGACAGTGGCTGACTGCCTGCCTTCTCTTCCTTTGAGTTATCATTTCAGATTTGGAAGTGTCTAACCTACTTACAGCAAAGTAAATTACTGATAGTACTTCATGTTTTCATCCTTTCACTCTAAGATTAATTACTTTGCAGCCACTTTGCAGCATTTTGGTTTGCCTTTCTCTGTATGAGAATATATTCATACAGAGAGGGGAATGAAGGATTGAGACTGGGAAATTGCTTTCATTTTCCTGCTATCACTAAATAACCTGTCTTCTCAATATCAGGCTAAAAGGTCAATACCTAGTTTAGAATCCCATTTCTATAGTCCTTGAGATGAGTAACTCTTGACTTCAGGAAAGATGGTCCTGTGATTTAATGCATTTTTAATGTGAGAAAAAGCTGAGGAATTTGGCCCATGCTTAAAAGCAGTCATTGAAAAATGCACAGTGAATTTCCCGCTTCCTCTCCTCTCCCTCTCTTCCAGAGAGAAGAACCTCTCTGGAAAACAGAATCCTCCATTTTTTTCTCCATCTGTGTTTATTAGAGGTGTAAGTGAGAACCAGAAACTTGAAAACCGTATTTTTTCTGAGGGATATTCCATCCCAGACATCTCTCTCTCTCTTTTAACCTAGAAATTTTCTCCCAGTTCATGTGGCCTTCTTAGTTTAACAGGTTTTTTTGGCCACAAGCCAGACTGCCAGATTAATGGCTGATACTGTTTGTTTTGCAGCTTCAACCAGACAAGAAGATTGATTTCTGTTAGAGAATTTTCCAGTTCGTGATGGACTTAATACTCCTTGAGTCCTTCAGTAACATGGCAGTTTTAGGAGTTAATGAGCATTCTTCAGTGATACACAGACAGATGCCCCAAATTATTATAACAGTTATATAAAAATACAAATTTCCCAGATTGTAGACATGGGATATAAACATTTAGTAGAGTATCATACATGCTTGTTATTTAAAAGAGTTTGTCTTATTCAGCATGCAATTTAAGTTCATAAATTCCCCCTTACAGAGTCCACCTTTATTTCATTCTTATGACTAATAAGCTTCATATTCTATCTATGAATACATATTGGACAAATATTTAAATAACTTCACCCTTGTTCTAACTGCCCTACAAAAAGACTAATTTATTACACCTAATATTCAGAAAGTTAATATTTATGTTTTGATATAAAAATGTAGAGCAAAAAAAGAGGGTGAAAACTATAGGAAGAGACTTCTCAATGACAATTTTACGGATACAGGCATGCAGCATTCTGAATTGCAACAGAACAGTATTGTTTGCTGGGCACTCCTGTGCCATTGGCCTTTAGGAAATAAGAATATATTTGATCTCTTTCTAGCTCTGTCTGACTCTGTGTGACCTTTCACAAGTCACATTAGTTGGATGTGCAGCATCCATAAAAATTAGTAAACTATTGCTTTACTGGTTCTCTTGAGGCTTGTGAGACTTAATTAGTAAATTTTATAAATCTTTTCTGGACTCACAAATGCAAAGTGCTGTAAGGACAAAGTTTTATTGTCACCAGTCCTTTGGGAAATGAGTTTCTGGAAGTTATGTGAGATAATTAGTCACATTCTGCAGGCTTTGCTGCAGCTAAACACACCATTAAAATAATCTGTTTTATAATATGAACAATACCTCTTCTCACAAGTTTGGCAAAAACAGATGCAGGTCCTGGGTTTCTGTCTTAGCCTTTTCCAGTCCCCTTGCAGTTTGAAAACTTTTAGGATGTTAGGATTTTTTTTCTATTTCCCTTTTTTAAAAAAATTTTAATAAATTTTCACACCATTTCTAGAAAATGACACATACTAAATGTCTGGGAAATGCTTTCCCCTGACAACTGTCCACAATCACATAGAAACTACAATTATCCTTCTCAAAATACTTGGAATATTCACTATTTTTGCTAAAAAATCTTGTTATTTAAATAAAATATTTGGCTATAAATTCTCTTGTACAGGGTGTGACTGATGGCTTTAATCCTACTTCAGGCTGCCTCTCAGCTGGTCATTTGTAAATTGGCTGGTTTTGAATTTATTTCTTTTTTTGAGCAACCAGTGACATCTTTCTTCTTTATTTGGAGGAAGAGCACATCAACTGTCTGAGAGTCAGCTTGTTTAGTGGAAATATAATAGGCTGTCTGCTTCTGTGGCATTAATAAAGATACTAAGATAATCATACCAAGCTTATTTTATGGGTCAGATTTTTAAAGTAGATGTATGTGTATACACCTCATCCATGTTTCCATTCTTCTTATATCTCTATCTCCTTTTTTAAAGGTCATGAATTTTATTTATTAATGTTTGTCTAAATTGCATGATAATTTTCCTTTTTCATTGCACTTAGAGAAAACTGTCAGGTCATGGATGCCTATTTTGTCCTTTTAACTATTTTTAGAAAAAGTATAAGATTAACATACTCCCAAGCTTTCTTGTTAGTCTGGATTCCACTGTGTTTGTTTCTGAGTGGCTGGACAGGTTGTTCCAACCTTTCACTTCATCTGAGATCTGTGCTTTGGTGAACTCCATTAATCACTTGTACAGAATCCTTACGCGTGTCAATGTTCTCACTGAGCTGCAGCCTCAGTCACAGTACCCATGTTCATCTCCCATTTTGTTATCATGCTGACTTTCAGGAGGTACAGTTTCTCTGGTAACTCAAAGAAAGGGCTCATGACTATGTCACATTTCCTTTTTCACTAGGCAACACATCCCAGGCAAGGTGTACAATTTATGATTCTATTCCACCCTTGTGACTTCACCAATTTCTGTTACGATAACTAAGTTGTATATTTAATCATTATCATAATCATAAGATGCTGCTGTTTACATTTCTTGTATTAATAAATATTTATATAAGATGTTAATCAACTTGATTTACTACACACTTTGTTTTCCCTCTCTTTGTGATATGAGTAATCCTCTCAGCTTTGGTTCACATACCTTCTGCCAGGTCCCCTGAAAGGGTAATAATAATCCTATGACCACATTTTAAGTTCTCAGTTGTCATGTCAGCATGGAATTTATGTTTGTTTTTATTCTTCATCAGTCAGCTTTAACTCAGCAAGCTTGTGGAACCTTGTGGTGTAGGAATCCACTTTGGAAAAACCATTATCACAGCTATGCCTTAATCTCCAGGATATCCCTGTCTCTTCTGAAGCCTTGACCTTCAGCTGGGAAAGTGACCATAATACTATCTGTGCCTTGAGGATCCAACTCTAGAGACAACTGTAGTAACTGCACCGAGGACCATGGAGTAGTGGCCTGGGTGTAAGGAAAGCCACAGCATACTTTTAGTAACAGCTTGGACTTGGTCTCACCTGTACCTGCTGTGCCTTACAGATTTGTAACCAGAAAGTCTGGCATCTCTGGAGATCACTACTATTGGTTGTCAAAGATCAGGATGTCCTAAAGAGTTTGGCTGTGAGATAAGGAGTTTATATCTAGGAATTTACTAATTTGGAAAGGTGGACTTCCAAAAGTGTATCCTGACAAAGGACATCACGACATCCAGAAATTTCTCTTACTTTCTTCCTCTAGGAGTTCAAACTGTAATAACATATCTTGAAATGTTTATTAAATATTCATAATTTTTTAGAGTTCATTTAAAAAAAGACAGGCAAGTAAAAAATCATCTAAATGATGATTATATAGTAAAAAACAAAACTAGCCAAACTTCTCTTAGTAGCATAAAGCAGTGCCTATGTACTGAAAAGTGTTTGCTTTTCTACTAACATTCATAGGGTGTTTTGCATGGAAGATCTAGATACTGCAAGAGGCCAGTCCTGTCTGTAGTTTATTCAACATCTACCTGTAGTCACAAACCAAATATTCAGGACCTCTCCTCTCATAAAAAGCTACATAAAAAGGGAAACTGTTATAATATACACTTACTCTACCAGTAAGACAAGAGATAGGTTGTGGAAATTAATTTTGACTTGTAGAGAACATTCACTGCAGAGATTCATGTATTGCAACAAGTTATCTCTGAGGTGTAACTATACTTTATATAATAATAATTAGGGGTCATTTGTGCAGGGGGAGAAAACAGTATTCAAATCTATCAGTGGTAACCAAAGTAAAACATATTTTGTGCTCCATTCATGCAATCTGGCTAGATCATTCCCAGCAAGAAATCCCACAGTGTCACAACTATACATAACATTAGAAGGTTGATTTTTAATTCCAATAACATGGCTCTACTAAAGATTTCAAAATCTTTCACCTTATTCTAGCAAAGAGCTTATCAAATACAAACATCAGAAATCTTGAGGATAGAAGGAAAATAATGAACTATGAAATCTAATTTATAAACAGAATTTATATTTTTAAGTGTAGAATAGTGATTATTGAATCTAGCTCTTTTACTTATATAACCACAGAAAGAATGGTCTCAACTCACTGCACAGAACAAAGGGACTATTATAGAGAGAAATACTGTAGATATATGTAAAATATGTGTGTTCCTATAATTTTGTTTTTCATTTCTACTAAATATTCATTCATGCATCTCATCCTGGTGAGAGAAAACAAGAGTGAAACAATTTGAAATATGGTCATCCATCTTCTGCATAATCTTTTCCTTGTTGTCTGCACACAAACAGTAGTAAATTCTGCCTGAACAAGGACCCACACACAACTTAAGATATAGACACAGCATAGTGCTCACCTGAGTTACGGAGCGTCTCAGGCAAAAAGTGGCAGCATAGTTGTTTGCAAATTTTGTGCTGATAGATGATATGTTACTGGCATCCTGAAGAGTGGAATTTTGATAAAGCTGAACTAGCCAGCTCTTTATGTAGATAATTTTTTTAAAAGGAAAACAGTGTATTCTGTTCTTTCTCCCATCAATTGCTTTTTAGTCCTCCTGACAACTCCAGTTTACCTTTCAGTACAGTAAGACAATGGATAATTCTATACAGTTTTAGGTTTTTCAGTTGTTTATCCCCAAATCCATTTTTTTCAACAGAACATTTGTATGAAATAGTTCTCCAAAGCAATAAGGCAGTAAATTTAAGAGGTGGGAAAATCTTATTGTATTCTTCTTCATCATAATATTTATTCTAACTTGATAATGTCAAATATCAGCAGCAGGTGCTGTTTGAATCACTGATGGACAGTTGATGTTGTAATGCTCTCTAATTTTTAATGTAAAGTAATGTTTTACAATTTCAGCATGGCTTTTGAAAATATTTCTGGATATTGTTTGCCTGCCTAAAAACTAGCAAATGTTTAAATAGAACTAGAGAATGGTTTGGGTTGGAAGGGACCTTAAAGATCCATAGTTCCTTCCATCCCATCTAGTTCCAACCCCTGGCTGTGGGCAGGGAACCTTCCACTAGGCCATATTGCCCCATACAATCTGACTGTGCACATATCCAGGGATAGAGAATCCACAGCTTCTCTGGGCAACCTATTTCAGTGTCACACCAACCTCATAGTCAATAATTTCTTCATTATATCTAATCTACATCTACCTTCTTTCAGCTTAAAGCTGAAACCTTTTGGTTTTACTTTAAGATGAGACATGCATGGCCTTTGCTACAGACATGATATGTAGACAAGGCAGGCCGGGTTTCTTTTCTGTGATCTAATTTATTCAGAGAAGGATTATAAACAGAAGTACCTCATCTTCAGGGAAGCATCATACCTATTGTCGGATAAATATTATATTTATATATACCACGTATTATAAGATAAATATTGTCAATATCTGACAGTTTATCCTGCCAAAGGATAAATCTAATTACACTGAGAGGGACATATTCCAGAATCAATACTATTGTGTAGATTACTTGCAAAATTTTATGAAGCATTATATCAAACATATTAATCTCTTCTCCCACAGATAATTTCAATGTTTTAACAGTGTTTCATCTAATATTTAATTATTGTCTGCCTTGTACATTTAAAATTTAATTTTTATTCTGATGTGTACTTTTAATTGCACCTTGTAGTTTTACGTTACCTGATTTTTTTTGTTTCCTGTCCCAATAAGGTTGTTGTTTAGAAAGAAGCCTTAATTTCTTTGAAATTTGAGACTTTCATTCTGTCAAGCAAAATAGAATAATAAAACATAGTTCTAGTAATTTATTTAGATTAAGTGTTACTAAAGGTTTTCCATAAATTTCTGTGCTGACTGCTAGGAAACTAGTTTCAACTGAACTTTTAATAAACAGAGTGGAGATGTACTTGTTTAAAACAAGGAGCTGCAAAAGCCAGCTGACAGAGCACAAAGATTTTAAACATAAGTAAGAAATTCCAGACAGAGGAATGGGCCCTTATTTTCAGTGTAAGAGACTCAGTTGTGCGCCTCGATACAGATATCAGGGTATAGGTATCTGTCTCTGGCTTGGGATGGAGCCAAAAAATGTCATCTGCTGAGCCCTGCTGAATCAGCTCTCTCTTGTGAAATGAGACAATAAGCAAGAAATAGATTTCAGCCTTTTATTCATTGGGAAAGATTTAAATTTCTTTTTTTTTTACTTTGGGAGCACAAGAATTTCTGTCTATCACATCTGATAGAGCTGCCCTAAACAGAGTATCAAAAGCATTCAGAATGAATTTGTGCTGCTAAAGATGCTCCAGTTGCCATGTGATACTCCCCCACTGCAGGAAGTACAGTGAAAGAATTTCTTGTTTAGTCAGTGGAGAGGAGTTCTACCATCACAGAGGAGCCCCTGTGGAGAGGGAAGAGTACATGGAAAAACTCAGTTCAGGTCTATCTTATAACAGTTTTAATTATAATATCTTTATTTTCCTGCTTTATGTCTGGCTAGTGCTGTATCTTCCTTGAGGCAAGTGTGAATTCTTCCAGGTCCACAGATAGGGAATGCCTCGCTGGGGCATCCTTAGGGGGCTGTGATGTCTGTGAATAATTTCACTGCTCTGGTTCACAATGGGGGTTGCTGTATTTATTTCTACTGCCTCAAACTCTGGCTTTAAAGTAATATGTAGTAGAAAGTACATTCACCCAGAATCGTAGTCTGGGAAAAGACTGACCTGGGGTTATGAGCTTTGGTTTTTTGTACTGGGTACTCACGAACTACTATGAAATAAACCCTGAAGTACTTCACATTCCTTCCTCTTTTGGAAAATAAACCACAAATTATACTTGTAAGGTGATGTGCACTGTACGTGCTGGAATAAACAAAGCAGAGCAACTGCTTTTAGATTCAGAAATTCCAGCTCCTTGCAATGTATTGCACAGATCAAAAATCAATACTGAGAAATGGACTCAGAACAAACAAATTAACTCAGCAAGTGACTTGGACTTACTCTGCAAACTTTTTTCCTACTGTTTTTAACCATTTAAGATATCAGATCACTGCTACATAAAGGAGGACATGTAGTCATGGTTTGTTTGTTTGGATGTTCCAACACAATTTGATAGCACAGCTTTCAAGGTGAATCTCAGCATAAAATTTTCCAAGTGTGTTCTGGTTGTTATGATGAAAGATGCTTTTTGTGGAAAGGTAGGTAAAAGAATATATAGTACCTTTAGGATTTTTTTTTCAAATGTTAATCAAGCCACATTTGATCAGTCAGGCATGCCTCTATATTCCTAGTATATAAATATGAAATTTAAATTCTTGGTATATTTTATCTACTTTTTGTTCTCCTTCTCTCCTTTTTTTTTCCTATGAAGTTCTTTTGATGCTTTGGTTCTGCAATTTACTAAGTAATGGCTACATGCCAAACAGATTTAGGAAAGTGATCAAACCAATATATAATAATGCAATTTTCTAAGACTGACTGATTCAAAAAGACTTCTGACTAAGACTGCGAAAAAACAGAATGTTCAATATTACTCAGAATGTTAATGTAAATTTTGGTTTCTAGCCCTTTAGCATTAATTAAAATTAGAACAGACTCTTTCATCCTCTTTATCATTACAGCTTAAACAGCTTCTGACTGACACCTCAGCTGACTTATTGTCCTTCAAAAATTTTACATGTATGCCAGCCTGCCTGTCCACAACTGTAGATGTAACTTTTATTAAAGTTATTTGCAAGTCTAAATAGTGTTGTGGGATAGAAGGAACTGAAAATTCCCTTTACTTTCAAGGATACCTTTTTTCTTCATTCATTATGGACGGGAAAATTTTACTCTTTGTAGAAAGTAAACAGCAGAATACATCCCCAAAATGGATATAATGACATATGGATATAATGGAAGTAATGACAATTGAGGATGGAAATAAGAGTACTAGTTTTAACCTTAAAAACTTATGATAGATAATGCCATTATCTAGGTGTAATTGAGTGCCTTCTATTGCATCAAAATATATATTTATATTTATTCATAAAAGCATTACAAAAATACAATGTATTTTCTTTCCAAAACCATCTCCTCGGCAGAACCACATCACATGATTCATTGATATGGTGGAGGGAAGGGACCTTGACAGGCTTGAGAGGTGGGCCCATGCAAACCTCATGAAGCTCAACAAGGCCAAGTGCATGGTCTGGCACATGGGATGGGAGCATCACCGACAAAAGTGCAGGCTGGGTAGAGGCTGGATCAAGAGCAGCCCTGACAAGAAAGGCTTGGGGATGTTGGTGGACAAGGAGCTCAACATGACCCAGCCAGCTACGTGCATTTGCAGCTCAGAAAGCCAACATGTCCTGGGCTGCATCCAAAGCAGCGTTAAGGCAGCAGGGCAAGGGAGGGGATTCTGTTACTGTGCTCTGCCCTTTTGAGACCCCCACCTGGAGTGCTGCATTCAGCTCTGGAGCCACAACAGAAGACATGGCACCGATGGAGTGCATCCAAGGGAGAGCCACAAATATGACCAGAGGGCTGGAGCACCTCTTCTATGAACACAAGCTGAGAGAATTGGACTTGTTCAGCCTGGAACAGATAAGGTTCTAGGGAGACCTTATAATACCTTCCAATACCTAAAGGGGGCAGGCAACAAGAAATCTGGAGTAGGACTTTTACAAGAGCACGTAGTGATAGAACAGAGGGTAACGGCCTTAAAGTGAAAGACTGTAGATTTAGATTATTAGGAAGAAATCCTTTACTGTGAGGGCTTTGAGGCACTGGAACAAGTTTCCCAGAGAAACTGTGGATGTCCCACCCCTGGAAATGTTCAAGGCCAAGTTGGATGGAGCTTCGACCAACCTGGTCTAGTGGAAGTTGTCCCTGCCTATGGCAGGGGGATGGAACTAGATGCTGGAAACTAGATGATCTTTAAGATATTTTTCAATCCAAACCATTGTATAATTTTATGATTCTATCTGCCTGTTATTACTTCTATGGATGGAAATCAACCAATCCATTCTAGAAGGACTACATACACCATGTAATTCCAAATTAATGACTAGAAATGCAGCTTAGAGTGAGGTTACATAACAAGAATTTTTTTTGATTCTGAGAACTTTTCTAGACCAAACTACATTGCAGCTTCCAGGACTTTTCTAATTCATGATTTATAGCTTTTGTAGTGGTAACAGACATGAATTTTTATAGAGAAATTCACCATGAAAATATGCCAGCTAATTCCATTTATTGTCTTGGTGTCTTCTTTTCTTCTTTTTCTTTGAAAGAACAGGCCAAGAATTACAAGAATGTATCTTTAATCCTTGTGTCCCCTCTCTCTTATTTGCTGTCTCATACCATATTCTCAAATGCCAGGATACCTCTGATTGCGAAACCATAAATCGTCTGTTCTTTGATACAGCTTTATAACAAAAAAAAACCCAACAAAACAAACAAAACCAAAACAAACAAAAACCTTAATACTTTTGGAAACATAATGAAAGTTGTACTTGAGCCATTCAGTCCTTTTACACTGTCCACTGGAAAATACAAAGTCATTCACTGATTAGATGGGCTGGGAAAAAAGCAGTGGTCACATGAATTAATAGATACTGAAGCATATGACTACAGAAAAACTAATTTATATTACAAGAATCTGTGGAAGATCTCCACAGATCTTCCTCTCATTTCATGCAGTTGGATGATTAATGGATCAGGTATGTTTTTGTGTTTGTGTTCTCCCACATTTGTGTTCCAAACATAGAAAAATGTCTCCCTGTTTCACTGTCACCACAACATTTATTAATTTTCTAAAAATAGAAGCAAGTAGAAAAAGAAAAAATAATTTTTAATTTAAATTCTTTATATTTTTAAGGATATATCTCCCTCTACATATTCTCTAGTAAAATGAAACTTCTTTCTCTAAAATAAAACAAAATACACACACACACACACACACACACACAAAGACTTTTTGGGTTTTTTGGTTTTCATTTGAGACATGTTTTTATCTGTAGATTTTTGCTTCTAAAGCCTCAGTACAAGTGAATGCAGTTAAGTGAAATCTTCTAGCCTATAAGTAACAGCTTCAGAGGAACAACAAAACTGGCATTCAGAGAAATAATGCACATTTTCCTTCAATTAGCAATGAGACACCGTCTTTTGTAAAGCTTCCCTGCCTCCTCATCTGTTTTCACTGCTACAAAGAATGTATTTGAAATTGAACAATGATCAAAATCTAAGCAGCTGTCAGTTTGCAGATCCTCCAGCCTCTGCATATGTGCTGCCACTCTGCCAAGGCCGTGATTAAATGCCAGTTATAACAAGGAGGACATGCATATTGTGTTACATTAGTTGCTACTAATTTTCCCAATTATTTTGGCTAGCACCATTGATTCTTCCATCAAAATGAACAAATTGGATAGGAAAAAACACTGGAAGAATCTCTAATTATAAACACCCTATAAACAACACCTCCATCAGGCATAATCATGCCCTTATCATGTTTTTAAATTCCCAACTCAGGGAAAAATGTGTATTTCCTTACAATTAGTACCTTATTGTCTACTTGATTACACCAATTTTAAGCTCTGCAAAGTCTGGGATATATTTTTTTGTTTGTTTCTCACTACTTAGAACTTTAGTTTGAAACTGCAGTTTCCACAGGTAAAAATCCCTCACAGAAAATTTTAAGAAGCTAATGATATGATTCTAGGGGCTGTCCTATGCAGGGCCAGGAGCTGGAGTTTGATGATCCTTGTGGGTCCCTTCCAACTCAGAGTATTCTGTGCTTCTGTGAACACCCAAAATCACAGGGAAAAAAATCTAGAAGATACATATTTAAGTTATCCTTGTGACTGTGGAACTCGGGATACCTGCGTTTTCTTCTCAATCTTTTCTTTTTGTAGTGTGCCAGTCCTAGACTGTAAAGTAATTCTGCAAAGTGACCTCTCCCTTGAATACCCACTTCTAGCATTGCAATATACAGCTCAAGCATGGCAGCTGCAACTAATGCTTCATATTATTTTCTAGATAATATTTGCCTTTTTTCCCTGTTTTTCTCCAGAGATTCTGATCATCTGCCAATGTCTTCCAAACAGCATTTTAATAATAGCATAGTGTTTGGAACTGAGTGCAAGAGAAATGAAAGGTTTACAGCTAAAAGAAAGGATCTACAGATCTAGACATATAACCAATACAGAAGGTTGTATATCTGTTGAAATTAGGTGAGAAATAAAAAAACAAAAAAGGAGAAAAAATAACGGTGAAAAATTCAGCTGAAAACCGTGTATTCCTCAGGTCTCTTTGTATTAGACAATAATTCTTGATTTTTGAGGTGAAAAGCCACAATAAGCATGACATGGATGAGAATTAAAATACTGATTATATAAATAGATTTTAAAAGGGAAATTTGGCTTCTAGAGTGACTAGGCCTAGTTGCAGGATTATACTTTGCAGACTTTTACATACATCACCACCACCATACATTCAGAAGTCAGTGACACTTCTGAAAATTCTTAGTTCTTAAAGAGACAAAGATAAACACAGAGACTTTCTTTTAAGTATTTTATTACATATATAAATTTATGTTACTAATAGTTCTAATTAAATATAATTCTACTCTCTACATCACTTTCAGGACTGGGTCTAAGGGGAGAATTGTCCCATTTCATACAAATACAGAAAATATAATTAGTTCCCTGAAACAAAAAAATGGCCTGTGTGTATTTACTTTCCTCCTTAATACCTCCAAAAGTACTGCCAAGTGGAGATAGCCAATGCTTTACTGTTGCAATTGCTATTTGTCCATATTGGTTTTTATGAGTATACCATGCAGTTTGTTCAGCCTTTTAATCTTGGGATGGCTATCAATTATAATCCATGGAAACTGATGACTGGATGACAAGAGAAAATTTATCAGGCAGGGCTTGATTCAAAACTCTTCTCTTTATACAACATTTTTTTAGTCAGGAAACAATTTTTGAAACATGAAGATTTAACTACCTTCTTAAAAGAGCTAAAACTAGGCTAAGTAGGTAGAATTCTACCCTTCTCATAATATAGTTTCATAATGTTTGTAGAGATGTCATAATCCAAAGGTAGGACCATTAGAAATACTTAGATACTGAAATTCTAAGTATATTTGAAGAGCTGTTAAATTCCAGCAGTGAATTGTTTCCTCTAAGTACTTTTTATACATGCATGCTGAGTCTCTCTGCACAGAGGGCTCCATCATGAAATGCCCTCTATAAATGCAAATTTACACCAATATCTAGACAGTACCAAAGTTTTCCATAAACTGCAGAGTGACATGCGAAGTAAAGTTAGAAATTAATCTGAGTGTATCGCAGGCAAAGCTCCTTGCATACAAGTAATTTATTTTACGTAGTACATGTCTTCCAAGGAAGAGTTGGTTTGTACACATAAATGCAGACTCATATCTGCACATGCCTCAAACAGTGACATGGAAACAGGTGTATACTGGAAATGACTGAAGAAGTAAGCTGTCTACCAGCTCCATTCATTTACACATGAAATGCCTTATTGATTTAAAATGAGGTGAAGAGGCACAATACTATGGAATAGACTACCATTGTTTTCTAAGTCTCCAGCTGATTTTCAAGCAGTTAATTTTAGTGGCTCTAAAGGGAAGCCAAACTGACAGAAACACTGTTTTCTTGATTTGTGAATGCAGAGAAAACTGTTTAAACAAACCTTCTGAAATCAGCTTTCCTTTGCTCTCAAGTCTGTTCCTGCCCTCCAGATCCACCCCTCCTTATTTCAGCCACTTGATGGACTTTAGAAATGTGCTAACTACATCAAATCAGGGGAAAGAAGAGAACACTCTAGAGAGCAGCGTTACTTACTGAGGCTTAATCCATGGCAACTAAACCTGATCCTTCATATCGAAATCTTCATAAGGGTCACAGGATTTGGATTACAGTTTTCAGGGAGATATGAAAATTGGTAGTCATACCCCATTAGATGGCCAGTTGTGTGATGATGACACAGCCAGGAACTGCATTGGGCAGGTCAAGACAAGGCCCATGACCCAGGTCCAAAGCTTTCCCAGCTGTTTTCCACCCACAACTGTGAATTAAGCCTAGACAAAATCCCTTCTCCTTTGTGGCAAAATGCAAGTCCCATGTGGTAGACCAGGCTGGGGACATGAAATAGGTGTTGGCCATGTGTAGACAGCAGTCAGTGCTGTCTAGCTGCCACCTGGCTCTCTGTAGGACTGCTAAACAAAGCAACGGATTACAATAGTTCACCTCCTCTTTAATCCATTGGCTTTAGGAAAAGCCAACTGCAGTATTAAAATGTCAAGATGTTTGTGTTATTAACAAGGCCAAAAATAGATCTTTTAAGAATGTGAAAAATGAGGGCAGTAGAATTTAATAGGATCTCTGATGACCTGAAATAAAAAAAAACCCATTTACAGCTCTTTTGCTGTGTATTACAACAAGCAAAAATAAAGCTAATTTATCTTCAAAACAGCAATTACGTTTTAGTAAATGGCTCATGAGGGGGCAATAAAAACATTAGAGAATCTTTGACATGGTAAATAATTAAAGACTGGTCAAAATCTTGATAGAAACTCCCTATTGCCTGAAAATTACAAGACCTCAAGGGTAGTCCTGCAGAAAAGGAAATGTAGAGTAACAGAGGAAATGACTCAAGTGCCAGGTCCAACACAACAGCATTAAATATTAAATATTAAGTAACAGCAAGCACCAGAAAAAAAAAAACAACAAACTTTACATGATCATTGTCTAATTTGGCTCTGTATCATGGAGACTTATACATCTTAATGGTTCAAGCAATAAATTCAAATAGAAAAACCAACAGTGTAATAATCTAAAAAGGATAGTACATTAATAGGTCATGTATATGGAAATAACCTCTTAAATTGACCAATTAAGTCATAAAAGATAAAATTACATATCATAATTAAGTATTCTATAAGCCATTCTCTAACAAACACTGAACATTTAACCTTTATTTGATTAAACTTTAAAGATTGTAGGCCCATACAGAAATAGTTTTGTTCCACTGAACTACAACTCCTGAGCAAGAGTGATTTAGATTCCCAAGGCACTACAATGATATTCATTAAAATCACCTCTGTTTTTCATAACTCAAGACTGTGTTGCTCCAGCGTAGTCAAAAAAAGTCTCCCAAGTTGCAAAAGCAAAGTCAAGAACCAAGTCCTTCATAGAAAATGCCAATATTGTTCCCTGAAATCCATTTGTTTTTATTATTTTATTTATTATTATGTCTTGGGGTAAGCAAGATTTTAAGGGAACAAAAACCTTGAAATCAAAGAAAATCATGCTATTAAAAAAATAGGGTAACATGTATTAGGGAAAAACAGTAACAGATTTTCAAAATGTCACCCTACATTGTAAATACAAAATAAGATTTTGAGTTATTCCAAAAATCAAATAAACAGAGTAGAATCGTATCTACTAGGTTCACCTATATCAAAGGGAAATCCCAAAATAACCTTATTACTCCACCCATTCCAGCCAATGTTTGTTTTCAATTTTTTATTTTTTCATTAACCATTACACTCATGTTACAACTTTTTACACCCACAAGCAGCTTAATGTAAATTATAAATAAAGCAAATAATTAACAGGCATTGCATTAACCTCATAACTTGATAGGAGTAGGGGTAAAAAACAAGCTGAAATGTAAGAAATCTGTGTTGGATACCAAGGAAAAAAAACAAACATAAGAGTAGTTAAATACTGCAACATTTCCCAGGGAAACAGTGAGATGTCTATTATAGGAATTCTTCAGGACTTTAATGGACATGGGTGTCTTGATATAATTACCCCTGCTTTGAGCTGATGGCTGGACTAATTGATCCACAGAGGTCCCTTCCAATCTCAATTTTTTTATGATTCTACTGTTTTCTTCTGTCTGCATTTTCAGTCAACTGTTTTAAGAAATATAAAAGAAACCAACCAACCAGAAAAGAATATATGCTCTATTAAGAAAAAATATAATGGAAAAATAACCAAACATCTTTGGCATTCTTGGTACTGTTAGTTGTTCTAACAATGTCAGTACTCAGATAATCAAACCACAGAAAAATGCAGAGCACAGAAGGTTCCTATGTTGAAAAACACCCTTCTCTATGCTGTCAGTTCTCTAGGAAGTCACAGCTCTATGGAACATGTTTAGCAGTGACCCATGGTAATCACCCAGCAAGGGGAACTTCTTTCTGTAACACTTTTCTTTGGAAGAAAAAACATGGTTAGAACAGGTCTCAATTTGGACTCAAATCCTTCCTTCCCTTTTTATAAGAAATTGTACAAGGTCAAAGAGATAATAAAGATTTCTTCAGTCATTGCCATATAAAATTGAGTGGCATTTGGTGATACAATGGATTATCCTATGCATTATGCTATGCATAATGCTATGCATTAGCTGATTATATTCAGAGGATTTATCCAGAGATGTAAACAAAAGTGTCTGCTCAACCTGGGAAAATTCCTTTAGCAATAGATCTAGAAAAGACCAGGCCTGCAAGACAAAGCTTCATATGGTCTTCTGCTACTGTGTCAAAACATGGGAAAATTTTTAATTTCTATTATGAATCAGTACAGCACTGATATAAAAGTTATATTGATTTATGGCTTTTCATGTACTTTAAGAGGAAAGGACACATATCGGAGTGGAACTCAAAGTAAACTTACCATTTATTTATCTAGGTCCCCGAGAAAATATTATTTGCACTATGATGCACATTAATTTTAGAAGTACCTTATAGACTACTGAAGGCAGTACAGACTAAAGTCTTCTTTTTTGTAAAAGCACTGTCAAAGAAAGCTTTTAAACCTTCTGCTTTAGGTTTTTAAAGGACAACCAGGAATTATTAAGTAGAGAGGGGTTGAATTAAAAATTCAAGCTGTCCTTTTGACTAGGAATAATGGATTAATTAAAGGCCAAACCATCTGTATTTCTTTGTCAGCAAGAAATGACTGTGTCATGGATTATGACACTGTATAACACGTACCAGAATAGTGACATTGTAATGTCACCACACGCACGCTTTCGTCTCTCTTTGATGGGTGATCATCTCATTACAAAGGATGTGAAACACAACATCACCATAAATCACCCACATAAATCTATGTAACTTGTGATAAATTCGTGACACTATTTGTTTTGCAAGAATGTTTTGCTGAGGGTACAATTGGTCTACTACAACTGAGACAGCTCAATTCTTATTTTAATGTGCTACTTGAAATTCTCGTCTGTCTATAAAACTTGGAGGAAAAAATAGGTATTTTAGTTGAAACTTACCCAAATTGGAAAACATACACAAAATATATACTATTATACTCTTAAAAAACCAAATCTAAATCATATGACACAAATACACACACAGATACACATTCCAATTTTAGCCAAAAATAATGAGCGGTATTGTATTTTTTTCTTGTAAAAAAGATTGCAGAAAAATGGCTGAATTTTAAACATTTGTATTCAGTGATTAATGTTTTCCATCTATGGATACAGAATGTATTTATTTTCTTTTCCCTTTTGCTAAAAAACAAAAAGATTCAAACCATCAACACGTATTTTTGCCATCTTTACAGGAATAGCCAGGAATAACATAGATCCATGTGTAAATTGAATTTTTTTCTTCTTTTTGAGCTCTGCTGAACAAGTAGAAAATAAATGTAAATGAGGAAGGAAAGCAGCCAGAGTTCCTCAGGGTTCCACTGGGAATGTAAAGAACATGTTGCTGGTGATACTTCTGCTGTTGTGTTTAGTGCCAACAAATCTCCAAAGAATTTTTTTTCAAGACACCAAACTGTTGAAAACCTCAGTTAATGCACTCTGCATAATAGTACTTCTAAATTCATACATGGTTCCCTGGCTTGCTTTCTCAAGCTAAGCACCTAGAGACCCCAAAGCAAGCCAGGGAAAAATAACCACTGCATATATTAGAAAATTCATAACTACAAAACCCTAGTCTGTAGAATTACTAAGCTCTTTACTATTCTACTTGACTGTCAGTACAAGGTATTTTACAAGCATTAAAGTCAGCAAGTCAAATGGGTAGACTGATGTAATGTTAATACAGCAGTTTTAAGAGCATGTTTTGTGTAGTAATGAGATGGTAAGAAAATGTATGAAAAAGAAGGTAGAAGAGAAGTGAGAGGGAGAGAAGGAAATGGTAAAATGTTGCTAACTTGTTGGTTGTAAAGGTCAGCCCACAAAATGAAGAAATGTTTTTGCTTTTTGCCTGGTGCCTCTCCAACTAGCAAAATTGATGCCCAAGATCTACTGACTTCTCTAGGAGCAGAAGACCTAACACATAAGGAAGAATAAATCATAGGACAACAGGTCTATGGCATGCACTCTTACTGTTAAGGAAAATAATTCTGATAAAGAATTCCTGCTTCTTGGAAAAATCCTTAGTACCTACATTGACTTTTTAAGCCTTGACTGTCTTACCCTGTTTCAGTACAGATTAACTAATTCACAGATAACTGAGGTTGGAGAGGACTTCCAGATATCATCTAGTTCAACCCCCTTACCACAGAAAGGACACATAGAGCTGGTTGCACAAGATCATGTACAGGAAGCTGCTGAACAGATCAAAGGAGAGACTCTACAACCTCTCTGCACAACCTGTGCCCAGTCACCCTCAACGTCAAAAAGTGTCTCTTGATGTTTCAGTTTGTACTAATTGTCCCTTCTGCCAGTGGGCACCAATAAATAAAAGAGCCTGGCTCCATCCTCTTTGCACCCTCTTTTCAGGTTCTTGTGACATGGATCACATTGGCCTGAGCCTTCTCTTCTCCAGGATGAACAGGCCCAGGTCTCTTAGCCTTTTGCAT
Source organism: Cyanistes caeruleus (assembly GCF_971803275.1). Lineage (NCBI taxonomy): Eukaryota > Metazoa > Chordata > Aves > Passeriformes > Paridae > Cyanistes > Cyanistes caeruleus. The sequence continues at coordinate 76,263,675 of NC_141703.1, forward strand.
TGGAGACATCACTTCATGGCCCTTCACTGGGCTGCCTTCAGCGTGACCATGTCTCTCTTGTGTGGTGGGCTCCAGAACTGGACACAACACTCCAAGTGTGACCTCACCAGGACAGACAGAGAAGTTGGGGATGCTGAGTCCCTGGAAGCATTCAAGGCCAGGCTGGATGGGGCCCTGAGCCACCGTGGGAACTGGCTCTGCCCGTGGCAGGGGAGCTGGTATGAAATGACCTTTAAGGTCCATTCCAGCCCAAACCATTCTATGATTCTATGGTTCTATGATTCTATGATTTTATCATAATATGCAGGTCAAGGAAGAGCATACTTTTGCTTTTAAGGTCTTCAGATAATTCCTAAAACCTGTTTGAAGGACTCCATTCCTATAAATATAACCATTTAACATCTTTTGCTTCTGTTGTTACACAGTTGTGCTGCCCACTTTGAGAACTCACAGTTACAGATATGATGTGAAAAGGAATGCAAAAATTAGCTGAATGTCAAGAACTAATAAACCTGGGAAACAAAGTGAATCATCATTTGGAGACTATACATCTATCAACATCACATACTCTCTTTTCCCTAAATAATCCTAATAACTGTGAAATAACAGTGAGAGTGGCAGTGTCTGTTATAATACATTGGTAAGATAATTTGATTTGCTGCCTTATCAAAGAATAGTCACTTCCATCCTTGATCTATCCAAACAGTCTTGTGAAACCAGCCACAGAACTCTGAGATAATGCTATTGTCTTATCTATCTCAAAACACTGTATTTTTATATCATAAAACATTTGAATAAGGGAAGGTGAATACAATATCTGATAAAACAGTACCAAGAGGAAATACAGAGAAATATTCTTTAGCATATGTCTTTTCAACATGTTAATAGTAATTGTAGTTTTGTTAACCATTATCTAAATTCTGTCTGACAGAAATACGCTCAACTAATTCTATTCTGATTCCTTTTTTCTTACTAATTTCAAATTAAGCACAGGAAGTACTTCCATTGTTTCATCTAGAAAAGAAGTGACAGCCAAGGAGAACACTTTTATCTAATCTTGACAGTGAAATAAAATAAAAGTATTAGTGCACTAAATATTCATTGTTATATACTTCTAGATACCAAAATTTGTACTAATTCAGGTATTATGTCACTCTCATATTGAAATAGGTGGTAAAAGTTAGAAAACTGCTCTCAGGGTTTTAATACTTTCATTACATGAGAAAGTTCATATTTCATAAATAAAAACTGGCTGGTTTTGAGTAATTGTTTCTATATGTCTGATTTTATGTAGAAAAAGAGACCAATGAAAAAGAGAGGTACATAAAAAAGCATACAGTGTGAGAACTACACCACATGGTAAGTATATTAGTGAGAATGATTAATAAGGCTTTTAGCCTGTGTCCTAAAATAATCTCTCAGGAGTGTTATTCTGGTCTTTGTTGATGATACCTGGAGGACAGACTCCTAATTAAATGTGCCTGATTTAAATACCTAGTATAGGAAGTAAAATTATGTCCACTTATTTCCAAAACTTAAATAGGAGGATGATATGTAAAATAAATAAATAAATAAATATATATATATATATATATATATACATATATATATATACCAGGTTACCAGGTTTACAAAGCAACACATATTTCAACAGATCTTCATCTTAATTCAAAGGCAAGCACAAACCAATCCTATAGATGTGAAAATAATTTCTACATAGGGCTCCTCTTTGGAAGATTGATTGATTTGTTTAGTTTTCTACAGCTAAACATTGCAGGGATACAGTTTTGCAATGTATCTGCAGAACTTCTTTTAGAAATTAAATGTATATATATATATATATATATATATATATATATATGTAAAATCTTTACATCCACAGATGAGATAATTAGAATTCTGTAGTTGGCTGATTAACTGAGAATATACTATTCTAAATCTTTCCTAACCATTCTGAAAAATCTATATTTGCACATGATCTATTTAGGTTTTTACACTTCTATCCATTATGAATTCAGGCAAGTACCAGAGGACTTACTCTGCAGTCATACTGTATGGATTTAGTTTCATTAAGGAAAGCTAGTTTACTGTTAAGACAGCAGGGCATTGTAAATTTTATTTTAACCATCTGGAATGTATGATCCAACAAAATTACCAGGAAAAGGTTTCTTATCCCTGGAGTTGTAAGGTTTACTTGGTGAATGTCCCTTCCACCAGTGGAGGGGCTGGCAGGGTGGGGTAACAGGAGAGTAAGTTTTGTCACAGTTTTAAAAACCTCAGGAAAAGGCTGTAGAAATTAGATTTGAGCAGTGATTTGGCAGAAATCTATCTAATAGAAATCCACACTAGTGCATTTGTATAAGATGGATGGATTTGATTTAATCTTGCCAAAAAAATGAACAGTAAATTACACACGCCAGATGATACTTAACTCACTTTATCACCAATAGAAGTACAATGAGTCATTTTTATGAAGCTAATCAGCACATCCAAGGTATAATGAAGACTCTATTGAAGGACCAGCATCTATTGAACAATATTGTTTCTCTTTTTCTTTTTCCTTTTCTTTCTTTTTTAAAGGCAAGAGGATTAACTGAAATTCTTATTCCCGCCAGTTGAAGATAAAATCCATGCTGCCATACATGTTGCTTCAAGAATTCTCTTGTCTCTACATCACCTCAGAGGAAAATATCCCTGGGTGGCTCTACTTCTTAATTACAGAAATGCTCCTTTGGCCTGGTTGAGGGAATACAGAGACCAGGACAGTTATTGTCTTATTTCAGATTATTTGATTAGCATGTCAGCTGCAGGAGCTACAGGTCATAATTCTCTATCTTGTTTTAGAAGTCCAAATAAAACCTTCTCTGACATTTATTAATCTGTGACATTTTAATGTTTCCTAAGAAGCACATGGAGATATCTTAAAATAGGTTATACCAACATCTCTAAGTAGTCTAAGCAGCACAATGTCTCATTTTCTGAGTCTTAGTACTTAATACTTCAACACAGCCCCTGAAATTTACTTTTTCAGTTTGAAGCAAGAACTAAAGGAATATTGACTTGCTGTTGGAAGAATGTGATGCAGCACGTGAGGAACATACAGAAATAGCTCTGCTTGAAAATTCTAGTAATTGTGTGGTGGAGACAGTTTTTTAAGACACTAGTACCTGATATGACCAGGGGGTCCCTGCATTTTCTTTTTGAAAAGGAATACAGGAACTGGAAAAATTAAAAAAAAATATGGAAAGGAAAAATAAAGGAATTGTGTAGGTCAAGTACAAAAATGATGCAAAGGCACATAAATCAATAAATCTCATTAAAGCAATCCCTATTTGCATTTTGGCCTATTTGACACCATTAAGATGAAGCTGGTAATCTATTAATTCTATCAATATTTATTATGCTGGGATTATAAATAAGAGGAAATAATTGTGAACTAATTAACAGCAATCTTTTCCTTCTGGTATAATAGTATGAAGAACATAGGGGCTTGTTTACTTAGGTAGCCTTTAGGATTAATCATCTCTAAGTGTGTGATTCTTGGAATTCATAATAAAAGCTTAAAAGCAAATTTACGTATTTATCTATTTGCAATTTAAATTTAGGGAAGAGGAAAACTACCAGTATTGCTGCCAGCTATGATCATGTCTCACTGAACACAAGAACAAAACAACTTCCACACTAACAAAAATGACTCTGCAAGGAATAAAACACATTCTCTGGGTTCAACTGAGGGAACTTCTAAAATTATGTCCAAGAACTTCCCAGAACACAGACTCTTAAAGACCTGCCAATCCTTTTACCTTGCCCAGTAACTTGGGCAGACAACATAATATGCTGCAGATATGCCTTTGAAACTGGAGCAAAGGCAAGTTTCGAGGCTCAAAACCAGAAGTGAACTCATCAACTGCTAATTTTTTTGTACCGGTTACTCCTAGGCAAATTAAGCAAATGCTAGACAAATTTACTTTGAAATTAAATATGTGAGTATTGTGACCAGAGCCTTGGAAATCAGTTTTGATGAATTTCTCTGAAGACACATCAATATTCTTTGTGGATTTAGAAACAGGACGTAGATCTATTTTTAATCTTTTATTTCATGCCAAAAAATCCTCATTAAAGCATGCTGGGACTAGAGTTAGGTTTTTATTTTACAATTTCTCATTTCTTAAACATCAAGAAAACACCAAAACCACTGTGATTAATTCTGTCTTTAGTAAGACTCTTCTCCCTTGAGCCAGTCTGATAAATCAGAGCCAGACTGAAAAATCACTGAAATCTTTATGTTCTTTATACAGATAAGTAATATGTGTATTTGATACCTCCAAATATTTTAGGAATTTTGAGCTTCTTGGAATATTATTCAGCACTGTTTACACAGTGGAATGAAATAATATAAGACTTCCCCACACCAGCTTTTGTAGAAGGAATACTGATGGAAATGTGTGAGTATAAGAGGGAAAGAAGAAATTTATTTAAGCACATTTAAGCATGTTCAGAAGAACAGGTATGATAAAAATGTCCCAGAAAGACTCAGTTGTAAATTGGAAGCCTTTCCAGAAAGGCATGTGCTTTTGCTCTATTTGGAAGAATAATTAGAATTTTAAAATGAACTTTTTCACTGACATGGTTAATGTAAAAATGAGGTTAATTAAGAAAAGTTCATTAAGAACTCTATAATTTATGCCAAAATACACCTTATCAAAGTGGAAACTCAATTTATCAGTTTTAAGTGTTGCTAAGAATTAGAAATATTTAAAATCATAATTTTCTCAAGTTTTACATACAAAAATATTTAATTTAATAATTTTAAAATTATTTTGCTTGCCATAAAGTTTCTCACTACCGGTATTTTAAAACCTTAACAAAAAATATAAGGGCAACTGATCAAAGGAAATATAAAAGTAAAAAATTACCTTGTGAGTTCTGTGAAAATGGTATTGAATTGAATTACTTTTTTTTTTTTTTCCATATATCACACAACCAAAAAGATATTTTTTTTGGTTTTGGATATACTTAATTTTTCTTATAGTACTTTGGCATGTTACTATGCTGTCAGACTACACTACAGTACTCATTTTTCTGATCAAGTTGGGTGACATGCAAAGTTATAACCTTAACTATATAGAATACAGGACAAATTATAGACATTGTTTAAGACCACACTAACAGAAAAGAGAAGACCAAGAGAGTTTTAGAGGGAGGAACATTCTTTTCTTTCTTTTCTTTCTGTTTTTAACAAACTTACTTTTTTCATTCCTAAATCTAATCTAATGGGAAATTCTGAAATGCAAAGGAGCACACAGGATATCTTGCTAAACCCAGTATTTGACATTTGTTTTGACATCCTTAAAGGTGCAGCTTAAAAGTTCTTCAATCTTAAACAATTATGATGCAAACGTCAAACTAAAGAGCATAGTAGAAGTCTAGGAGTACAAACTTGTCAGCTTTTAGATTTTTGTTTGCCTTGCATGTCTCCTGTTAGATAAGGTAATCCAGTTGGAAACAGTCTATAGCAGGAGTTATACAAACTAAATCATATGTTAAGGTGACTAAGTCCATCAATAGGCCCCATTTCACCCAATGAGTCAAATCAATGGTGAAATTAATGTAAGGAGACACCTGAGATAGTTTCTTGGTCGTTCACTATGTTCATTCCTGTTTGAGTTGCCCTATGTTCTTTTTCCATAGCTATGAATGTTAAACTCATTAAAGTGATACATCAAACACTGTCAAAAAGTTTCAAGAACTGCCCAGCAAATGGAAAATACAAATTTTATCCTTTTAAATATTCTATCTAAAATGGTCATCGAACAATATGAAATAAGCAAAGAAAAAATATATTTCAAATAGAAAAATATACTAATTTGAGTTACAAGTAAATGAGAGGTAGGTACAAGCGTAAATTCCACAGAATTGTAATGTTTCATGTAACTCCTTGTGGCTAAGGTCACAAAATCATAATGTGTTCGTTTTTCTACAGATGTAATAATTTCACTTCTCACCTTCTGCCTATCTCTGACATACGTAAATTTAGAGCACATTATCACAAACCTGACTTTACAATATCTTTGCAAGAAAATAGCTATGAGACAAAAAACATTCATTTCTGTATTCTACCATTTCAGCATATTTGCACTCTACGTTATTTTGTTGTGTGCTTTACATTCTAAAATAATTTTTGAGAGGCTTTTAATTTTTAACTTTTTGAACAGGGCAGGGTGCCAATGACAAGTGAAAAACAGTTGGAGAATGATCTAGACCAAGCAACTCATTTAAGAGTAGTTTCCACAGGGCTTTAGAGAAAAGCAGCATCTCTGGAGAGGAGTTCAGAACTGCTAAGTTACACTGTGCTAATGTCAGGAAATATTTATGAACATGCTCATCTTTTTCTTTTAAAATGGCTGACTCTGTGATCCATTGTTCTTTTTTAATCACTTTAAAATCAATAGTGAATTTCAATGATGCCACATCCTCTTGCAGATGATGAAATTACATTCTTTTTTTACCTAACTCACTTAAATCACAGGCTTAGTCAGAATGCCTGTCTTCACATCTCTTCCTGGACAAAATGAGAGCCCTATCATTCACAGTGTTATAGGGAGTTTAAGTACTATCACTTGCAGTTCTGTGCTGAGCAGAGTTGACACTCTTAGTGGCTGTGTGGTGAGCCATAGCAAACCACCTACAGCTTTACACTGAGCTAAACTGATGCTACGTATAGTGCCATGACTACAACACTCCCTGCTCACAGCTGCACACCGTATTAAGGGCAAACACAGGGTATGGTGCACTCACCACAGGGTCACACCCCAGTGGACATCAATGGTACAGGAACAGTTTAACCACTGAGCTCACGGTATGAGCTGTAGGGATGCTAAGATTAAAACATAAAAAAACACTATACAACCTCCTCGCTTCCCCAACACACAACTCTCAGAAAAAATTTCAACCAAAACCAGCTCTAATGGAGTATTGAACAGAATACTAGAAAAAGCCTTTTTACTTGAATACCCAACATTAAATGGATAAATCCAAAGAAGTAAGCTAAAACCACTGCTGAAATGGTCTCAGTACATAGCACACCTAGCCATGTTGAACAAAAGCCAAAATTGCAGGAGATGTTCTTCACTATTATAACATTTTCACACTACTGCACTTAATAGGGAAAAAACCTCCCTATCAAAGCAGTCCACTGAGCAAAGCAGTTACCAGTCTCAGTGCTGTATGGAGCTTGATAAACTGCCTCCCTCTGTCTTATCATGGAGCACTGTATGCATATATCCTACTTTCTGACAGGAGAGAGATTTATTTTTCATACTCTATTTTCATTCAGTTTGGGGAAGAGGTTTAGTTACAGTACAGTTAAGAAATTGCTGTCACTGAACTGCTTGCACCAATTTAAACAAAGGCAGTACAGTGTTGACAAGTGCATCTTTATGTCTGGAACAGCAAGAAGTTTCCCCATAGCTACCTGTGTTCATCAGCTCACATAGCTATGAAGAGTGTTTATTCACTATTAGATATGTGACCTTTCCACATCAACCACCTTGTCTCCCATGTAGAGAAACTGACAGATTTTACTCTAATTTAGAAATTTTTCCAAATAACAATGAGGTTCTCAACACAAATTGATGATTATTCTTTCAGGGTGACAACAAGAAGTTGCTGTGTTTTCAAGTGGTAAGAAAACTTTTTACATAATAAGCTAATAAAAAAATAAATTGAAACAAAAACACATAAGTGGGGTTTTTTGCATATGAAGACTTCAGGTATGATGCAGTCAAGTATTAATTTCATAATGACTAAAATTGCTTTGAATTTAACCTACTGCCATTACTCCAAGTAAAAGAAAAAAAGGCAAAAAGGAGCACCTACACCTAGGGAGCAAAGGAGAATATTTACAAGAAGGCAGGTTATCTTATGTGTTGCCTTCTCACACAGATAATTATCATATGTAGAGTAGCTATCGACTTTAACTTTGGGAAGAAAATCATATCATTGCTGAAAGTTTATAACCTTAATAAGTACATGACTTTTCATTCAAACAAGCCATGACTTTATCCCCCCGGATCATTTCTGAAGGTGTTTTATATACATTCCGTCTTATATTCTCTAAATATATTCACTAAATGGTAGCAACTAGCTTCTCTGATGTTATTTGCTATAAAAATATTTTGCAATTAAAAGAGCAAGGAGGTTTCCTTTACTCCAAAATGTGGTCTGTGATTTTTCAGTTCAATCTTGTTTTGTCAGTATATTTGGCCATGCTAGGTAAAACCAGAAGAGACAACCATACACACTTGGCAACACACCACTTGAAGAGTCCTGACTGGAACTTTTAACTGAAGAAAAGTAAACTGGAATTCTCAAGGACACAGAGAACTTTTGCAATAGTATGTTTGCCACCTAATGCTGAAATCAAGCAGTGAGAAATAAATACAGAAAACCCCCTTGCAGGTGTTTTTGGTTGTTGTGTTTTTTCCCCCTAACATCTTGACATAAAGTGTGGTGTTTTTCTCAGTTATTTATGAAAAAAAATATCAGCAAATTAAGGTTCTTCTTACTAATGTATTATATTTCTATAGATAGGAGGCAACTTGTAAATTAGATTCTGTCAGAAGGTTTGGGCTTGGTATTCCTTAGGGTTAAAAGCTATTAGTGTGGTGTTATTTCTTGGAATAAGGTGGTTGGAGATGAACCAACAATTTGTTTTTTGTTAAATATTGGTCATATAAAGTAAAAAAAATCCTGAACACATCTAGCCTAATAAATAGATAGCACATTGAGAAACTTCTGATCAGGTCTGTGAAAGTAAGCCATAGAAAGCTTGCTATGCTCTCAATGAACATCCAGGGGGAATGTAAGGTGGGAGAAACAGGGGTTAATGCAACTAAAAACTATTTAGAAGGCAATCCAGTCTTACCCTCTTTCAGCACAGGTATATGCACACACACACGTACAAACTCACATATTCACTTGCAACCACCACAGAATTTCTATTAGAAACTCCATAAAACATTTAATTTTTAAAGTTATTTAATTTTGCTTTCTGACTTGAGGCATTGTCATTTCTGCCAGCTCTCTTAGTAGACCTCTTCCAATATTGGTTTAACCTCATTACTTGAAAACTAGTATCTCATTTCAAAGCTGAATTTATCACAATTTCCAAGGTTTCACTGCCTTTTGATTGCATTCCTGTTAGAAAAGGCCAGGTCAATGCTTAAGAAACATTGTGCTAACCACTAATGACTTTTAGAAATGAAGTTAAAAACTTATTATGTATTTGTGATATTATTTCTGCTGCTTAGAAACTCTAAATTATTCCCTATTATGAGCTAACTGCTCCTTGTACATGTCTGCCACTGGAAGTAAGGGAAAACAGACTCAGTTGCTTGTTCAGACTAAATATTACATTTTTCATTACATCTGATAGTGAGAAGTGGTCATCTTGAAGCATACTTGATGAAAATGATAATCATTTCATAGAACGAATTACTTTTGCCAGCAAACCAGTTACAAATATTCCTACAAAAACCTTATCACTGTTGCAATGTGTAGTATAATAGCTGAATTTCCTGTAGTATGAATGAAAGTAGCAAAGATTCCTGGGGATGAGGACTTCTGTTGAGGTGCCATACACTGTCATATTTGGAAAAGTATGACCTGGAATATCTGGGGAAAGTCATAAGAACAATTTTCAACATTTTGTTGGCCAGCAGTAGGAAACCAGCTTTATAAATTAAACATAGAAAAATGTAAAAATAAAGAACAACCCAGACATGCATGCAAGCAGAAGGATTTATCCTAAAAATATTTTCTTAAGTCCATACTCAGTGCCTTTTTTCATGCCTAAAATTTTTCTCATACTTAACATTAAATGACATCCATTCTCGAAGCAGTAAATATTAATTAGCTTTCCCTTCTTCTTTTCAATTAAATTTATAGAAATTGCAATATTTACTCCCTGATTTAACTAAGCACTGGATGCAGGAGAGAGGATGGGGATAGTAATCTTCCTTTGTTTTCAGTGCCGTGGCTCTTTTCTTGCCTTGCACCCTTTGCAAATGCAGTGCTTCAGGATGAGCAATAGAAGGTTTGTGTCATCTCATTTTCCATTTTTACACAGAAGTTTGTGAACAGGAAAGTCCCCAGGCACTAGTACTTATCTGGAGCTCTGTCTCCAGGCTTTTATGCCCAGCTATCAAAGGTGACAAAGTTGCATGATCATCATCAGCGCAGTGCCAGGAGCTGGGGCAGGGTACTGTGGGTAACTGCATAGATTTATCAGTGATAAACACTGGTTATTCATGTGTTCATCATTCATTTGGCAGAGAAGCAACATTTCACATGCTGTCCACTGAATTGGGAAGGACATTGTCTAAAAAATGGAAGAATAAAAACGAGAAATAGTCCTGGCACTCAGAGTGGCATGCATATTTATATGGTTTGGTTAATAAATTTGTGAACCTTAGGCTACGAATTCTAATCCTGGCCATGGATGCTGTACATCTGAAACTTCCATATTGAGCAGGTTTGAGATGTATTTTGGAAGCTGATAAGTGCAAATTATAGAGACAATTCCTAAAAGTCTCCAAATAGCCAGATGGAGAGGGATGGGCACGATAAAAGACATGAATCACCTCAGATCCATGCCAGCTGTAGGTCAAAACTTGTTGAGGTTTTGTCTTTGTACAGGACACTTGTGTTTGTTTGTGCTCTCTTACTTTAGAGCATTTTTTGTCAGTCTCCATCCATATTATATTCTAGCAAACAACTGCTCAGAAAATGTCATGCTGGGTCTAACTTTGAACACCATATTGAGGGATACAGAAAAAAACCCAGTATTTAGGCAGTCATTGCTTGGTAGTAAGAACATTTTATGGGAAAAGGAATGAATGGTACACAGAGCTGAGTTTTAAGGACAAATGTTTACCTACTTGATGTTATGAACAGTGACCACTGGGTCTCAGAGGTACTGCCTCTATCTTACTACTTTCATTATACCCATAATTTTATTGATGTCATGAATTATACAATCTTACAGGGAAAATGAGTCTCACTTTGACCTGATTAGCATACAGAAGGTAATACTACAGAAGTAGATAAATGGGCAGGGGAACAAAAAGGCATACAGAATATGTGTTAGATTAAAATAGAATTAGAACTCTATAAATACTATTCACTCTATTATGCAACCTTTAGCATATATTTAAATTTGAAACATCTTGTAACAGGCAGCAATAATTATTAAAAGCAATGACAGGAGTCCTATTCTCAAGGTCTCTTTTTCAAGTGTCTTACATCTGCAAATAAACCCACTATTCTAATTTTTCCATAAATTGTGAGATGATAATCTAATGTCATTTTTTTCTGTTATAAAAATACTTCCCTTTCTGAAACATGAAGAGACATACCTATTTGTCTCATGACAAGGTCAGGGGTGCTGTTTTAAAGGAAAGCGTTTTAGTAATACATAATTCCAACCTCTCTGAGAAATCAGTGCAAGAAAACTAACAAGTCTAAACAAAGAAAAGATTCTCTGCTTACTTGTTCCTAGTGTGAACCAAAAATAAATAGTTTTTACTATACACAGAAAAGCAGACTGTAAAGTGATTAGGGGGACTAGGACAATAAGATCCTGGGAATATACACCCAGACTAATTCTGACAAACTTGGATTAAATTTAAGCTGAGCATCTCTGTACTTTGTGTATTACTGTAACCAAATCAGATTTAAAAGCTACTCTGAATTTTATATTTTAAGCTTCCCCCAAGGCAATCTGTTCTCTTGCAGCATACGGTCTTTATCTACAGGAAACCTTCATAGGAGGAATAAAAAACAGAAAAGAAAAAAAATCTCCCCAAAACCCTTCAAAAATCGACATTTTTTTCCAACCATCTATTCAGTAGTGAAGCAGTCCCTAGGTCAAAAGCAACAGCTTAATTCTTCTTAAACTCCAGTTTGGCTTGAAGGACAGTACTACATGGAAGAAGGAACATATCAATTTTGAGATCTTCTTTTCATCTGTTAATTATCAATATTTCATAAATGTGAAGTTTTGGACAATTTAGGTGTATAACTGCTAGCTGTACTCCCCAACTACCATTGCCTTAAACCTTAAAGACATAGTTTTGTCCTCATTCTTATGTTCAGAAAATAATACATTTTTTTCTCCATTCAAATATTATTTTCTGTATAGTTTAAGCACACTTCCATGCATTCATGCTTAAGCGGAACCCAAAATAATGGTGAATTTTAAAATAAAAATTATACAAAAATGGGAGCAACACAAAATAGAGAGGTTGTTCCTTCACTTGGATTCTTTCCCTCAGCACAGCAAAATCAATACAACAGTGTAGTACTCTCTTCCAAACTCTGCCAGCTGCTAGGAGTGTTCCCATGATACACTGATTTAATGGATAAATAAGTACTGAATTTTAACACAGCCTAGAAGAACAGAAATTGAATGAACTATCTTTGTGGAACACCATCAATATCTATCGCTCTGTTGTTAACAGTGCATTCAGGCATTAAACTTACTAGGCTACCATCAGCTGAAGGAATGGACTATTTGCTGGTGTAAACGTGTCTTAATGAGTGCTGTAATATAAAAATGTCTTCAAATACAGGATGATGTAATCAAATATTACAGCTTTAGAGACAGTAAATTGCTAGTTATACTGATGATCTTATTTTAATGTCTTCAAATCCAATTTTGTTATGTTTGGTTAATTTCAGCTCTAATAGCATTAAATTTAACAATGAATAATTATACCTGCACATTAAGTAATTAAAAAAGTTACCTTTTTGGGTGTGTAAAATGTATGTGTTATCACGTATTTAGAAACATGTGAAAACAAGCACTGGAGTTAAAAATTATTTGTTACAGAATTTAAATATCTTTCATTAATATGGCATAAAACTTTAAAAACTGTAAAGAATCAAAAATCAGAATGAAATTTAAAAAAAGGAATGTTTTAAAAACCATCAGAGATGAGCAATAAATTAACTGATAAGTAGAATAGTCAATTTTAAATATGGTGCTGAATGACTGGAAAGAGTTTACAGGATACAATCTCATTTAAATAAAATTCTTCTGTAAATATTGACTTTCAGTTTAACTTCCCAAGAAGTTACACACTTTAATTCTATATTAGAATTAGTCACTGCTAATGCTTTTAAGTCTTTGCAAGATGTTGTTTGAATGTATGTGCCTAAACAATGCCTATGGCAAACAGCTGAAGCTTGTTTCTGTGTATCTAATTTTAGGATACAGAATTGTCAGTATATTAAATGACTCACACAAATTTTGAAGCATATTAGTGTGTTGTATGCAGGTAAATCTTTTTGGAGCAAACTCTACAGGTATTTTCTCTAACAACAGTTGAGAGTTAGGAGATTTTTGAAACCAACTGCAGGCTCAATCCCATTAGATCACAGATAAATATCTTCTGCCAGATGTTGACATTTACTTCAAAGATTTCAAGATAAAAGAAATAATTCTTAAGAAGAAATCATATATTTAAATTTCTGACATACTTCTGAATTTTGCATCAATTTTCTTGCAGTTTGTAGCAATAAAATTATAAATTTAAATTTAAAGAAATAAATTACATTAGTAGGTGGTGGTTTTAAGGTCCTACTACTAGAATCACCTAAATACAAACATTTACAATACAAACTAAAATTTACAATGTGGTTGACAATCCAGCACAAAGAAAACAAAAATTTCACTGTCCAAAATCAATGTACTTGAATAATACAAGATAATGAAGCTACATGAGGGAAACCAGATTAGATCAGACTCTCGTGTATGTATCCAAAGCATGTACATTGACATCATGGGCATATTCCAATATTAAATTCCTATGTCAAGTATCATATTATTTATACTAATCAAGATGTTTTATATCAATGGCTTTTGAATTTCATCTTGTGATGACACAAACACAGTAAAATTTGGAAGAATGTGGGAGAAGAATAGTAACTGTTGAGATGCAATAAACCTGTCTTCATACTTGTTAATATCTTAATCTAGATCTTTAAAGTTTCACCACTCAGTGTAGAAGCCCAGAGAAGGTGACTTTAGTCTCATTCCCACCCACTCTTAGGCCCCATTATGGTCTGAGAAATGCTCATTAGACTTTCGCCTTGAATATCTGCACCTGACATAAGCCTCTCTCCATCTTGTCAGAAACACTGTCTATTCCCAGGAAGTAGAAGAGCATCAGTTTTTTAAAGAGCAGCCTTTGAAACTTATTTTTCTTGTCTGAAAAACCCAAATGAAATAATATTTCTGTTGCTGAAACTTCAAAGAAAATTACCAACTAGAATTGGATCCAGGATAGAATGTTAGTATGATTAAAAGCCACTCTCTTGCAATCTTATAAACAATGATCTGTGAGACCCTTTAGAGCTCTCAGTTATGAGGGGCTGATGAATACTTAAGTATTCTAAAGTATATTCAAGCAGGTTCTAAGAAAGAACAAGTTTTGACTGGAGAAGAGGGGCCAGGTGGAGAGAGGGCAGCATTTTTCTGTGAGAAAGAACTGCGGTGCAGTGCAGCTGAGTACAGGAATGAATGTCAGAAAGTGGACATGGTGAGATTGAGACCACAAAAACTTTGGAAGACCTCAGACCCGTTTCTTGAAAAGCCTAAAAGAATGGATTGTGAATAACAAGCAACCAGCAGAGAAAGTGAGGAAATTGTCTTCAGAATAAAGACTCTCCACAAAAAGGTACTCAGCCCCAAGCCCAGGCATTATGCCTGGGACCCTGGAGATATCAGCCACACTGATGCAGCTGGATTATCACCTGGGTTGACACTGAAATCAGGATGGCCAGCCCCTCAGCCAGGTTGGCACTGAGACTGGGGTAGGCATTCCTATCATCCGGATTGATGCTGAAGTGAGGGATGGTGTACCCTTTTTCCTATTCTTTTTCCTTTTTCTTGTCCTCCCTTTTTCTCTTTTCTTTTCTTTAATTAATCTCCTTTTAATGAAATTCTTTAGTTTCTATTTTTCCTTCCATTCTGCCCCTTGATCCAAGACCCACTGCCATGTGCTTAATGTGTCTTTTCCCTTTACCCTACGTTACTATCTGAACCCCACTGCCACATGCCTACATAGCAGGTCAGGGACTAACATACCAATTTTCATGACAAATGCATAATTTACCAATAATACTCTATGCTTCTTTTCAGACCATCTGACTTCTGTCATTTTTTTTTGACCAAGGAGCATTTTTGAATCTTAAGTGTTTCCTTCCCTTAAGGATGGGTCATCACACTCAAGCAAACAGTTTTCACAATGATGATCTTGTCCAGCATGCTTTTACATCTTCCTATTTCTGCTTGCAGTTAAGAGCCTTAAAATGATAAGCAAAGTTTTCTTGTTCTTTGTTTTGATTTACCTGAAAGACAGCCAGTGAGTGACAGAAACAGCAAGAGTTTCCATGACAACCACATCCTTGGTCACAAAGGTCCTTGCGTCCTTCTTTGTGCAGTTGTTAGCAACGTTGACGTTTCTTAATTAAAGCTTAGCCTAGTGGGACAAAGACAGATCTCCGTTAGGAAAATTAAAAATATCTCTCAATAATATGACAAACAATTCAAGAGACAAAGTTGTTCCTAATGCAATTAAAAGTCTAGTTCCAAAAGTCTCTGTATACACAGGAACAGGTATCCTGACAGATACTCAGTGGGATCCTGCTCCAGTAGTTAACAGTGTTAATAGCTTAAATGTCTGTGGCAGTGCTCTGCATATATTTATATATATATATATCTACCTATTTATATGGATATCACCTTAAAACTGCATGTCTTGCAACTTTGAATTTCCAAAAAGACAGGATTAGAAGATAATACACATATCTTTCACAGCAAACATATTCAAAGTACATAACCTGACATGTGTCCTTATTTTCCTGAAAGATGTTGATATTTGGTATAAAGTGTTTCATAAAGCTCATGTGGAAGTGTGGGTTAGATGACAGTGAGGTGGATTGAGACTTGGCTGGAGGGCAGAGATTTGATTGTTGAGACCACTGGTGCAGGGTTTAGTTAGAGCCTGTAGCTCGCAGTGTTCCCCAGGGATCAATAGTGGGTCCAGTTGTGTTCAACTTATTAATCAGTGACCCTGGCTGAATGTACACCTCAGGAAGATGGCTGATAATACAGAACTGGGAGGGGTGGCTGGTACCCCAAAGGTCTGTATAGCCCCCCAGAGAGGCCTCAATAGGCTGGAGAAATGGGAAGAGAGGAATTGTCTGAAGGTCAAAAAGGAAAATGTAGAGTCTTGCATCTGGGGAGGAATAACCCCAGTACAGGCTGGGATTTGACCTGCTGGAAAGCAGCTCTGCAGAGAAGGACCTGGGGGTCCTGGTGGCTGGTGGACAACAAGCTGTCCCTGAGCCAGCAGTGCATAAGGAAGAGCCAGCAGGTCAGGGGAGGTGATCCTGCCCCTCTGCTCAGCCCTGGTGAGGCACATCTGGAGTGCTGTGTCCAGTTCCTGACTCCATAGTATGAGAAAGACAAGCAAGTACTGAAGAGAGTTCAGCTGAAGGTAGTGAAGATGATGAGGGGACTGAAGCATTTCTCTTGTGAGGGAAAGCTGAGAGAGGCAACAGGGCGCTGGAACAGGCTGCTCAGAGAGCTTGAGAGTCTCCTTCTCTGGAGATATTTAAGACTGTACTGGACACAATCCTGTGCAACCTGTTCCAGGTGAATCTGCTTTGGAAGAGGCTTTGAAGTAGATATCTGCATACTTCCCTCACAACTCCAACTATTACGTGATTCTTTTCCTAAAGTAATATGTTGATATATTTAGTATAAGCAATTTTTAAAATGTTTTAGGAGAATCCAGGTGTTTTTACTACTTGCAAACTGGATTGAAATAGATTCCAGTTTCTTCAATTTTACTCAGTGTGTGAAGAATCTACCAATATGTTTGAAACAATCAGTGCTTTTACAGAATACATTATTCATACTCATCTCCTACTGTTCCCCAGATTTGTGCTTCCTATCTGTCCCATGATATGAACATAAATTTTGGCACACTTCATCTTTGAGCACAGTCCACTTTAACAATGTCAGCAGCTTTAGCACATTGGAACTCAAGAGATTTTGCATTCAAATATCTGAAAAGTCAGTCCAAAATACGAGAAGATTCAGCTGGGTTTTTATGGGCAAATGTATACTTCTGGTCTTTGACTTGAAAAGCATCAAGTTGCAAACATAAAGTTATTTTCCTACATTTAAATAGTCATATCTATTCGGGAGGATTTTGAGATCCTATTATTAGAGTCCAAAGAATCCTCAGTCAGTAGAGTCTCTGATTTATAACTACAAGAGCAATAACATGTGATATAATTATGAGACAAAGGAGAATTTCCTTTTTTCCTCTATCAACTCTTTTGGGGATAATATTACTCCTTCAGAATATAATCAGTTTAGTTACATGCCATATTTACTGCTTTGGGGGTCCTGTTCTCTATGTTAAAATCTTCACAGTAAGAGAACAGAAGCAAAGCTTTACACACTTGCCAAAATAAAAATATAAATCATTATGTAAGAGTATGTTCCTGCTGGATTATCCCATTTCAACTGCTCTCTGAGTATCTCTAGCTATAACCAGTTTTGACAGTCTTTCCATCATATATAGAGACACACTGTGTGAACATAAGATGACATCTCTTTATGTTGCTGGTAGTTATTCCTGCACAATATACGAGTTATTCCTGCTACAATATAAAGGTGTAGCTTGTCAGCTTTCATTTAAACAGCACAGCACAGCTGATACACTTTTCAACACAGATAAAAAATCCCATTTAGGATTTGCACTTCCTTTCAGGTAACTCAGACCAGGGAAACTTAATATTGGATGTACACATAGGTATAAGCAACGCTGAAAGAGAGCACAACAATCTGCTAGACAAGTGATTTTCCACATAGAGCTTGTAACTCATCTAAACCTCCACAGGAAAACTCCTCAATTAATTATTAATGTTTTCAGCCTTTGTTTTTCACTTCAGTGATAATCTACTTTTCAGTCATTGTGTTCCTTTGGTTTGTGAATAATCTCATTCAGCATTCTTTGCTGGCCAGGCCTTTGGGAAATATGTATTTTCATTAAAATTTAAAATTTTCCCTTATGGCCATATCTATTAAAGAGAGTAAAGCAGAGATTTCTTCCCCTGCCCCCAACTTTATTACTTTTCTTCTTCCTCTTTTCCTCGCCTCTTTTCAGCTACTTTTATAACAGTGTCATTCAGAAATTGTTTTAACTTAGTGATTTTTCTCTAGCCTGAACAGGGAAAAATATACCAAATTTTCCAGTATTGCAGTGTGAGACTGTCTCTGTTTTTATTACTATGTATTGCTATGTCTATTGGATTAGACTGTTAATATTAATAAAGGTTGTGATTGGTGGAACAGAACCAGAATGAAGAATAACTGGAGCCAAACAGTGGGAAAATCAAAATAAAAGATGGACTTATACACATTTCTCTTTGCATTCTTGAAACACGGTGAATTTAAACTCTCTCAGAAATCTTGAAACATGAAGATTTTAAACTATCTGTGTTTTTTTTATTATTATTATAATTTTATTTTTTATTATGAATGTGTTATTGAAGACAAGAGATTTATCACAAGCTGTGTTGGATAAGGAGCCCATAGCTGAAAAGCTATAATAACATTTATGTGACAACCCCATGTAACCTGTACCTATAAATATAATCTATACCTCATACTTTCCTACACAGGAATATGAAAATATAAAACCAGAGCACTATGACAGGGAGGTAATTTAATTTAAGTCATGGATGTTGGACACTGGCATTCATACCTGGATATTTGTTGTATAAATATATTGGATGATTTCAGTAGAAGAATTGCCAGCAAAACAAGCAAGGGAAAAATATGCCACTGCACATCTTTAAAAAAAACTTAGAAATCTTGATTATTGTCATAATGAAAGGGTTTTGCATCTCTACTTATTTTTTCTATATTTCTTGTTTCTTCAAGGATAGTTGGCTAAAAATGTACTGGGCATATGGATAAATGAATTTCATAGTAACACAGTAGAGTTAATGAACATCCCAGGGTTGGGGAATACCGTTCATACAGACTGACAAAGGCATTGATGCTGCAGGTGTAGGTTTGCCATGTGGCATGTGGGATAGTGATAAAGGTGATTTGAAGGAAATAATATGGGCAAGAGGATGAAAATGATGTATTTAATAAATATAGGCAGATTCTAATTTCTGTTCTAGATATAGGTGGTTGTCATCTATCTTTCCAATGACTAAGCTTTCACTTCTGGACACATGCGTGATTGAAGAATTCCTTTTTGCTTATAGCAAAAAGTTCAAAGCTGCACTAAATCCATTAAGAGGAACATCTTCTTTCTTACTAAGAAAAAGTAAAGAAAAAAAAAAAAAGAAAGGGTGTTATTTCTGAAAAAAACCCTAATGAATATTCCCTTAAATCTTATAAGAGAAATCTTCCACTTAAAATCGGCTTATTCTAAAATTACTTTAAGGGCATATATTAGCCCTTGAATAGCAGTATTCAGTTGTTCTTGGTTTGAAAATTTTGCTAATTTTCTGTTTTGTTTTGTTTTTTTCCCATCTCTAACTGTCCCAGAATGAGAAATACTTTAAAGAAAAAAGAAAAAAAATAAAAGAAAAAAATTACATTTAAATCTTATGACTGTAAACCAGAACATACAGTAAATCATGCAAAAGCACACAGTTGAAGATGCTGCTTAAAAGGACTATAAAATCATTTCAGTCTCAGTTATAAATTAGGAGCTCACAAAAATCCAACTGGCTTGTTTGGAAGAGTTTCTTTTCTTCATTCTTCAAGAAAAGAAAATGAAATTGTCCAGATTTTCATTTTACAGATGCCATTTGTATAATATCATGAGTTGACAAAGCTCTACAGTCAGATTTTTAATTTAAAGATGGACTGTCTACCATTGAATATCACTGAATGCCAATAATTTCTTGATTTTTAAATTATTTCCTGTTTTTTATTCTGGTTTCTTTCTCATAGACACAGTTCCAGCAAGTTATTTTTTCTTAATATCAACGACATGAATTTTCCCTAAAGGAAATTCGTATAAAATGGTGATCTAAGATACAGATGTATATAATGTGCAACAAGTAATTTTTCTGACTTTTCCAGCACAAAAATTAGAAAATGCAGTTTTCAATTTCCACATGGTACTACCCCATGTCCTTTGTTTTCCCCAGGATTTCTGCCAAATTGCTTTTTGCAATTTCTTTTAATTCTGTGTGTTAATTGTAGAAAACTTATTAAAGCCCTCACTGTTCAGTATATTTTAATTAATTGCTTTGGCTGGTAGTGACAGGGTGAATATTTTCTCATGGTTATGACTCGTAGTAGAATTTGTGAATACTGAGATCATGAGTACAAATTCAATGCTGTCAACCTTAATGTGCAAGAGGCTTGAACCAGATCCAGTAAGATGGTGCTCTTTCTGAAGGTAATAATAGCATCTACTGTCATTAATATTTGTTTTCTGGCACTTATGATAAATTTAAATGCAACTGCAAGGGTCTGCTCTTTCTTTTAATTAAAATACTTATAAAACAAAGCCTTTAGCATAGATACTGTGACACTGATATCAAAGTGCTTTCTTCCATTATCACTACCTAATTTCCCTTTTCCATCACATGCATATTTATCCATTTATGTGTAGCAACATGAAAGAGATGATTGCTTAAATCTGCACCCTCTCTCAAAGCAGTGGAGCAAATCTTTGTGTCTACAGTGACTATACTACTCAGAGAAAAGGCTGTGATTTGTCACAAAAATAAAAAGTTTTCTCTGTAATATTTTTTTTTTATCAATATGTACTAGAGAAAAGCTCAAATTTTTTCATTTTCCCTTTCCCTTCAAAATAGGAGTCTGTTCACAGGTAATGAAGAAATAACAGCAGTGATGAGCAACTCTGATGTTCTAGACAGACTTGTAAGAGCAGGAACTGAAAAGAATTAGAAATTGAGCCATTCCCACCCATACATTCAGATAGAAAAAGAACAGCATATGATATGAAAATCAAATATACTTGGATTGTTTTAGGTAGTATTATTAGGAAATACTTTTCATCACATTTAGTAGGTGGAGGATGTTGGTGTAAGGTGCAATGAAACCGATGATAATATTCCTTACCTAAGGAGGCAAACCTATGAAATCAATAAATGCAAGAAGGTAGTTGTATCACTGACTAGGCTTTCTATAAAAGGCTTGTACTCTTGGAAGAAGACAGATGTCTACCTGAAGATACAATTTAAAGTACTTCTACACTTTAAAGCCTTCTGAACTACACCAAAGTCTTTCTGCTTCCCTGCACAACCTCCACTGCAATCAGGGCTTGGAAGATAGGAATGGAATTGTTGCAGACAGCAATTCAGCCTGTCTTCCTTGCTCCCATGAGTAACAGACCTCTAATGCTCAGTCCACAGAGAATTAGAGGCTTTAGAGAACCAAGGGCTCAGATATTACTAAGCTCATAATGAACAGAGGAAGTAGCTTGGCTGGAAATTTTTAGAAGGAGCTTGTCTGTAATGATCTCCCTAATGAATATTTACATGTAATGTTAACTATTAGGCCACAATTATTACAGACAGTGGTTATACAGAATATAAATAACCTTGACTGGGTTCATAGCCCTGCTTGCTTTCAATAAAGTTTTTTATTTGTTCAGTCCATAGTCTTTTTGGCAATACTATTTTTAAATTGTTTGAAATTTACTAAAACCATATTAAGTTAATATTTGGTAAAAGTCATACCGTAGACACTTGTACAATGAAATGTCAGTGAAATTTGTTACAGGACAAATGAAAGAGAAATGATATTAAGCTAATGTAAACAGCAAGGCATCTTGTAGGATTGATTATTACCCCAACAGAAGATCATTTATTTTCAAGTTTTAGTAATTGTTCAAACTATTGTAAACAGCATTTAATAAAGATCAAGATTTAGCAGTTAAATAAAACAATTTCAGAGTTATGAACACTCAATTTACTGCTAATAATATTAAAAATTTATTCTGCAGTGGAACCTTTCCTTGTCAGGTTCCTTTTGGTGAGCAACTAGGACTTTCAACATCTAAATTAATTTTTTATAAGTTTTTCTTGTGGTTTTTTTTTTTTTTTTTGTGGTTTATTGTTGTTGTTTTATTCATGATACTAATAATATTTTCAGAGACACCAGTCCTGATCTAGGAAGAAGCAGAGAATGTTATTCTACAAAAGATTTAAATTAACTCTTTCTGAAATAATAATAAATCACAATTTCTATACTGGTGCATGAACATCTGAACTACTGCTGTAAAAAACAAACCAAAATATTTCATTGCTAGTGCTGAATAAGTATCTCAAAATGCCTACTAGTACAACTGATTCTGAATTATTCAGATGAGTCAAACCTGTTTGTCAAGCTGTGCACAATACCCATACAATAAAATGTTAATATTGTATTAATATTGTATTAAATATTGATTATTTTATAGTATTTGAATATATTTGCACATACATATTTAAAATAGAGAGTTTGTATATAAGATGCAGAATGTATCACTTTCCAATGTTTCAACCAGTTGACTGCATTTGCATTGTGTTTAATATTACTTTTTTAACCAAATCAACCATTAACATGTCTAGAGGAGATTTTAAAAAATCACTTGACCATGAAGGATGTTTTTTTCCTGAATTATTTGAGGAATTGTTTAATGTTATTTGCTTTAGGATCTAGATCCTCTTTGACATTCTTACCGCAAAGCAGTCATAAAATGTGTTTGTGTGCTCAGGTGAAGATGGCAGAGAGAGTCCTTGGCATCTTTAAACTAGCAATACTGAGGTTCCCTATTTGACAATATTTGTTTGAATAAAGCTTGAAGAAGCTAGAGCACTGCTCAGGCAGTCAAATGGCTCAGGATATACCTGGAGGTATTGGGTGCTGAGAAGTGTCAAGACCATCAACTCCTGTCTACTTGCAGGCATTGAGGCAGCTTCAGCATGCTGCTCCCACCGCAAGGCATGGTCTTGCTCTCTGGTGAATAAAATACCTGTTGGATGAGGTCTTCTGAGAAGGAAAGGAGTGGAATTAGTTCTGTGGGGGATTTTTCCATCTGTTTGCCAATCAGACTGACAGCTTCTAAAACTCAACTCACATTTCAGAGAACAAGCAGCTGCTGGGGGTGAAGTAGTTTAAAAAGCCTTGCTCCCTCACTTAGGATTGTGAAATGCAACATGCATCAGCAGCATGATTTTGAAATTTCTTAAAGCCTGGGCTGGAAATAACAAAGATTTTGTCATAAATTCCACAGCTAAGCTGTTTATGAACTTTATGAACAGTAATTGCTCAAAGTCTCACAAGCTGTTGTTACATGCACTTATTTTTTTTTTTCTTTTTAGTTCTCCCAATATTACTCATCTCTAATAGGAAAGGAAGAAAAAAGAAGAAAATTATGTATAATATGACACTTTGGAAATGAAGTATATAAACTCTCTTGTTAGTAAATGAAGAGGAATAGAAAATCAGAAGGAAAATTAATTCAAAGATTTTTGACAGTTATTTTGAAGTGAGATGAACAACCTCATTCTTTTTGCTAAGTGTGATGAAAACCTGATTGCAACAGAAATCTAGACAGCTATCCTAAATTATTCAATTAACTTTCAGATGGCTAAAGCTGAGTGATAGCAGTCTTCACTTGTTTTTTTCCAGAGTGAATGGAAGTTTCAACTGCATGTGAAAAACTCAACAGGTTATTTAACTCCCAATCTCAGTTGAATTACAATAAAATCACCCTTCATCTAATAATAGTCCTTTTTTGCTATTTTTCTTTAATTATTTAGGAAATATATTTAAGCACTTAATATAAAGTATAACAGATGCCTCAGAGATATTGCCAAGTTCAGGGAGAATTGTAGAATTGTAGGTCACATTAGTAACCTGCTCTTAATCTGCACTCTTTGTGTTAGACTTGATTAATTTGCAATGAAAAATTGCAAGGAAAAAGGGATGTTCTCATGCTACTTTTTTCAGGCCTACTTGTTTATTTCCAAATTCTTCTGGGAGATCATAACTTGTGCCAGTGTAATCACATCTGGCTGGAAATGGTCTTTTCTCTGTCAAGCAAGGGATTAAGGACAATGAGAGGACGAACAAGACACTGCTGTTATTTTGCCTCTCAGCTGCACTAGGTAGAACCACCTCTACTATATAAAGAGCAGCTCATCTTGGCCTCTCTTCTGCAGCAGTCCTACTGCCAAGAAGGAAGATGACTGCAGTTAAACAAATATCCTACACTGCCACTGTAACATATATCAGCCAGAATAAATAGGCCTAGCTTAAACCTTCCACTTGCTGCAACTGCCAAACAAATGAGATCATGCATTTTGATAACACACACCAGGATCCTTACTCATTTTTCTCCAAGGATAAACCCCTGAAGATTGTGTGTACTGCTCTGAAGTAGTGGCCACAAACTCTCCTTGGACCTGTAAGTTCAACTCATCTCTGTGCTCCCTTCCAGACAAATTATCTATATATGTTATATATGTTATGTGGCATAACAGTATACTGTGCACCAGGGTGCTTAACACTATGCATGTAAAGGAGCAGTAAATTTTCTGTGTCTAGGATGTGAGATCCCATGCACTGTACAAGGAAGGTGCAAGGCAGGGTCCCAAAGGTGTGTTAAGGAAAAGTGAGATCCTTCAATACTGTCAGAAGGACACTTGTCTGAAAAGGGTGTAGGCTACAGGTGCTGAGTGCAAGAGGCTGTTTCATGTGTAGAGTGGACGGGAGACACAGAGAGGATTGTGTGCAGAACGAGTGCATGTGGACAGTCTGTCAGTGCATATGTGGTACAAGTCTGCCTCAATACCAATCCACAAATTAGAAAAATGACAGTTCCATTAAAGAAAACCCTTATCTTGACACGTTATTTGTGAGTTCTGAGTTATTACCTGTGTAATCACCGTTTCAGATTTCATAACTAGTTCAGCCCCCAGGTGTAGGTATCAAGACCATTTTTAGTCAGCTATTTTATTTTATTGTGATATATAATGAAATAGCTGAAAAGTTCCATTTCATCACAGAATCATTCAGGATCATTTTGGTTTCCAGAGAAGTTGTGGATGCCCTGGCCCTGTAAATGTTCAAGGGAAGGTTGAATGGGGTTTTGAGCAACCTGTTCAAGTGAAAGGTTCATGGCAGGAGGGTTGGAAGTCTTTAAGATCCCTTCCAACCCAAAACCTTTCTATGACTCTATGATTCCATGAAAAGGACTTCAAGTTCATTGAATCCAACCTAATACTGCTACTACACCTTTAATTCAAGGCAGGCTAGGTATTTCCTAAGCTTAGGAGACAAAAGTCACTTTGGACACTTTTGGAAGCAAGTCTTAACACTAAGTGTATTTTAAAAACACTGAGTATATTTTCTAAACTATGCATCTAATTCAATTCAATCTATTCAGATGAATAAAAATAAACAAAAATACTATTTGTTTCACTTAAATTGTTGCAATAGACTATCTCATTACAATTAATAGTTGCCACATCTCACAACAACAAAGAGTTTAATATACAATTAAAAGATATTATATTTGGAACTTAGATGTAAGAGAAGCAGATAAAGATGCAGAATTTGAAAATGCATCTGTAAAAACAGAATTAGTTAGAAGACACCTAAAACACTCATTTGTTGTTCTGTAATGATTACAAGTGTTTAAATGTTAATAATTTTGTCCTTAGCTATTTTTTATTTGGAGCAGTGTTATGCATTTTTTAAGTGGCATACTGAAGAATATTAATGATGTAACAAATTGATTGGTACTACAGAGATGTATCTGGTTTTTTTACAAGCATATTTAATTGCACATGTTTCTTAAGTTTCTAATTACAACAAGTACTAAAAGTGTCTAGATGTTTAAGGATGCATTTTTATATTTAAACATACTTCATTATTATTACTTATATGGCAGATAGTTCACTAAGATATAATGATAGGATATTAAAGTGGATTAGAAATCTCATTATTGGAACACAAGGTTGTCTGAATAGAAAGAAAAAAAAAATAAAGTACTCTAAGTGGAATAAGCACCTCTTCATTTTCTTTCACAAATCTCATTTTATTATGAGCTAAATGTCAGAGGCATAAAGACATAACTGCTGACATGATCCCATCAGGGAGGTTTCTATCTGTTATCATATGGTATTCAATATTATTTTTCCACAGATTTTAAGTGAAGCCAGCAAAATTTACTAAGAGCTCATATTTAAGCCAAATATATTTTAGCCTATCTAGAGGTGGATTGTTTCTTTTTAAATAGTAAGGTATGACTGCAGTCAAATAACATTTCTTCCTGTATTTTAACTCAGCATTAGGGCAGACACCAATTATGAAAATGTGCTGTCAGGTTACCCCTCTAAGGGCAGTCACACATTTCATGTTTTCAGTGGCAAATTGAATTTGACATTTAATTTGAAGCCCAGGATACCATAATGTAAAACCTTCTGCAGTATTAGTGATAAAGCATAAGGGCATACATCCTGTCTGGCTCTTTTAAATAGTCCTCTCCATGAAACTATTGCCTCCATTATTTTCCATGGAGATTATTTTCCTGATATTTAAAGGAAAATCCCAGTAAATATTTAGAATCACAGTAGCTCACAAGTAGAGCATTTCAGGTTTCTTCATAGAAGATGAAATAAGTGACCTAATATAAAATCTACCCATACATACTGTTCAGACACCTTGTCATTTCTGAGTTTAGAAACAATTAGAGGAAATTTAGCATAGCTGTTAGTAGGTTGTGATGCCAACACTTCTTCATTTGTTTATTTTTCAAAAGATAATTAAATTTAATGTTGCAAGAGAGTGTGATAATAGTGGTTTCAAGCCCTTTATTGCTGGAAGATTAATTTCTTAAAGAGATTTCTGTGTAAGTTGGCAGCCTTTCCTTTGATACATTTTAGAGTATTGAAATGTGATGTTTTCAAGAAGCAGACAGAATTTTTCTTTCCTTGACAAGACAGTTTTAGGATCAGATATAGAGAATGTCATAATCTGAAAGTCCAAAGGCTGGATTGGATTTAGTCAGGATTTCTGGGTTAACCATCACCTTGGAGGTAACAATTACATAGAAAAAAAGACCCAAACCAATAAACAAACAAACAAACAAACAATCACAACAAAAATAAACACACACACCTCTCAAAAACAAACAAACAAACAATCATAACAAAACCCCTAAGGATAGCTCCTTTTCCCTCTAAGCTTTCATATTGCAACCAACATGAATTAAGTTGTGAAATATGTACCAGTTCAGAATCAGGCCCAGAGGCTCCAGCCATAGATTATTATGTAACCAATATCAGATCTCTGTGCTCTTCAATATTTGTACACAAATATAATCCAGTCCAAATAGGAGCATATTTCTGGTTAATTATCCTGCCCACACAACACATTCTGCATAATGTTAATTTTGCATAAACTGGCACTATCTGATCTGCATGAAAGTCAGCAATGATCCAGTTATTTCCCACTTTTTTCCCAGCCATTTCTACCATTTCTACATCCTCTGTCATTGGATGAAGTGCTTTTGTGTAACTTTGTATTGTTGGTATGCTAAAGTGGAATTTACTGTCATGAAGATGAACTGCTTTAGCACTCCCTACAGAGTACCAATATTTCTCTAATTATTTCAAGAAGTGGCCAGTTCTGTCAGGAGATATGGAAGTAATGTCTTGAGGTTTTTTTTCATTTTTTAGGTTTTATTTCTGAAATTATTTCTTAAGTTTTTCTTTCTGAGGAGACAACATCTTCTTTAATTAAAAGAAATCATGAGGCTGTTACAGGTTTCCATAGAGCATTGTCATTGATTGTATTGACAGCACTTATTTCCACTGATCTCTAGTTTTGTTTTTTTTTATTCTATCAGAACATGTCTTGCAAAAAGCTTGTCCTTTTTTCTTTAGATACTGAGCTCCAATTGCTGGAACAGCAACTGTAGTTTGTAAGTCGTATTCACTGACAGATGAAAATTTATTTTTTAATTTTTTCTTTATTCCTATTTATGAAGGAATAGAATTTAGAATTTACAAGCAAGAACACAAAATATGCACAGCTTAAAGTTTACAGTGTGGCACTTCCATTGCTGTAGAAATTCTTCACTTTGGTAAATTCATATTGTCTGTGAAACACAATCTAAGAACATCAGTTCATCAAAATGCAGTGAAATATGGTGAAGAAATTATGTACCTTGTGCTGTTAGTGTGCTGAAATTCTGCCAGTGCATCATGCAAAAATACAAGCCTGAGGCTACTGGTGCATGCTGGACAAGTGCTGACAAATCCTAATAATTACCCAGAGAAGGCTCTGTCGGGACAGAGTTTTCACTCACTTGTTTGACAGGGAGTGAAGTGTCAGGCACATCACTGCACCTACTTAAGATGATTTTTTGTGCTTCTGGAAGACATGTGGAATGATGCCTGCCTTGATTAAAAGTTCAGGCATCCCCTTCCAAGAGACAGGAACCCCTTGGCACAGTCCTGATTAGTGGTTGTAAGGGAACCAAGGTGGAATTGAGATAGGAATTTTATGTATGCTTCTCTTCCCTCCCTGATAATTAGTTGGAATCGTAAGTGTTTTACAATTCAATTTCTAACCTCTGCTGCCAAAAAAGAATAGCAGGATGGCTAATAGAAAGAGTGCTACCTATATCTGAAAATGAATGTTGTCTCAGGGTGCCTTGTCACCTTCCTGCTCTTCCCTACAGGTATCATGAACAACAACAAAGAAAGAAAAGATGCCAAAAGGACACAGGCTTAGTAAAATAAGCTCTCAAAATTAGTCTGATAATACCTTTTGTTAAATGTGATGTTGTACTTTCTATTCATCTTGCCTTGAGTGTTCCCTTAGACTGTAATTATAATTGCTTATCCATAAAATTAACATGATTTATCTGTGCAACTTAGTACAGTGACAGGTCCCATTGAAAAAAAATCTGAGCAATTGCAAAGAGAAAATAACCCCCACAGCAGGTTCACTTCTTTTCTTTCCACTATCCACATTATGTCAGAATACTTTTAAATTATTCAAAATAAAAGAATGAGGATGTCATTAAATAAGACTATATAGATTATTACTGAAAATGGAGAGGCAGGTATTGTCTGTTTTTGAATATTGTTTTTAAGTGTAAGTTGTGTATTATTTGTAGTCTTTGTATTTATATTTATATGACTCCTTGTCCCCATACAGTAACCTACTATAGGACAAAACTTTTTTTAAATTAAAAAAAATAAATTGATTAATTCATTAAATATAATGATTAAATTAATTAATCAGATTTTAAGTTAAACTAATTTAAAAAATTTAACCAGATGTAATCAAGGACAAAGGGACTTTAGAAACTTAATAATCCTTCATAGATAATTATACAGGAAAGCAGTCATGTGTTAGCTTGGCCTAATTCCAGTAAACTAACAGATAAAGTTCTAATTGTAGATCCTTCACTTCAGCACTGAAAGTATATAATAAATCATAATCTTCCACCTAAGAAAAATCCAAAACACATAACTGAATACTAACCAAATGCACAGGAAACCTCTTACTTACATAGCTATTTTAAATTTCCTGTAAAGATGACTCATAACACATCCAGTGGAAAAATCTCAAATTTGAAAATTTTGCCACCATTTTACCACACCTACACTTACACCTTGTTAGTGTTTCAGAAAAATTAACTCACTGAAGAAAAACTAAAAACAATTTCAGTTTCAACCTTGTGATTATTATGTGAGTGGATCTCTTCCGACAATTTATTCACTAAGGAGAAAGACATTAAGAAACCACAGTATGCTACAGTCATTCTAAGTGCTTATAATGTTTATGGAGAGATAAAAAAGAGAAAAATAGTTAGTACAAATATTACAGCTGCAAGTGGATATTATCATCTGTTTTGATCTTATTTTCCAAAGATACAGGCTGGAAGATATTTCCTGAACCATAGAAAACTCATGACCTTCAGAAAAGGATGCACTGATATTGTGAGGAAATAAATTACTACACAATTAATTCATTTAATAAAATTGCTTATTTCCTCACTAAATTCCTTGTTCCAAAACAAACTGGTGTGAAGGGGACCATTGGATAAGCAAAAGATGACAGAAGCTGACAAGAAACTTAGAGACTGATTTCTCCTTGAGAAAGAAGAAGATGGATGTTTCTTCACATCCATCCACATCTAAAAATTTAGTCTGGATATTATATTATACGGGAGACAGAGGAAAGGAATCTTACCCTTTTCTTAGTGATTTGAGGATTTGCTAAACGTATCAGAAGTGCCACTGTTTTAAGAAAGATAATTTTCAGAGTTGCAGAGGAAGTGGGGAATAAGGAAAACAAATCTATGATCACAATTTGGTGAAGTGGGTGACATTATGAAGGAGAAGCAATGAAGGACAAGAGAAGAGACAATGCACCTTCTCTTACTCATAAGCTTCAGGTTTGAGCTAGCTGGCTCAATTTCATTCTTTTTTATTTTAATTTACCAATCTCCTCAGCTGTTCTTTTACAATGTAAATTATGTGACCAGCAGTGACTGAGATGAATGATTAAAGTCAGATCATGACATCCTGCCCCCAAGTATTTTCTGTTTTCATAGAACAAGCAGATTAAATATTACAAGACAGCTACAAATCCAAAAATAAATCTGCTGTGTCTCCTATTCCTATATTCACTTCTGTAGCCTGTCTTACCCCCAGCTGTCCTTGTTTGTTGGCCTCTATAGGCCAATCTTCGCCCTTGACTATTTGCATGCAATATACTAGAATGTTAATGCATTATTTATTGCCTCAATGTTTACTAGATCTGGTTTTTTCCCTCCACAAAGAAAGCATAAAATTTAGAGAAATCAATCAGATTTATAATGTAGTGTCACAATAAATGTGCCTTATGTGCCATTTTTTACAGCTCGGTATTTATAGAGTAGTTTAAAATCATTGAGAATAAATTAAGAGAATCCACTGACCACAAGGGATTTTTAGCACCAGGTTCCCTCTCATGCAAGGCATTGTAATGTTCATCTCATTTCTCTGCCTGCCCCTTCTCATGAAGATAAAATCCATGCTCTTTCACCCTCCACCATTACTTAGCCATTTGGTTTTCCTAATTCAGTAGTCTTTAGGTCCAGTTTTGTTGCTGAGACAAATAAAAGAAATAAAATACATATCATTATGTAGGGTCACAACAGTCTCAGTTGTCTTGGTCTGAGCAAGTCAGAAGAATTAAGACATGTACATGCAGACGTACATGAGTGTAGGTCTGTATATATAGACATTAATATGAACCTTATTTTGTCTTGCACACTGACAAATTTAACTTGGCAAGACTTTTATTAAACCTAAACATTTCAGTTTAATGTCCAGGTGTTCATCCATATATAGTCTATATAAAATTAGTTTTTCTATAGTGCTAAAAAAACAAGGTTTTTTTTTATTTTTTTTTTTTTAGTTTTACCTAAGCAATAAAGATAACAATAATAATTTATTTTAGTTTGTTGGTTTTGATTTTTTTCAAAATTATAAGGCTTTAATGGATAATAAAGTTGCCGATATTATTTTTTGTATGGTATATCAAAAATAGTTTTGAGACTTAAATCTCACTTTAATGTTAAAAAAATGACAAAAAAATGACAATTTCTCAAAATTCTATGACAAAAATATTTTCTGGAAATTACTGCAGTAAAAAAGGATTGATGATATTTAAGGCAACTCATTTTCCTTGCAAACCAGAATAGCAATTGTTTTTTAAGGAACAATTAAAGATGTGCAAATAAAAATATTTGTTTTCCCCTGTATTCAGTTGCTCAAACTATTTTACTTTTTTACACAAAGATAAACTTATCACACGGACATGTAAACTTAAACCATTGGAAAGATTAAGACAAGCTTGGAAGTAAATGATATATTTGAGCATTGAGCTTTAAATCAGTGCTTTGGCACATGGAATTACAAAGTAAACAGCAGAAAGTATGGAAACACAATCATAACAAGTAAACAAGAAATATGTGGATATAAAACAAAGCACTTAAAATGCAATTACTTGACTTTGGCTGTCATGTCTTTGATAAAGGTTCAACTGGGCAGTCATGAATTCCTACTAAGAAAATTCTGTCTACCTGTTTAGCCTTTTTGAAAATTAATAAGACTTAATGAGTTAAAAGGATTATATCATTCATCTTGCTTTTTCAGGAACAAGTTTGATTACAAAGACAGTCCATACAAAGTTCCTGGACATATTTATCATTCTGTGGGTATATCCTAGGACAGCTGTAAACCTGTTATCACTAGTATTCAAACAATATTTTTATTTTCCACCCTCACTGCAGAGATGTTCCTATGAAATCCATTAATATTATTTGTCTTATTTTTCCACTTGAAGAATAAAGACAGCTGTTCAAACACAGATTTTCTCTGAGCCCATGTTTTTCTGTTGGAGTTACTGGGAGCATGAGTGGGCTGTAAAAAGATCTGTTTAATAACAAATTAAGTAACCTGCAGATAGAGAAATTAAACTTGCACAAACCCCCACAAAAAGTCTCGGGATCATTCTTCAGCTAGTACAAATTTGTGTGAGAAAATATAAATTTCTTTCTTTTAAAATAAAATATTGGCTTAACTTGGTCACTTGCTGAGAAATGAATCCAACATAATTCAAGTAAAGTTGCCCATTTAAAAGCCTCCCCAAAGAAATAAAAAGTAATTTAAACTGACTTGTTTAAAAATCAATTTAATTAACTCAGTAAAATGTACAATGCAGCTCTAATAATTAGTGAAATCAAGGACATATATAGTCTAAATTTAGTTGATTGTTATGTGGGCATTTGTCCACATTATAGTCAGGTTTCTTGATCAGTGTGATGATCCGAATTTTGAATGTTCTTATTCAAACTCACACTATTAACATTTAAAATTTCAAGGTGTTCAGCCTTTCCAGAGGCTGAACTGTGTTTGCTCTTCCTGTAATAAAACATGAAGAGACTGTAACAATTTAGCCTATTTCTAATTATTTATTTCTGAGTTTAGGTTTTATTGATTCCGTCTAAAGAGTGACTATAAAATTACTGGAGATGTTATAAACAAAGGTTAAAATAAGGTGTTCTAAATAAAATGAATTATAACCTAAATAATATCACTAATCAATCCAAGTTTCTGTAAAAATCACACAACTATTCTTGTTTAGTAGAGAAAAAGAAAAGAAAAAAAAAATCAAAAAGCCAGCATAGCTGAAATATTTTATTGGGTGCCAGCTCCAAAACTGCTCTTTCTTTCTTACACATCAGATAATTTATTTAGTCATGAATTAAGTGTCATAATAATCTTGAAGAACATATTGCACTGATTATCTTTACTAACACCCAGTGATGACAAACTGCCATTAAAACATGTTTAAAAGTATGTGAGAGTGAGATGCAGGAACTAATTTTTTAACCAGTCTTAGCCACCCACTCACATCACCATGTCTGAATGTCTCTTCTATTAAGAATATCAGGGACTTTCTTTTTATTGGGTCAAAACAAACTATTTAAAAATGGCCCAGACTTTTTTAAAAAATTGATATTTTTATTTTCTAGGATATATTTTTCCTTAAGCAGGTTCCCACTTCCTTTCTACTAGTTCTAAGATTGTCTCCATTTTATCAAATATTCAAACTTTATTTTTGCTCTCAGTAGGGATTGTTACAGAGAAGCAAATTCTTTGCTGTTTTTCTTGCTACTCTAACCAGATTTTCTTATACTTAACCAGAAATGTCTAATTTGGGCACCTCCCCTTTGTTATCTCTAATAAACTCTTCTTGACTCTTTGAAAATTGATACTGATATCAAACTGTTACTTTGAAAAGCATTTCATAAGCCATGTGCATTGACATGATCAGCTAGAGAAATAAATAAAATGAACCATCAATATGAGATCATAATTTCCTATCTTCTGTTCTTATTAGAAAACTATTTTTTTTCGTAATTGGGAGCAGTCATGGAGTTTTTAAGACAGATTTTGTAATTCATGCCACTGCTGTCTTGGATTTTTTTTCCCTCTGCTGATTCTTTAACAATACATTATTACAATTAAAATCACATTAGATTATAAAAGCATGACAAACTGAAGAGAAGCTGAAAACACTGTAATAAAAGAAAATTACGCACCTTTAAATGCCATTTTGGACTACAGTTTTATATGGGATTTTGTCACTAAAAATCTTAAGGACACCATCTGCAAACATAGCCTCTGGGAGGAAACAAACACTAACATGATGAATTTTGAGCTATTTTGTCTACCACATTTTAGTCACAGACAGCAAGGGTTGACATGACTGCTGCACACACAGCACAATCTGTGAATAGATACTTCTACACACCTTCCACTGCACGACTTCAAACACCCACAGCAGCAGCATCAGCTGGCATCACCTGTACACATACTCTGGGAAACTTCCTGGTCCTGCCACATCAACTACTTTTTACCAGAACTGCAGATAATTTTGTCTTTGGTTCGTACAACCCCAGGGGATGGCTGATGTTTAACTTGAGAAAATCCTCCCTGTGTGGGGATTTACCTCAAAGGGACATGTTACATATAGGAAGGACAAGAAAAACAATTTATTTACTGCACAACAGCATCAATATTCTGGATTTTACAAACCATTTCTAGGAACAAGCACTGAGCAAACACCTCTCTAAATGGACCTGACTAGCATAATTAGAATTTCAGAAGTGCATTCAGGAACATCTTACAGGATTATTCTTTAACTGGACATCTCTAACAAATCTTCACTCCTTAGTCAAATTCTTTTCTCTTTGAAGAATCAAAAATAGCTGTATGGATTTTCATCGAGCTATATATATATATTTCTCAGATAGTAAGATTGAGAATCTCCTGTCCAACATCATTTTAAGGGGAAATCAAAATCTACAGAAAAACTTGACATGAAACAAAAAATATTGCTCAGCAGCCTTGGAGAGGGAACAATAGAAAATCTAGAGAAAATTGCATCTTTGTTATAGTAGGATACAAAGCACAGATCCAGAGTCTTAACATGCTACTTGATAATTAATTGATGTATCTATCAATAGAAATTGAATTTGGTTCTGAATGCAGATTACCAGATGAGGGTAATTTCCAAATGGCAAAATGTCTGCTGCAACTAAAAACGCCAGCTGTAACCAGGACTAGATATTTACTGTAATCATAACTTGGTACAGATGACATATTGGAAAACATCACTTGGAAAGCTGTCTTAAAAGGAGAACTTTACCAACTAAAAAAGCTAAATCCTTTATTTTTGCAAAAATGACTGTTAATGCATGTGACACTAATTTCTGATTTTTTTTTTTTTAATACAAGATTAAATAAAGACAAGTCTTATAGTATTATTTAATTGAAGATCTATTCAAAAGGCCTATTAAATAAATAAGATAGATGACAAATTACTGCCTCCAATTTGTAACAGGTCCCTGCAGTTAGTTTCTACTTGAACTATGAATGAACAACAGAGAAGGTGAAAAGACAGAGCAGTCAACAGCTCAGTCTGAGAAAAATAAGCTGTTATTAGGGAATTCTGGAGAAATTTAATTGCCTTCTTTCTGATCATGAGGAGAAACAGCCATATTTATACATTACAGAAATTAGTTGCTCTTCAAAGAAGTAGTAACAGATGGATTAACTTTTCACATACAAGCATTTTTCTGCAGAGAGATGCTAGAAGACTGAGACATTTTTTTTCTCCTGCTCTAGGTGTTAAAAATGTACCAGCTCTTTATAGGAGAGAGTGTTTTCCTTTTCATAATCAATATGAATGCTTGTAATACACAGTCTGAGGTAAAGGTATTAAAATGGAATTCAAGGGGTAAAAAAAGTGTAAAAAGTTCATAGTGCATTTTTATGAACTTTTTTTATTTATCAAGGAAACCTTAGTCACTTAACGGTCATCATTGTAAAGAGATTTCTGTGGCAGAATTCACATACATGAATCTTCTGCTGTCTTAAGATACTCCAGTTTTTCAAAGTAAAATGTGCCAAAAGGATTAAAATGATTTTTAAACAAGGAAATGTAAATATTAAAGATGTAGGAAAAATAAATGTACAGGAAAAGACTGCACACAGGACTATTCATGCAGCAACAAAACAAAAGAGGATGGAATACGCTCTAACCAACACTTTTCCAAAGGAGTGGATTATATTATCAAAGAACAAGATAAATTTCTATTCAGGACTCAGAAAGAAAAGCCAAACCATGAAATAGTCAGTTTTCATAAAGAATATATTTTTTCATTTAAAAATATCTATAAATTCTTCGAATATGATAAACATGTAAAAACAGAAAAATAAATAAAATACTTGATTTTTAGAATATGTGAATTACAGAGTTTCTAAACCAAAATTCTGTGTTTTCTTGGAGGGCACTATTTTCATTACTAAGAGATTAAGAGTTTATATGAGAAACAGTGCAGTTGTTTTTGAGCCAGTAAGTAGTCAAGCAATATACCAATGAAACTCCTATCAGCCACAGGAAACACCCAGACTGTGATGCTGGAAGAGGAATTGATGCAATACTCAGAGCACTGCAGTTTTGTCCAAACTCAGAAAACATATTGCCAGCCCTGCTTTTTTACAGCAGAGAATGAGGGATTTATAAGACATTTGTGAAGAAACTTTCTTCATGAATACAACTGACATGGGTATATTACTGACAACTGGCAAAAGAGCAAAATGATGCTAAAGCTTTGTAGATCTAACTGAAAAAACTCCAATTAAAAAACCCTAAATAATTTGCAAGCTGAAAGGTTTTCTGAGATCTACAGTACAAACAGCAAAAAAACACTGGAGATTAAAACAAGGTATATAAAATAGCCTGCTACATTTAAGAGTCACCAAGAGAGGGAATTATTTTTATTTCCATTTAGAATTATTTTTATTTACATTAACATTTAGGTCAATGGTGTTTTCATATTACTTCTCCTTAAAGAAAATTAGTTCACAGTTACTGGCAGTTTGAAATAAAACCAAACTTTAGACAATTAAAACACTTCAGAATGCTGTTGTTGAAGTTTATTGTAATAAGGATATTGTAATTACAAAAGTTTGGGGGTTTACATATCTTCTGCCAATTAATCATATATAGGAGCATAGCATGGGTTGGGAAAGGACTGCTAAGATCATCTCATTCCAACCCTCCTGCTGTGGACATGGATGCCTTCCACTATGCCAGGTTGTCAGAGCCCCATCCAACCTGGCCTTAAACACTTCCAAGAATGGGGCATCCTGTCTGGGCAACCTGTCCCAGGGCTTCATCACTCTCACTGGGATGAATTTCTTACTAACATCTAGCCTAAACCCAGCCCCTTTCAGTTTAAAGCCCTTATGTTCTATCACTACATGCCCTTGTAAAATGTCCCTTTCCAGTTTTAGCCCTCTAGGTATTGGAAGGTGTTTTAAGGTCTCCCTGGAGACTTCTCCAGGGTCAACAAGCCCAGCTCTCTCAGCTTGTCTTCATGGAAGAGGTGCTGCAGCTCTTTATATGTAATAAACATCATTTTTGTAATCCTCTTGTGGACTCACTCCAACAGTTCCGTGTGCTTTTCAGTATTATTTGATATGTGGAAATCCCCAGAGAGAGCACTAAATAGCTATTTTGTTGTTGCTGAGAGTTAAATGTTATGGAAAAGAAATACTTCTTTCATAGTACTAATATAAATATTTCTTGCCAGCAATTGTCAGCAGCAAATGTTAAGACTGTGAGTTGCCAAAAGAGAGTTTAACGGTAAAGAACTTACTTTTGGTATTACTATCAGCTAAAATGATCAGTTGAACAGAAAATTAAAATTAGTCTTTTAAATTTCTTTGCAAACTAATAATAATTAAAACCAAAAAACCTGTTTGGAGTAAAATTAAATACTTTGCTACTGCATTCAAAACCAATTTTGATTATTATTTTTAATGGTTACTAAGTTATTTTTACTTTTTAATATAAAATAATTTTACAAAGACATTTAATTTACGTTCCTTTATACTGTTTTTATGTGGCAAAAAAAGTCATATTGATCCCTGAAAAGAGTGAATTTAAATTTTAGGGTAGACGGATATCAAAGACATTTCAAGCAATAAAATAAATTGTCTGAATCATAAATTTTATGTAATTCGAGATTATTTCAGCTATAGGCACTTATGATGCTTCACAGAGGAGGGAATATCAAATCTAAGTACTGAATCCATAAGGACTTGGAACCACAGAAAGCTGTAGAGTGCAACTGACCAGCACTTTATGTTATAGCAATGAGCAGGATGCCTGGTGTACAGCTAAAGAATGACCAATGGCTGTGTAAGTCCTGTATTATATCCCTGGGGTGTCAAAATTTTTCAGACATGGCTTACCAAGGTGTGTAACATGTGCTCAGTTGATTGCAATCCATAGTTAGGGACTTTCTAAGGAATAAAAGATGTATAAGTATTAAAGGATACAAAGAGTATAAACACAAATCATAATTTGTGCCCATGGACTCCAACTGCTACAAGCTGAGATCCCACTGTGCTACCTATCACCTGAGCAGATAATTTAATTTGCTGCTGTGTTATATCACTGAATGACAGGAACTGTGGAGCCAATCTCTGAATCTAGGTGAAGTCAGCCTTTGAAAGAAGTGGAATCAGAAAGGCTCTGGGTAAATTAGAGGCAGCCAGGGGCTGAGAAGTAGTTTTTCTAAATGCCAGTGTTGGGCATTCAAGGTTCTGGTCCCACCTATAGTTTAACTGAATGCTCATCCTTCCATTGAATTGTCACCAGAATTGTCAGGTGTTGGAGTCAAGTTGATCTTTAAGATATTTTCCAACTCAAGCTATACTGTGATTATTTGAAATCACACATACTCTCTATATAACTGACTTTAATGACTCTCTTTAATAAAAAATTCATCAGCTACTGTCTCTGGAACTTGTAATATATCACCATAGATATCACCTAACTATCACGATACATAGATGATAGATTAGATAGATAGATATGTAGATAGATAGATAGATAGATAGATAGATAGAGATATTTTTTTTAAACAGTTATCTGGGGAAGCTGTATGACATTGGCTGATATTTTACCTGTGTTCTGCTCCATGCAGACCTTAAGAGGCCTTAAAAGACCTTAAGACCTTCTGAAACATTTTGTATGCATTAGGAAAAGACTGAAATAAAATATAATTAAAGTATTCCCCTTTTCATTTGCTCTTCTCTTGCCAAGGATGATGTATCAGGTTTTTGAGTGGAAGGTGCATTCTGATACATACATATTTGTATTTTTCAGAAGAAAACTGCTTCACTACTACTGTGAATAGCAGTAAAAACATCTCTGCAAAGTAAATAAAAAGTACTGCTTTTCAACAGTTTTATTTTTCCCTTATCCTTGTGGTC
Organism: Cyanistes caeruleus; assembly: GCF_971803275.1. Lineage (NCBI taxonomy): Eukaryota > Metazoa > Chordata > Aves > Passeriformes > Paridae > Cyanistes > Cyanistes caeruleus. Next base: position 76,303,173 of record NC_141703.1, read on the forward strand.
AGACATTCAGATTAAGCTACAATATGTTTTGATTCTGAGAGGAATAAAGGTGGAAAATGTAAGATTTCACTGAAAGTACAGCAAATGCTTTTAGAGTATTGAATTAATTTAATAAGGCATCTTGACACTTAATTCTTATGACCAACTAGACAGGTTGTAAAAAAATGGCATTTATTTCTTTATTTTTTCTTATAGATGGTTTCAGAGTTCCAGTATAATATCATATGTTCTCAGTTTAATATGTGTCTACTAATATTGTCTAAAAATCACTAGGTGATTCTTCTTTAATTCTCAATCTATTTTGTAAGACTCAAAATGGATGAACTTGAAAATGAGGTAGGTCTTGTCTTTCCATGTACTGTCATCAGGTCCTCTCCTCTGTTAAACTATTTGGAAAAAGAAAAATATGTATTAATTTTAAAGAGAGTTATGTGCTCATTTCTAAAACTACATGTTCTGCTTTAAGGGAGTGAACACCATGAATGAATACATTACTAGGTGTACATATATTTTGCATTTCAGGTTTCAAAAAAGAGAAGATTCCAAATTATAAAGAATCCAGGAAAAGCAAGTGTTCTTGAAATTTCCTATACACACAGAAAGTTCAGGCAACTGTGTGATGAAAACTAAAGAAGCAGATAAGTCAAAACTTGAAATATAAATGAGGTAAATATTACAGACTCTTATTTGCAGGTCTTTTGTTTAATGCAGTTGTAAAAGGATAAAATAATTGTGCTTTCATATTAAAACCTAATCTTTCTATAAAGAAAGATTTCTATGTTGCTTTTTAAAGGGTGTAGGAAAACATCATGAGGAATTATTGAAGAAACTGACTATTTTCAAAAAACTACAGAAATTACTACTTTTGTCTTGATATTGTTCTGATAAAAGTTTAAAAACTTTTAATTGCTTCTCTTAGGGATGGTTATATAGCCTCCCCATAATTTTGCATTTGCACTGATCTAGTGATACTGACTAGCAAACTAAACTCTGAGAGCTGCATAATATTACAGTAAGAACTTCATAACTAGGTTTGATGTGGAATAAATGCCCTTAGGCCAAAGCAGCCATCCAATCTGAACTCTGTGGTGGGGCTGGTAACTCTTTTTTGTCTTGCTACTACTTCATGGTTTGTTTGAGTGTCTAGCTGTAAACATACCTTTAAGTTTCTGTAATAATTTCTAACGCTTCAAACAATAACCTTCTCTGAACATTACACTAGTCATTTTTTTTTTTTGCTGTAAGGATTCTTTTTTTCCACCTTTCCATTTTTCTGCGAGTACCAGAGAAGTATGAAGACCTTTGTGTTGTGTTAAAAATACTCCCCTTCTGTCTAGACTGTAAAAATTTCAGAGATACAATTGATCCAGTTCTTAAATGAGACCCAGTATTGTACTGACTTTCCTCAAACTGTATGAAATTGTATTCTTTACTTGTAATTTGCTGTCCAAAGTGAGACCTCCCAATGAAATTGCTTAGACAAGACCGAAGTCAAAAAATAGATGTGAGAGATTTCTTCCAGTAGTTTTCAGATCTTTCTACAATTTAGGGTTATCAATTCTCAATTGCCTTTCTGCAGTAGCTCAGGGAAGGCTGAAGGTGAGCTGGGGCAAAAGAATGGAGGTGAACATTAATGTGAGGTTGTGCAGAAACACCCTTCTCTTGTGAAGGAACACTGGTGGCAGTGACACTGAAAGCACTTCCAGCAAAATGGTGTGGCTATAGCTAATTCAAGAACAGCCCAGTGACTAGAAAGCAGCATTCACTCATGCTTCTTTTCTTCAGGCTCTTACACAGCAAAAACCAACCTGCAACACAGGGAGTGATCCAGTTTCACACATTGCTTTTTCCTGAATCTGTGCATTGGAAGAGATGTGAAATTTCTGTATCTTTGTCTTGCATAAAAGATCTGGTCTTTATTATGCACCCATCAGACTGCAGTGGAAAGCACTTTGAGTCCTCCATCACTTTTTGGGGGCTTTATAAATACTAGTACTGTAGGTTTGCTTTTAAAAAAAATGTACTTAGCAAAGTACATTTAGCTTTGGAGAGGCCAAGGCCGTGAACAATGCTTTCACTCATCACTGAGACATGGAAAGTAATTTGGAAAATTCTGTAAGTGACTTACATGGCTTGTTGCCTACAGCATCTGCAAAAGCATTGATAAGAACTATGCCTAAATTAAACTGGCACTGCTGTATTCAAGAGGTTTTTCAGAGTTGCACATGGTTAGCAAGTGGCCTTATAAAGTGGGAACACAAATGCCTTTCTGCTACATGGAGAGGACATGGAAAACAGTACTCCTTATCACTTCTCA